>NW_026991719.1:62877401-63461692 GCF_029215605.1 Mirounga angustirostris
CCAATGTCAGAGAGATTACTGTATGTGCTCTTGTCTAGGATTTTTATGGTTTCAGGTCTCACATTTAGATCTTTAATCTATTTTGAGTTTATTCTTGTGTATGGTGTAAGAAAGTGCTCCAGTTTCATTCTTTTGCATGTAGCTCTCCAGTTTTCCCAGGACAATTTGTTGAAGAGACTGTCTGTTTCCCATTATATGTCCTTGCCTCTTTTGTTAAAGATTAATTGACCATATAATCATGTGCTTGTTTCTGGACATTCTACCTGTTCCACTCATTTATGTGTCTATTTTTGTGCCGGTAACATAATGTTTTGATAGCTATAGCTTTGTAGTATAACTTGAAACCTGGAATTGTGATACCACCAGTTTTGTTTTTCTATTTCAAGATTGCTTTCGTTATTCAGGATCTTTTGTGGCTCCATAAAAATATTAGGATTATTTGTTCTAGTTCACTGAAAAATGCTATTGATATTTTAATAAGGATTGCATTGTCCTGGGAAAACTGGAGAGCTACATGCAAAAGAATGAAACTGGAGCACTTTCTTACACCATACACAAGAATAAACTCAAAATAGATTAAAGATCTAAATGTGAGACCTGAAACCATAAAAATCCTAGACAAGAGCACATACAGTAATCTCTCTGACATTGGCCATAGCAACATTTTTCTAAATATGTTTCTTGAGGTAGAAGAAATAAAACAAAAATAAACCATTGGGATTACATCTAAATAAAAAGCTTCTGCACAATGAAGGAAACAATCAACAAAATTAAGTGACAAACTACTGAATGGGAGAAGATATTTGCAAATGACACATCCCATAAAGTGTTAATACACAAACTACAAAAAAACAAAACAAAACAAAAACACCCCACATACAACTCAACACCACAAAAACAAACTAGCCACATAAAAAATAGGCAAAAGACATGAACAAATATTTCTCCAAAGAAGACATCCAGACATCCAACAGACACATAAAAGATGCTCAACATTACTCATCATCAGACAAATGCAAATCAAAACTACAATGAGATATCACCTCACACTTGCCAGAATGGCTAAAACCAACAACACATGAAACAACAGGTGTTCGAGAGGATGTGGAGAAAAAGGAACCCTCTTGCACTGTTGGTAGAAACGCAAACTGGTGAAGCCACTTTTGAAGACAATATGGAGGTTCCTCAAAAAATTAAGAATAGAAGTACCCTATGATCCAGTAATCACACTAGTGCGTAATTACCCAAGAATACAAAACCACGAATTTGAAAGGATATATGCACCTTTATGTTTATTGTAGCATTATCTACAATAGCCAAATTATGGAAGCGCCCAAGTATCCATCTATAGATCAATGGGTAAAGAAGAGGTGGTATATGTACAATGGAATAATAGTCAGCCATAAAAAAAGAATGAAAGCTTGACATTTGCAATGACATGGATGGAGCTAGAAGGTATAATATAAGCGAAATAAGTCAGTCAGAAAAAAACAAATACCATATGATTTCACTCATATGTGGAATTTAAGAAACAAAACAAAGAAAACAGAAAAACAAATCAAGAAACAGACTCTTAAGTATGAAGAACAAACTGATGGTTACCAGAGGGAAGGCGTTTGGGGGGAGATGGGTGAAATAGGTGTGGATGATTAAAGAGTACACTTATCTTAATGAGCACTGAGTAATGTATACAATTGTTGAATCACTATATTGTACACCTGTAACTAATATAACACTATATGTTACCTCTACTGGAATTAAAATTAAAACTTAAAAAAATATGAAAATTTAAGAAATAAGTTTTTTAAATGATCTAATGGCAATCTGGTGTTTTTACATATATTTACCTCATTAACATGTCAAAGAGGGGTAGCTAAAAGAGATAATGGAGGGGTTTGGTCACCTTCAGTCTGACCTAGACTACATTATGTTCAAATTCAAAAGGAAACTAGAAAAAACATTAGCCAATTTCAGTATCATTCAAAAACAGCACAATCTGGCTATAGAATAAAAAGTTAAGTAATGTAACTAATGGGGCTTTGGGCTCTAGGTAAGAACTTATGTGATGGTTCCCTCTTTTTGTCTGTGCTTCCCCTTGCCACTGATCATTGTTCTCGATTCTTCTCCAGATCTGGTATACTATTTATTTCCCTCAAAAACACCATCCATATCTTTATTTATCAAAAATTTATTTTTAAAAAAAATTTTAAGGATTACATTAAATCTGTAGATTGCTTTGTGTAGTAAACACATTTTAATATTGGTTCTTCTCCATGAGCACAGGATATCTTTTCACTTGTCTTATGTTCATTTTATTTCATCAGTGTTATATAATTTTCAGAGTATAGGTCTTTCACCTCTTTGGTAAGCTTATTCTTATGTAGCTATTTTTTGGTGCAATTGTAAATAGGATTACTTTCTTAATTTCTCTTTTTTGTACTTCATTAGTGTACAGAAATGCAATTTCTTTATATTAATTTTGTATTCTGTGACTTTACTGAATTTATTTATCAGTTCTAGTAGGTTTCCTTTTGGTGGAATCTTTGGGGTTTCCATATATAGTATCATGTAATTTGCACATACTGACAGTTTTATCTCTTTTTTTACTAATTTGGATGGCTTTTATTTCTTTTCCTTATCTGATTGCTGTGACCAGGGCTTCCAGTACTATGTTGAGTAGAAGTGTGAGTGGACATCTTTGTCTTGTTTATAATCATAGTGGAAAAGTTCTCACTTTTTCCACGTTAAGGAAGATGTTAGCTGTGGGTTTCTTATATATGGAAAACATACATACATAATATAATGTTGAGGTGTGTTCCCTCTAAATTTACTTTATTGAGAGTCTTTTATCTTGAATGAATGGTGTTCTTTGCCAAATGCTTTTTTTTTGCATGTATTGAAGTGATTATATAGTTTTTATCCTTTCTCTTATTAATGTGATGTATGATGTTGATTGATTTGTGAATATTGAACTACCCATGCATCCCTGGAATATATTCCACTTGGTCATGGTGATTTCTTTAATGTATTGTTGGATTCAGTTTGCCAACATTTTTTGAGGATTTTTACATCTATGGTCCTCAGACTAGACTTAAATTTCTTTTTTTATAGTCTTTATCTGGTTGTGATATTAACATAATGCTGGCTTTGTAGAATGAATTTGGAAGCTCTCCCTCCTCATATTTTTTAGAACATTTTGAAAAAAATAGGTTTTAGCTCTTTATATATTTGGTAAAATTCACCTGTAAAGCCATCTCATCCTGGACTTTTCATTCTTGGGAGCTTTTTGATTAATGATTCCATTCCATTGCTCATAATTGCTCTGTTCAAATTTTCTATTTTTTTCCTGGTTGAATTTTGGAATATTACATATTTCTAGGAATTTATCTATTTGTTTTAGATTTTCCAATTTGTTGGCATATAATTTTTCATGATGTTCTCTTAGTATCCTAGAATTTCTTTGATAATGGTTGTGATTTCTCCTCGTTTACTTCTCATTTTATTTATTTGAGTCCTCTCTCTCTCTCTCTCTTTTTTTTTTTTTTTGTTGTTGTTGTTGATGAATCTGGCTAAAGGTGTATCAATTTTGTTGATCTTTTGAAAGAACCAGCTCCTGGTTTCACTGACCTATTCAAATACTTTTTTATTCTCTATTTATTTCTGTTCTCATCTTTATTATTTCCTTCCTTCTACTGGCTTTGGGCTTTGTTTGTTTATTCTAGCTTCTTTAGGTACAAGATTAGATTCTTTATTTGAGATTTTTCTTGCTTCTTGTTTTAGGCCTGTATTGTTAATAATGTCCCTCTTAGAACAAATTTTCCTGCATCCCCAATATTGTGAACGATTGTGTTTTCGTTTTCATTTGTGTTCCATGTATTTTTTTATTTTCTCCTTGATTTCTTTGTTGACTCATTCATTGTTTAGTAGCATGCTATTTAGTCTCTATGTATTTGTGGTTTTCCCAGAATTTTTTCTTCTGATTGATTTCTAGTTTCAAACTGTTGTGGTTGGAAAAGATGCATAATACAATTTTTATTTTTTTAATTTGTTGTGACTTGTTTTGTTGCCTAACATGTGATCTATTCTGGAGAATGTTTCATGTGAACTTGAAAAGAATGTGTAATGTGCTGCCTTCAGGAGCAATTATCTGTTAGGTCCACCTGGTCTAATGCTTCATTCTATGTCACTGCTTCCTTATTGATTTTCTGTCTGGGTGATCTATCCACTGATGTAAGTAGGATGTTAAAGTCCCCAATTATTATTGTGCTACTGCCAATTTTTCCTTAATATTTGCTAATAGTTTCTTTACGTATTTTGGTGCTCTGGTGTTTGGTGGATTTCTATTTACAATTGTTAAATGTTCTTGTTGGATTTTTTGAATGGATAAATGTTCAATCAAGAAATTTTAGACAGCAGAAACTTTTGGAAAGTGTTGAAGGCATTGAACGTAGTGTAAGCAGCAGATGCTTTAAAGGAGAAAATCATATTAAATATTATAATTTTATATATAAAAATGAAAATGATCCTATTGTTTTGTAATATAAAATACAAAAATAAATCCTGGAAAACTTTTCATGGCTGGTAGGGAATATAAAGAAAATAGGACAAGGGCACCTGGGTGGCTCAGTTGGTTAAGTGTTGATTTCAAGTCAGGTCATGATCTCAGGGTCCTGAGATAGAGCCTGTGTCTGGCTCTGCACTCAGCAGGGAGTCTGCTTGAGATTTTCTATCTCCCTCTCCCCCATGCACTCTCTCTCTCTCTCTCTCTCTCTCTAAAATAAATAAATAAATCTTAATAGAAAGAAGATACCTGGTGATGGGTATTAAAGAGGGCACCTACTGCATGGAGCACTGGGTGTTATATGCAAACAATGAATCATGGAACACTACATCAAAAACTAATGATGTAATGTATGGTGATTAACATAACATAATAAAATAAAATAATAAAATAAAATATACCAATTCCCCCCCCAAAGAAAAGAAAATAGGACATATTCTTAAAACAAAGGGCAATGCCCCACTTGGCAAAAGTCATATCAAAATTCTGGTGGGGACAGAAGAATTTTGTTCATCAGCTAGAGACCTAGGATTCTGAAAGGATTAAAACACTGTTTTACAGCATACAGACAAAGTTCCTGAAGCAAGGGAAACAAAAGCAAAATTAAACTCTTTGGACTTCATCAAAATAAAAAGCTTCTGCACTGTGAAGGAAACAATCAACACAACTAAAAGGCAATCTTCAGAATGGGAGAAGGTATTTGCAAATGACATATCCAATAAAGGGTCAGTATCCAAAATATATAAAGAACTTATGAAACTCAACACCCAGAAAATGAATAATCCAATTAAGAAATGGGCAGAAGACATGATAGACATTTTTGCAAAGAAGACATCCAGATGGACAAGAGACACATGGAAAGATGCTCAATATCACTCATCATCAGGGAAATACAAATCAATACTACAATGAGATATCACCTCACACCTGTCAGAATGGCTAAGATCAACAACACAAGAAACAACACGTATTGGTGAGGATGTGGAGAAAGGGGAACCCTCGTGCACTGTTGGTGGGAATGCAAACTGGTGCAGTCACTGTGGAAAACAGGACAGAGGTTCCTCAAAAAGTGAAAAATAGAACTACCCTATGATCCAGCAATTGCACTACTAGGTATTTACACAAGGAATACAAAATACTAATTCAAAAGGATACGTGCACCCCCTTGTTTATAGCAGCATTATCTACAATAGCCAAATTATGGAAACATCCCATCTGTCCATTGATTGATAAACCTATATATTTACAGTGAAATATTCCTTGGTCATAAAAAAAATAAAATCTTGCCTTTTGCAATGACATGGATGGAGCCAGACAGTATTATGTCAAGTGAAATAAGTCAGTCAGAGAAAGACAAATACCGTATGATTTCACTCATGTGTGGAATTTAAGAAACAAACAAATGAACACGGGGGGAAAAGAGATGCAAATCAAGAAACCGACTCAACTATAGAGAACAAACTGATGGTTATCAGAGGGGAGGTGGTTTGGGTCATGTCTTAAATAGGTGATGGGGATTCAGGAGTGCAACTGTTGTGATGAACATGGGATGTTTTATGGGTTTTGAATCACTATATTGTACACCTGAAACTAATATTACACTGTATGTTAACTAACTGGAATTTAAATAAAAACTTAGTTTAAAAAATGAAATGAAAATCTGTCCTATCATCTTGTTAGCATGATTCATGTACTTATATAGATTTGATTATTTTAATATTCCTGTCTTTTTTGTAAATTTTATGTACAGATTTGATTTTTCATAGTTTTAACTAGATTTTCAAGATATTTGGTGCATCTGTTTTTGACCAAAATTTGGTGGTGTTAGCATAATTACCTAGCACCCTGATTTTTTAATATAACCAGGGTTTCATTATATGTCCTCTTCCATTGAAGTATGACATTTCATTAAGACATTTCATATAGTCTTCATTTCTAGCTGTACATAGGAGGAAAGATCTTCTACATGGACATGTCTTAAATGGGCTACTATATTTTAGAATTATAAACATTTTTCACTACTGGGAAGTGTAAGGGGAACTTCTGCATACCTGTTTAGAACCAAAACCATCATGACACACTTTTTATAGTGTCTGTATATTTGTGATGCAATGGTTTTGTAAAGGTTTTTAATGAAAACTACCATCAACCAGTCTTTCTTACTGACAATAAATTATTAAATAAATAAATACTAAAAAAAAATAAACAAACAAAAAAGATGACATAGTCTCCAAATCTCTTATTTAATACAAACTGCTGTTTTACCTAAGCTGAAGGGGAAAGATGGGGCTTGGAAACAGGTTTTACCACTAAGGCAGAGGATCTTAATTTGTGTCATAGTTTCAGGGCATATTTAAGCCCCTTGAAAATGTTCAATGTGCATACATGTACATTTTTGAGGGGAAGAATGTCCACAGCTTTAGCAATATTCACAGTAGGATTTGTGGCTTCCCACCCCAGAAAATAAAGGTTAAATACAACAGAACTGAAGGATCCCATCTTCAAGAATGCTGCATGGAGTTCCAGAGTGTGTGATTTGTGAAAACGAAGTGGAACATTATTTGGAAGGTGGTGAAATGTCCTTTTTTTTTTCTTACATGCATTTTTTTTATTATGTTATGTTAATCACCATACATTACATCATTAGTTTTTGATGTAGTGTTCCAGGATTCATTGTTTCCATATAAGACCCAGTACTCCATGCAGAACTTGCCCTCTTTAATACCCACCACCAGGCTAACCCATCCCCCTAACCCCTCCCCTCTAGAACCCTCAGTTTGTTTCTCAGAGTCCACAGTATCTCATGGTTTGTCTCCCCCTCGGATTTCCCCCCCTTCATTCTTCCCCTCCTGCTATATTCTTTTTTTTTCATTGACATATAATGTATTATTTGTTTCAGAGGTACAAATCTGTGATTCAACAGTCTTACACAATTCACAGTGCTCACCATAGCACATACCCTCCCCAATGTCTATCACCCAGCCACCCCATCCCTCCCACACCCACCACTCCAGCAACCCTCAGTTTGTTTCCTGAGATTAAGAATTCCTCATATCAGTGAGGTCATATGATACATGTCTTTCTCTGATTGACTTATTTCGCTCAGCATAATACTCTCCAGTTCCATCCATGTCATTGCAAATGGCAAGATTTCATTCCTTTTGATGGCTGCATAATGTTCCATTGTATATATATACCACCTCTTCTTTATCCATTCATCTGTCGATGGACATCTTGGCTCTTTCCATAGTTTGGCTATTGTGGACATTGCTGCTATAAACATCAGGGTGCACGTACCCCTTCGGATCCCTACATTTGTATCTTTGGGGTAAATACCCAGTAGTGCAATTGCTGGATCGTATGGCAGCTCTATTTTCAACTTTTTGAGGAACCTCCATACTGTTTTCCAGAGTGGCTACACCAGCTTGCATTCCCACCAACAGTGTAGGAGGGTTCCCCTTTCTCCCCATCCCCACCAACATCTGTCGTTTCCTGACTTGTTAATTTTAGCCATTCTGACTGGTGTGAGGTGCTATCTCATTGAGGTTTTGACTGGGATTTCCCTGATGCTGAGCGATGTTGAGCACTTTTTCATGTGTCTGTGGCCATTTGGATGTCTTCTTTGGAAAAATGTCTGTTCATGTCTTCTGCCCATTTCTTGATTGGACCATTTGTTCTTTGGGTGTTGAGTTTAAGAAGTTCTTTATAGATTTTGGATACTAGCCCTTTATCTGATATGTCATTTGCAAATATCTTCTCCCATTCTGTCAGTTGTCTTTTGGTTTTGTTGACTGTTTCTTTTGCTGTGCAAAAGCTTTTTATCTTGATGAAGTCCCAGTAGTTCATTTTTGCCCTTGCTTCCCTTGCCTTTGGCGATGTTTCTAGGAAGAAACTGCTGCGGCTGAGGTCGCAGAGGTTGCTGCCTCTATTCTCCTTTAGGATTTTGATGGACTCCTGTCTCACATTGAGGTCTTTCAACCACTTTGAGTCTATTTTTGTGTGTGGTGTCAGGAAATGGTCCAGTTTCATTCTTCTGCATGTGGCTGTCCAATTTTCCCAACACCATTTTTTGAAAAGACTGTCTTCTTTCCATTGGACATTCTTTCCTGCTTTGTCGAAGATTAGTTGACCATAAAGTTGAGGGTCCATTTCTGGGCTCTCTATTCTGTTCTATTGATCTATGTGTCTGTTTTTGTGCCAGTAACATACTGTCTTGATGATGACAGCTTTGTAATAGAGCTCGAAGTCTGGAATTGTGATGCCACCAGCTTTGCTTTTCTTTTTCAACATTCCTCTGGCTATGCGGGGTCTTTTCTGGTTCCATACAAATTTTAGGATTATTTGTTCCATTTCTTTGAAAAAAGTGGATGGTATTTTGATAGGGATAGGTAGCATTGACATCTTCACAATATTTGTTCTTCCAATCCATGAGCATGGAACATTTTTCCATTTCTTTGTGTCTTCCTCAGTTTTTTTCATGAGTATTTTATAGTTTTCTGAGTACAGATTCTTTGCCTCTTTGGTTAGATTTGTTCCTAGATATCTTACGGTTTTGGGTGCAATTGTAAATGGGATCGACTCCTTAATTTCTCTTTCCTCTGTCTTGTTGTTGTTGTATAGAAATGCCACTGATTTCTGTGCATTGATTTTATATCCTGCCACTTTACTGAATTCCTGTATGAGTTCTAGCAGTTTTGGGGTGGAGTCTTTGGGGTTTTCCACATAAAGTATCATATCATCTGCAAAGAGGGAGAGTTTGACTTCTTCTCTGCTGATTTGGATGCCTTTTATTTCTTTTTGTTGTCTGATTGCTGTGGCTAGGACTTCTAATACTATGTTGAATAGCAGTGGCGATAGTGGACATCGCTGCTGTGTTCCTGACCTTAGTGGGAAAGCTCTCAGTTTTTTCCCATTGAGAATGATATTCACTGTGGGTTTTTCATAGATGGCTTTTATGCTATTGAGGTATGTACCCTCTATCCCTATACTCTGTGAAGAGTTTTGATCAAGAAAGGATGCTGTACTTTGTCAAATGCTTTTTCTGCATCTGTTGAGAGGATCGTATGGTTCTTGCTCTTTCTTTTATTAATGTATTATATCTCATTGATTGATTTGCAGATGTTGCACCAACCTTGCAGCCGAGGGATAAATCCCAGTTGGTCATGGTGAATAATCCTTTTAATGTACTGTTGGATCCTCTTGGCTAGTATTTTGGTGAGAATTTTTGCATCCATGTTCACCAAGGATATTGGTCTGTAAGTCTCCTTTTTGATGGGGTCTTTGTCTGGTTTGGGGACCAAGGTAGTGGTGGGCTCATAAAACGAGTTTGGAAGTTTTCCTTCCATTTCTATTTTTTGAAACAGTTTCAGAAGAATCCATATTAATTCTTCTTTAAATGTTTGGTAGAATTCCCCTGGGAAGCCATCTGGCCCTGGGCTTTTGTTTGTTGGGAGATTTTTGATGACTGCTTCAATTTCCTTAGTGGTTTTTGGTCTGTTCAGGTTTTCTATTTCTTCCTGGTTCAGCTTTGGTAATTGATACATCTCTAGGAATGCATCCATTTCTTCCAGATTGTCTAATTTGCTGGCATAGAGTTGCTCATAATATGTTCTTATAATTGTTTGTATTTCTTTGGTGTTGGTTGTGATCTCTCCTCTTTTTCATTCATGATTTTAGTTATTTGGGTCATTTCTCTTTTCTTTTTGATAAGTCTGGCCAGGGGTTTATCAATCTTGTTAATTCTTTCAAAGAACCAGCTCCTAGTTTTGTTGATCTGTTCTACTGTTCTTTTGGTTTCTATTTCATTGATTTCTGCTCTGATCTTCATTATTTCTCTTCTCCTGCTGGTTTTAGGCTTTATTTGCTGTTCTTTCTCCAGCTCCTTTAGGTGTAGGGTTAGGTTGTGTATTTGAGACCTTTCTTGTTTCTTGAGAAAGGCTTGTATTGCTATATACTTTCCTCTTAGGACTGCCTTTGCTGCATCCCAAAGATTTTGAACAGTTGTGTTTTCATTTTCATTGGTTTCCATGAATGTTTTTAATTCTTCTTTAATTTCCTGGTTGACCCATTCATTCTTTAGTAGGATGCTCTTTAGCCTCCATGTATTTGAGTTCTTTCCGACTTTCCTCTTGTGATTGAGTTCTAGTTTCAGAGCATTGTGGTCTGAAAATATGCAGAGAGAATGATCCCAATCTTTTGGTACCGGTTGAGACCTGAATTGTGACCTAGGATGTGATCTATTCTGGAGAATGTTCCATGGGCACTAGAGAAGAATGTGTATTCTGTTGCTTTAGGATGGAATGTTCTGAATATATCTGTGAAGTCCATTTGGTCCAGTGTGTCATTTAAAGTCTTTATTTCCTTGTTGATCTTTTGCTTAGATGATCTGTCCATTTCAGTGAGGGGGGTGTTAAAGTCCCCCACTATTATTGTATTGTTGTCAATGCGTTTCTTTCCTTTTTTTTTTTTATTAATTGGCTCATATAATTGGCTGCTCCCATGTTAGGGGCATAGATATTTACAATTGTTAGATCTCCTTTTTGGATAGACCCTTTAAGTATGATATAGTGTCCTTCCTCATCTCTTATTACAGTCTTTGGTTTAAAATCTAATTTGTCTGAGATAAGGATTGCCACCCCAGCTTTCCTTTGGTGTCCATTAGCATGGTAAATGGTTTTCCACCCCTCACTTTCAATCTGGGGGTGTCTTTGGTTCTAAAATGAGTCTCTTGCAGACAGCATATCGATGGATCTTGTTTTTTTTTAATCCAATCTGATACCCTGTGTCTTTTGATTGGGGCATTTAGCCCATTTACATTCAGGGTAACTATTGAAAGATATGAATTTAGTGCCATTGTATTGCCTGTAAGGTGACTGTTACTGTATATTGTCTGTGTTCCTTTCTGGTCTATGTGACTTTTAGGCTCTCTCTTTGCTTAGAGGACCCCTTTCAAGATTTCTTGTAGGGCTCGTTTTGTGTTTGCAAATTCCTTTAGTTTTTGTTTGTCCTGGAAGCTTTTTATCTCTTGTTCTATTTTCAAGGACAGCCTAGCTGGATAGAGTATTCTTGGCTGCATATTTTTCTCATTTAGTGCTCTGAATATATCCTGCCAGTCCTTTCTGGCCTACCAGGTGTCTGTGGATAAGTCTGTTGCCAATCTAATGTTTCTACCATTGTAGGTTACAGATCTCTTCTCCTGAGCTGCTTTCACGATTTTCTCTTTGTCTCTGAGACTCATAAGTTTTACTATTAGATGTCGGGGTGTTGACCTATTTTTATTGATTTTGAGGGGGCTTCTCTGTGCCTCCTGGGATTTTGATGCCTGTTTCCTTGCCCAAATGAGGGAAGTTCTCTGCTATAATTTGCTCCAATATACCTTCTGCCCCTCTCTCTCTTTCTTCTTCTGCTGGGATCCCAATTATTCTAATATTGTTTCATCTTATGGTATCACTTATATCTCCAATTCTGCCCTCGTGATCCAGTAGTTGTTTATGTCTCTTTTTCTCCGCTTCTTTATTTTCCATCATTTGGTCTTCTCTATCACTAATTCTCTCTTCTGCCTCACTTATCGTAGCAGTTAGAGCCTCCATTTTTTATTGCACCTCATTAATAGCCTTTTTGATTTCGATTGGTTAGATTGTAGTTCTTTTATGTCTCCAGAAAGGGTTTCTCTAATAACTCCCGTGCTTTTTTCAAGCCCAGCCAGTATCTTTAAAATCATCATTCTGAACTCTAGTTCCGACA
This sequence comes from Mirounga angustirostris, assembly GCF_029215605.1. Taxonomy (NCBI): domain Eukaryota; kingdom Metazoa; phylum Chordata; class Mammalia; order Carnivora; family Phocidae; genus Mirounga; species Mirounga angustirostris. The sequence goes on from NW_026991719.1 coordinate 62,889,706, forward strand.
TCTTACTAATGTCCGTATTGATTACGTCCCTGGCAGTTGGTACTGCCTCTTGATCTTTTTTTTGAGGTGAGTTTTTCTGTCTTGTCATTTTGTCCAAAGGAGAATAGATGAATGAGAGAACAAAATGCTAACAGGGTAACAACGACCCCAGAAAAATATACACTAAACAAATCAGAAGAGACCTGAAACCAGGGGAAAAGAAAGGGAAAGAAAAAAAGAAAAAGATAAAGATAAAAACAACAAACAAACAAAAAAACAGAATATCAAATATGATCAGGCTGGTGCATAGATCAGTGCCACACACTAGATTTTGGGCATATCTTGGTCTGTTAGAAGAAAGTGCCTCCCAAAATTTTAAAGAAAGAAAAACTTATATATGTACAAAAATAAGGGTAAATACGATGAAGGGATGAATATGACTGTAAAGATGAAAATTATAAAAGATTTTATAAAAGGAATTGATAAGATAAGAAGTTGGTTGAAAAGAGGAAGGATTTTTTTTTTTTTAAAAAGGACAGAATGTGATCAGGCATGAGACTAGAACAAAGCCATACTCTAGAGATTTAGGGTATATTTTGGTCTGTTAGAAGAAACTGTATCCCTAAATTTTAAAGAGAGAACAATTTATATATATATACCAAAAATAAGGTTAACTACTATGAAGGGATAGAGTACAACTTTAAAAATAAAAAAGATTTTTTTAAAAAGGGATTGATTAGTTGTTGGTTGAAAAAGGGGAAAGAAAAATTCAAAAAAAAAGAAAAAAGAAAAAGAAAGTTAAAAAATTTAACTTCAAAAGACTAAAGAATCATGGGGGATAAGCCATGAATTCTATGTGCAGTATTCCCCTAGTGCTGGAGATCTGCCATTCTCATTGATCAGTAAACTTAGTCTTGGCTGGTTGTTCTTGCTGATCTGGGGGAGGGGCCTGTTGCCGTGGTTCCCAGATGTCTTTGCCTGAGGCGGAATTGCCCTGCCCTTGCCAGTCAGGGCTAAGTAATCTGCTGGTGTTTGCTCTCGGGAGCTTTTGTTCCCTGCAAGCTTTCCGTACAGCTTTGGAGGTCGAGAGTGAAAATGGCGGCCTCCCAATCTCTGCCCCAGAGGAGCCGAGAACTTGGGGGCCCCACTCCTCAGTCCGCCTCCAGAGAAAAGCAGTCAGTCACTCCCATCTCCCTGGTCTCTGGCTGCACTCCGTGCTCACCCAGTCTGTGACCGAGCATTTCTATCTCTGGCACACAACCCCATGTGGAGTCTCCAAACCCAGCCAATTCCTGTGGTGCACTCCCCCGCTGCTCCTCCCCAGGGGAGGAAGTGGAGTGTCCCCGGATCTGCCGCTTGTTGGGTCCCTGCTGGAAGCGCAGTGGCCTGACTGTGCCATGGATTAGTTTATGGCACCGTGAGCTGAGAGCCCACTCCTCGGCTCCATCTCTGCAGCCAGCTTCCCAGCTCCAATACCTGGGAACTCCGCCACACTCAGGCACTCCCAGTCTTCCTGTGACCCTGAGGGTCCTGAGACCACACTGTCCCAGAGAGGGTTCTACCCCCCGATCAGCCACTGGAGTGAAGTCCCTCATCAGAGCCGACTTCTAAAAATTCCGATTTTGTGCTCTGCTGCTCTATTACTTGCCAGTAGCGGCTGCCAGAGGCCCCTCCCCTGCCATCTATCTTCCTGAATATCACCTCGGATTCACTTCTCTACACGTTCTACCTTCCAGAAAGTGGTCACTTTTCTGTTCAGGGAGTTGTTGCTATTCTTTTCTTCAATCTCCTGTTGAGTTCATAGGTGTTCAGAATGGTTTGATCCCTATCCAGCTGAATTCCTGGGACAAGAGGAAATTTAGGTCTCCTACTCCTCCGCCATCTTGCTCCTTCTTCCTTGTTATATCTTCTTGTGGGATTGTTTCCTTAATGATTATATACTGTTCTTCTTTGTCATTTGTCACAGACTTTGTTTTAAAGTCTATTTTGTCTGATATAAGTATTGCTACCCTGGCTTTCTTTTCACAGCCATTTGCATGATAAATGCTTCTCTGTCTCTTTACTTTCAGTTTGCAGGTGTCTTTAGGTCTCAGATGAGACTCTTGTAGACAACAGAGAGATGGGTCTTATTTCTTTTATGCATTCTGTCACCCTATGTATATTTTTTATTTTATTATTATTATTTTTTAAAATTTAAATTTTAGGTAGTTAACATACAGTGCAATGTTGGTTTCTGGAGTAGAATTCAGTGATTCATCACCTACATACAGTACCTAATGTTCATCACAAGTGCCCTCTTTAATACCCATCATCCATCTAGCCCATACCCCACCCACCTCCCTCCATCAATCCTCATTCATTCTCTATCATTAAGAGTCTCTTATGGTTTGTTTCCCTGTCTCCTTTTCCTCCCTCTTCCCATATATTCATCTGTTTTCTTTCTTTTTTAGAAAATTTTATTTATTTATTTGAGACAGAGAGAGAGAGCACAGGTGGGGAGAAAGATCAGAGGGAGAGGGAGAAGCAGACTCCCTTCTGAGCAGGGAGCCCGATGCAGGACTCAATCTCAGGATCATGGGATTGTGACCTGAGCCAAAGGCAGACACTTAACTGACTGAGCCCCCCAAGGTGCCCCATCTGTTTTCTTTATTAAATTCCACATATGAGTGAGATCGTATGGTATTTGTCTTTCTCTGACTGACTTATTTCACTTGGTATAATACACTGTATCTCTGTCCATGTCATTGCAAATGGCAAGATTTCATTCTTTTTAATGGCTGAGTCATATTATATATATATATATATATATATACCACCTCTTCATTATCCATTCATTAGTCAATGGATATTTGGGCTCTCTCCGTAGTTTGGCTATTGTTAATAATGCTGCTGTAAACATCAGGGTGCACGTACTGCTTTCAATCTGTATTTTTGTATCCTTTGGGTAAATACCTAGTAGTGCAATTGCTGGATCAAAGGGTAGTCTTTTCACTTTTTGAGGAAACTCCATCCTCTTCTCTGGAGTGGCTGCACCAGTTTGCATTCCCACAAACAGTGCAAAAGTGTTCCCCTTTCTCTGCCCTCACCAACACCTGGTGTTTTTTGTGTTGTTAATTTTAGCCATCCTGATAGGTGTGAGATGATATCTCATCGTGGTTTTGATTTGTATTTCCCTGATGATAAGTGATGCTGATCAACTTTTCTTTTGTCTGTTAGCCATCTGGATGCCTTTGGAAACGTGTCTATTCATGTCTTCTGACCATTTCTTAACTGGGTTAATTGTTTTTTGGGTGTTGACCCTACATTTTTGATTACAGTGCTTAGTCCATTTACTTTTGAAATGATTATTGATATGTATATATTGTCATTTTGTTACTTGTTTTATGGTGTATTTTGGAGTTTTTCTCCATTCCTTTTTTCTCATGGTCTCTTCTCTCACAATCGGTTGCTTTTAATTACTGATATACTTGGATTCTTTCTCTTTCTCCTTTGCATATCTATTACTGGTCTTTGATTTGGGGTTACCATTAGGTTTGTATATAACAGCTTCTGTGTATACCACTCTATGTGAAGTTAATGATCACTTAAGTTTGAACTCATTGTTTATTCTTCTCTTTCCCATGTTTTAGGTATATGATGTCATTTTTTTACAACCTTTTATTTTGTGAGTTCCTTGACTAATTTTTATATATATATTTATTTGTGCTGATTTTGTGCTTCCTACTTTCCTTACTCTTGTTTGTTGTCTTTCCTTTCCAGTCAAAGAGTCCCCTTCAACATTTCTTGTACTACTGGTTTAGTGGTAATGAATTCTTTTAACTTTTGTTTTTGTGGGAAATTCTTTATCTCTCCCTCTATTCTGAATGATAACCTTGCTGTTTAGAGTATTCTTGGCTGCAGCTTTTTTCCTTTCAGCATTTTAATGTAACATGCCATTCCCTTCTGACATGCAAAGTTTCTGCTGAAAAATAATCTGATAGTCTTATGGGGTTTCCCTTGTATGTAACTGCTTTCATTTTTCTTGCTGTCTTTAAAATTCCTTTATCACTACACTTTGCTATTTAATTGCTATGTGTCTTTTTATGGACTTCCCTGTGTTGATTTCATTGGAGGATCTCTGTGACTTCTGGATCTGGATATCTGTTTCCTTCTCCAGATTAGGGAAGTTTTCACTTATTATTTCTTCATATAAATTTTCTTCCCTGTTTTCTTTCTCTTCTCCTCCTGGAATCTCTATAATGCAAATGTTATTATGCTGGATGGCAGTGCTGAGATCTTTAAATCTATTCTCATTTCACATATTTTTTCCTGTCAGCTGTTCAGCTTGATTACTTTCCATTTCTCTGTCCTCTAAGTCATTGATTTGTTCTTCTGTTCCATCTAGTCTACTATTTATTCCTTCTAGTGTACTTTTAATTAAATTTATTGAGTTTTTTAATGCCTCATTTCTTCTTTTTTATTTTATTGTTGAGGGTCTCACTGATGTCCTTCACTCTTTGCTCAAGTCCAGTGAGTATCTTCATGATCATTACTTTAAATTCCATATCAGACATACTAATTATATCCATTTCACTTAAGTCTCTGGCCATGGTTTTTTTTTTTTAAGATTTTATTTATTTGACAGAGAGAGACACAGTGAGAGAGGGAACACAAGCAGGGGGAGTGGGAGAGGGAGAAGCAGGCTTCCCGCGGAGCAGGGAGCCTGATGCAGGGCTCAATCCCAGGACCCTGGGATCATGACCTGAGCCGAAGGCAGACGCTTATGGCAGCCCTGAGCTGAGAGCCACCCAGGCGCCCCTCTGGCTATGGTTTTTTCCTCTTCTTTCATTTGGGACATATTCCTCTGTCTCTTCATTTTGTCTAATTCTCTGTGTCTGTTTCTCTGTGTTAGTAAAGACAGCTACATCTCCTTCACTTGAAAGAAATTACCTTATGAAGAAGAAATCCTGTCATGCCTTGGCATGCAGTGTCCCCTGTTCACTAGACCTGGCCCTTCAGGTGTGTGTCCTGCGTGTGATGCATGCAGCCTGCTGTTGTGACTGAGCTCCTTTTTCCTTTAGTCCAATCATCTGCAATGACTCTTTGCTTGTTGTGTGCAGTGTTTGGTCCTTGTGGTGTTAGTCGACCAGTCTGAGGACTCCTTGGGCTTTAGTTGAGTCATACCAGGCATTTGCCACAGATGCAGGAGCACTGAATTACAGGGCACTTTCTTTGTGTTGTCCCTTGAGAAGAGTTTATTTGTAGGTGGGCAATTGCAGGGCAATCTGACTAGTTGCCTGCCTCTAGCCCACTGCTGGGGCCTCCATCTGACCGTGTGGTTATGTTTCCCTCTCTCCAGGGCAAGAGTCACTTTGGAGTGGTGCTTGCCACTGTAGGGGTTGTTTGTGCACTACTAGGCCTGTGGCACCACAATGCTTTGGGTTTTGGCCAAGAGTATATTGGAACGGGCATATCCACCAAAGCACAATGCAGCAGAGTGGCAGAGCTAGCAAGCTTTGCATTTTGTTGTTCCACTGCAGGAAGGTCCCTGCAGTGCCTGGACTGAAGTGGACTGCCTCCAAGGTACATTGGTAGAAGCATAGCATGGCGGGGTCAGGGCAGCAGTGCTAGCAAGTTAGGTAGCAAGTCCCACAGGTGGCTGTGTGTTTTTCCACTGGGGGGTTGTGAAGGGAAATGGCATCTGCCAGTTCCTTTTTCCTAGAGCAGTTCTTCAGCAATATCTGTCCCTTCAGGACACAACTCTGTGATGAGTAAATAACTCCATTCCATATGCCCCAAGGACCTTTCAAAACTGCTGGTTCTATGCTGTATCTTCCATAGGCTGTTTCTTGTACTGTCTCTTTAAGGGCAGGGACTCAGTTTCCTCTTCCCACTGGCTCTCCAAGTGCCAAACCTGCTGATTTTCTTGAAATTCCAGGTCTGAAGTCCTACTGGTTTTAAAAACTCATGAAATTCTGCCCCTCTAGTTTTCAAAGCAAATGTTACAGGAATTCATCTTCTCCATGCAGGCTCCCTGGTGTGAGGTTCTGTTTCTTTCCCTTCTCCATGCCCGTGGTGTCCTTCCCTCCTGAAGACAGTCCCACAAGTCCATTTAGTTCATGACAGCATCTCCACTATTCATACCCTCTTCAATATGGTCTCTTCTTTACATGTAGTTGTGGAGTTTATGCTGAAAGTTTTTGGGTTGTTTTCTGGGTTATTTACACTGACGTGTTATCTAGTTGTATCTGTAGGACAAGGCGAGCTAGCAAGCTTTGCTACTAATTTACTATTCCTCCTACTCTGCCATATTTCTGGAATTTCCTAGATCATATTTTAAATGAACATAACAAAGAGACATTTTTCATACCTTTATTGCTATAAGCTGAAAATAGAGTCATGTTGCATTGTAAATTATACATATTTTAAAACTTTATGTATTATTTCCCAACATTCTAAATAACACAAATATTATAATTAGAAAATATTTCTTTTTCAACATTTCCTTGGCGATTCGGGGTCTTATCTGATTCCATACAAATTTTAGGATTGTTCCAGCACTTTGAAAAATGTCATTGGAATTTTAATCGGGAAGGTGTTGAAGGTATAGATCACTCTGGGTAGCATAGACATTTTAACAATGTTTATTCTTCCGACCTATAAGCATGGAATATTTTTCCATCTTTTTGTGTCTTCTTCACTTTCTTTCAGGTGTGTTCTATAGTTCTTAGAGTATAGAACCTTTACCTCTTTGGTTAAGTTTATTCTGAGTTATCTTATGGTTTTTGGTGCTATGGTAAATGGAATCGTTTCTCTAATTTCTCTTTCTACAGTTGCATTGTTAGTGTATAAGAAAGCAACTGATTGCTATGCATTGATTTTGTATCCTGCCACATTACTGAATTGCTGGATGAGTTCTAGTAATTTGGGGGTGGAGTCTTTTGGATTTTCCACATAAAGTATCATGTCATCTGTGAAGATAGAGAGTTTGACTTCTTCTTTGTCAATTTGAATACCTTTTTTTTCTTTTTGTTGTCTGATTGCTGTTACTAGGACTTCTAGTACTATATTGAACAATAGTGGTGAGAGTGGACATCCTTGACGTATTCCTGATCTTAAGGGAAAGTCTCTCAGCTTTTCCCCATTGAGGATGATATTCGCTGTGGTTTTTTCATAGATGGATTTTATGAACTTGAGGAATGTTCCCTCTATCTCTATACTCTGAAGAGTTTTAATCAGGAAAGGATGCTATATTTTGTCAAATGCTTTTTCTGCATCAACTGAGAAGACCATATGGTTCTTCTCTCTCTTATTAATATGTTCTATCACATCGATTGATTTGCGAATGTTGAACCACACTTGCATCCCGGGAATAAATCCCACTTGCTCAAGGTGGATGATCCTTTTAATTTATTGTTAGATCCTATTAGCTAGGAATTTGTTGAGGATTTGGGATTCCATATTCATCAGGGATATCGGTCTAAAATTCTCCTTTTTGATGGGGTCTTTGCCTGGTTTGGGGATTAAGGTAATGCTAACCTCACAGAAATGAGTCTGGAAGCTTTCCTTCTGTTCCTATTTTTTGGAACAGCTTCAGGAGAATTGTTTCTATTTCCTTGTTGTTAAGTCGTGATCTCTACCCATTCATTCATAATTTTATTAATTTGGGTCCTTTCTCTTTTCTTTTGGATATGTCTGGCCAGTGGTTTATCGATCTTTTAATTCTTTCAAAGAACCAGCTTCTAGTTTCATTGATCTGATCTACTGTGTTTCTTGTTTCTAATTCCTTGATCTCTGCTCTAATCTTAATTATTTCTCTTCTAATGTGTGGCTTAAGCATCATTTGTTGCTTTCTCTCTAGTTCTTTAAGGTGTAAAGTTAGTTGGTGAATTTGGGATTTTTCTATTTTTTTGAGTGAGGCTTGGATGGCTATGTATTTCCCCCTTAGGACTGCCTTGGCAGTATCCCATAGGTTTTGGACCGATGTGTTTTCATGCTCATTGGTTTCCATGAATTGTTTAAGTTCTTTGATTTCCTGGTTGACCCAAACATTCCTGAGCAGAGTGGTCTTTAGCTTCCAAGTGTATGAATTTCTTCCAAAATTTTCCTTGTGATTGAGTTCCAGTTTTAAAGCATTATGGTCTGAGAATATGCAGGGAATAATCTCAATCTTTTAGTATTTATTGAGACCTGATTTGTGACCCAGTATGTGTTCTATTCTGGAGAAAGTTCCATGTGTGCTCGAGAAGAATGAGTATTCTGTTGTTTTAGGGTGGAATGTTCTGTATATATCTATGAGGTCCATCTGGCCCAGTGTGTCCTTCAAAATTCTTATTTCTTTGTTGACTTTCTGCTTAGATGATCTGTCTATTGCTGAGAGTGGAGTATTGAGGTCTCCTAAAATTAACGTATTATTATTAATATGACTCTTTTTTTAAAAAAAATATTTATTTATTTGACAGAGAGAGACACAGGAAGAGAGGGAACACAAGCAGGGGGAGTGGGAGAGGGAGAAGCAGGCTTCCCACTGAGCAGGGAGCCCAATGCGGGTCTCGATCCCAGGACCCTGAGATCATGACCTGAGCCGACGGCAGACGTTTAATGACTGAGCCACCCAGGGGCCCTATCAATATGACTCTTTATTTTGGTTAACAGTTGGTTTATGTAGGTGGCTGCTCCCATGTTGGGGGGCATAGACATTTACAATTATTAGATCTTATTGTTGGATAGACCTTTTAAGAATGATATAGCGTCCTTCTGTGTCTCTAACTACAGTCTTTAGCTTTAAATCTAATTTGTCTCATTTAAGAATTGCTACCCCAGCTTTCTTTTGAGCTCCGTTGGCATGGAAGATCGATCTCCATCTCTTCACTTTCAGTCTGGATGTATCTTTAGGTTCAAAATGAGTCTCTTGTAGACAGCATATGGATGGGTCTTGTCTTTTTATCCAATCTGCAACCCTGTGCCGTTTTATGGGAGTATTTAGGCTGTTCACATTGAGAGTGATTATTGAAAGATATGAATTTATTGTCATGTTGCCTGTGAAGACCTTGTTTCTATAGATTGTCTCTGTAAATTTCTGTTCTACATCACTCTTGGGGTCTTTCCTCCTTTTATAGAACCCCCCATAATATTTCCTGCTGGGCTGGCTTAGTGGTCTCATGTTCATTCAATTTCTGCTGGTCTTGGAAACTCTGCATCTCTCCATCCATTCTAAATGACAGCCTTGCCGGATAGAGTATTCTTGGTTGCATGTTATTCTCATGTAGTGCCCTGAATATGTCTTGCCAGGCCTTTCTGGCTTGCTAGATCTCTGTGGATAGGTCTGATGTGATTATGATGTTCTTTCCTCTGTACATAAGGAATCTCTTCCCCCTAACTGCCCTTAAGATGGTTTCCTTGGTTCTAAGATTTGCAAGTTTTACTATTCCATGCTGGGGCATTGGCCTGTTTTCCTTGATCTTGGGAGGGGTCCTCTTTGCCTCTAAGACACGAATGTTTGTTTCAGTCCCCAGATTAGGGAAATTCTCAGCAATGATTTGCTCAAATATATCTTCTAGTCCTCTCTTTCTCTCCACCCCCTCAGGGATCCCAAGAATTCTGACATTGGAACGTTTCATGGTGTCACCTATTTCTCTGAATCGGTTTCATGGATTTTGAGTTGCTTCTCCATGGCCTCCCCTTTTTCCTTCTTTTCTATCAGTTGGTCTTCTTGATCACTAATTCATTCTTCTGCCTCTCTTACCATAACTGTTACATTATCTAGATTAGATTGGATCTCATTGATAGCATTTTTAAATTCTTCAGTTCCGCTTTCATTTCTGCCCTGAGAGACTCTATGTTGCCACTAATCAATTTCTCCATTCTAGCTATTGTCTTCACAATTGCTACCCTGAATTCCATTTCTGACATCTTGGTTATATCTGCATCCATTTGTAAATCTGTGGCAGAAGTCACAGTCTCCGAGTCTTTCCTATTTTGGGGGTTCCTCCTCCTAGTCATTCTATTGAAGGGTGATTGAGGGAATGCACAGAGTCCAAATTATTGACCACAACCCAAGCAAGATGCACCTGTTTTATAGGGACCTTAGGGTTGTTGGCCTCTTGTTCTACCAGCCTGTCTTGTGGGGGAGGGGCCTGCCGTGCTGTTACTCAGGCAACCTTGTTTAGGCAGAGTTGCCCTGCCCCCTGTGGGTGGGATGGACTCAGTGAAAACCGGTTTTGGGGGGCTTTTGTTCTCTGGCAGCTTTCCCTGGTGGCCTTCCACATCTCTCCTGAGAGTCAGAGCAGAAGAGACCATTTCCAACCCTCTGCCTCAGAGCAGAGAGATCACAGTCTGTTCTTCAGTGAGCTCTCCAGGCCACACTACCTCTGTTTCTGTCTTTGCTGCTATAAACTGCAGCGTCCTGGGTTGTGCACCCCTCAGCAGGGCTCACAGTCCTTGCTTCCAGGTCAGGGCCCTGGGGCATGTCTCTGCCCTTTGTACATCTAAAACCGCCAGCTGCCCCCTCTTCACATGCAGGGCCCCTCTGCTCCCACCACTTCCGGTCAGTGAGTCTGTGCCCTGTCCTCAGTGGGGGAGGCTATTGCTCACTGATGATGTAGGATCCCGTCGGCTTGGCTCCCTCCCCCTTCCATTTATCTTTGGATATGTGCCCGCAAAATCATTGCTCCCTGCCTCATACCTCGAAAACAACCACCAGCAATATTTTGTTTGTAGAGATCCAGATATATCTTATTACATCTCAGGCTGATTTTGTGGGTGTTCAGAATAATGTGGTAGGTTTCCAGCTCAATTCCGGGGACTGGTTGGAATAGGGTCGCCTACTCCTCCGCCATCTTTTTTCCAGATATGGGACATTTTCTAGTTTGTGTTCACTTCCATAAATCCCCATATAATCCAATTCTTCAAAACATATACATTTACCCCAAAATGTAGTAACATATATTTAAAAATGGAAGTGATCCATTTCTCTTCTTAAAGGATGCTATATATTCATCTAGATAATTAGTAAAATAAATTCTCCACACACAAAAAAACTGTGTACAACATTATTACTCTTATAACATGAACCAAAAACTTAGGATATTGATAAGTCTGTTTTTGTTTTTCAGACCACTTTACCAGAGGCATTGTGTACATAATAGTTGGAAGAAAATAATGAAGGCACTCTTGGTTCATTCATCACTAAATATGTATTGGCTGCCTATTCATGTAAGAGGCACTAGAATTTGGTCCAAGCTCAGCGCTGCATTAAGTGACTCATTACACATGCATCAGCTCTATTATTCAAAATTATCTCAGAAGGATTTATTTTTATTTTTTAAAGATTTTATATTTATTTGACAGAAAGAGAAAGAGAGTGAGAGTGAGAGTGAGAAAGTGAGCATGCAAACACAAGCAAGGGGTGTGGCAGAGGGAGAGGGAGAAGCAGGCTCACCACCAAGCTGGAAGCCCAAGTGGATTTCAATTCCAGGACCCTGGGATCATGACTTGAGTTGAAGGCAGTATTTAACCAACTGAGCCACCCAGGTGCCCCTCAGTAAGATTTTTTTTAAAGCTATACATCATAAGCTTTTCATGTTACTTATTACAATTTTGCTAAATGTATAAGCTGATTAAATATATTTCATAGTTAAAAAACATTAATTCATTCAATTCTTAAAGTCTTTTCTTTGGATTCCATATAAAATGGTAAATTACAATAGGGAAAGGTACTTGTTAAGCCAGTGGCTTAAGGTATGTTTGGTGGATTCTTAGGTCTCATAAAAATGATTTTGAGGGTCTGAATGTTTTATTTGAAGTTTTAAAAATGAATAAATTTTAATTATTAAACCAAAAACTCAAATATAGCTGTTATATATATAAAAATTAACATCCGAGTATGAGTACTTTAGCTTGTGATCATTTCTTTAACTTTGTAATGTGAACTAATTAAAATTTTGCATTGATAATTTAGATTTATATGTATGTCACTCTCTTTTTGAAATCTTAGTATGTGTGCTGTCAAAGTGAGCACTCTTTTTGAATTCTTTATTGGAAAGCTTCAACACATAATTTTGTTTGGTAATAAGATTCTTCTGAGAATCATTGCTATAAGCTATTAATTACACTACTCCCACACATTTCTCTGTCTACCTAATTGTCCCCCACATATTTTTTCATTAAATCTGTTATTCCTTCATCCCTCTCATCAGATCCCTTCACCTTCTCTTAAATATACATTTTACCACTCACCCATTTACCTTTTATATCCTGTGTAACAGAGGATCCATGAGCCACTTCTTCACTCATTACTCTCAGTAACTTGACTTTTTCCAGACCCTAGGCTATTTTGACTTCTTCTCTCAACAGGGATGACCTTTCAGGCTATTTCCATATACCACCTGCTATAACAGCGGTGGACTAATTTTGACTAAGGAGAGTATGGTCTTGCTGGAAGGGGCTGAGGGGCACACACAATTCTAGCTACAACTTGTCAAGAGGGTTGGATATAACCAGATACCACCAACCCAACACCCTGATGCCTAAAGTTTACTCAGAGGTGAGTAACAGCTTGAGAGCCTGGCAATGTAATTTAAAGGAAGGAACATTGGAAAGATCTTAATTTCTTGTCTTTTTTCTTCCTAGCCTCAATTCAATCACTGATTCCACATGTAAGTTTTGGAAAGTTACTGTCCCCTCTAAGTTTCCTCAACATGGCGTACAGAATTTTAAAAAATGGAGTCATATTAGCTTGGCATCAAATTGGCTCTTCCATAAGCTGTGTGATCTTTAGCTCTAACATTTTATGATTAGGTTTTGACCCTAAAAAGCAGGGCACAGAGGTAATAGGACTGAAGAAAGGCCCAGATCAGTTCAAAGGAAAGGGAAAGAAAACTTGAACAGATCTCACCAGATGCCATGTAGTGAGATGGCAATAGATGTGGAGTAGAGAGGCCTGGGGATAGTTATAGACCAGGGCCCACTGGAAGAAAAAATAAACCTTTTTTGTTTTGTAATGTTGTTCTGCCCTACTATTACTATTGTTCAGACCCCTACAATGTCTTATCAGTTGTCTGATTGTACTCTGCCCTGTCTAACACCACTCAACTCTATAATTTGTTCTGTACATTTCTTCAAGATTGAATTTCCTAAAGTGCAGCTTCATTCATGTCAGTCCCCCATTGCCCACAGAATAAAGTAGAAACTCTAAGTTTGCATTCAGTGTCCTTCTTGATTTGTCCTCAACTGGTTTCCAAATCTTCTCTCCCACAGGTCCTTGATGTACAAGTCACACTGTATTTCTTTTTCTACTAACATATAATTCTTGTACTCACCTTAGTGTACAATCCTGCCTACTCTTCATGGTCCATGTTAAATGAACTTGTGTCTCTCCACTCCTTCCTATATTATTGGAGTGCTCTGCTTGTACCCTTCATAAACACTTCCACAAATTTGTGTCTTGTGTGTGATTGATGTTTTAGTCTTAGACTTTCCTTTCTTAGAAATAAATTCCTAGAGGGTATAAACTCCACATCATTTATATCAATTTATTCCCTTTACTAAATCCCTACAATTGTGCTTAGTATATTGCTGTGCATATTGTGACTCAGTAAATTTTTTTTAAAAGTAGGTTCTGTGCCCAGCATGGGGCCCAATGTGGGGCCTGAACTCACAACCTTGAGATCAAGACCTGAGCTGAGATCAAGAGTCAGTTACTTAACCAACTGAGCCACCTAGGTGCCCCATTCACTAAATATTTTTGAAACAAATTTAATACCTTAAAATCTGCTTTTTCCAAACCTAGTTCTTCCTTGTTCAGTTTTCAGAGTAATAAAATAGGATTTTGAGTTATAAGACTTGTAGGGAACCATTCTGTCATGATACTTGTCTAGTTGTTCTTGTATGCTTTCCAGCTTTAGCCTGAATTGGATCCCTATTCAATCCCACAAATCTCTTAATATCCTGTGAGCAGCTAAAAGAATGTTTGGAAATGAAATATGATTAACTCTATTGAGATACAACGTCTATTGACATTAGATATCCGTAATGATATACTTTCGATTGTTTTAGAGATTGCTCATTTTCTTCCCACTCCATGTCTCCAGGACCTGGACGAAGCAAACCTGACTATTTCAAGCTGCCAGGCTGATAAGGTTTTAGGGGTCCATGTTATACCCTTCCTCCCACCAATATCCCAAGAGAAATGGTAATACACAATATCTCTAAACTTACACTTCAGAGCAAATTAAACATTTCATCCTTCAGGACAGTTGATAATATTTCCTAAAATGAAAAAAAAAGTGAAAATTTTATCTGTGGCCATGTGGGGCACCGTTATCTACTTAATGCAGAATTCTGCTGTGTATCCTGGGTTCCAAGGCATGGATGAGTAAGAAAAATTAAATGGAGTTACTTATAATTGATTAAGTGACTAGGAAATTAACATTGGGAGGTAAAAATGTTTGTAAATGAGACAACTGAAAAGAAAATGAAGAGGCACTAATCTAACAGAGTGAAATAATTAGTTTTAAATTTGTAAGAAAATATTTTTTACTATTTATGGAAAATAGAGAGAAAACATAAAGCACAATTGGCAAAGCCTGAAATTGAAAAGACTAAATTTGAATTCCTCTGTCTGAAATTTATCTTAGATATATATTCAGATGGTGTACAAAGTTACATGGCTGCAAAAATTAATGTTCATTTAATTTTTAATATTTATTTCCTAATTTATATCATCATATAGTATAATTTCATCAAAAATGTGTCTTTCACTAAGAATCATTCATAAATTGAGTGCTTTTAGAATTCCAGATTAACTTTAGCACAATTAACTATGTTTAAAATGTAGTTAAGTTGGCATTGGTGAAAATGGCAGAGTAAGAACCTCTGAAAATTCTTTCCTCCATGAAAGCAGTGGGGAACACTGATTTTTAAAGTCAGAGTCAACTTCTTCAGAACTCTAAAAATAACCAAAATCTTGCAGCAATGAGGAGAGTTAAGAGATTCAAGGAAAACAGCTAAATCTCAGTAAGAATTATGACTTTTGTGGCAGTATAACTTGTCCTATTCCCACCCTCTGTTTCTGTTATCTGCAGTAACCTTGAACACCAAGAGATCATAATTATGGTAAAAACTAGCAACCTGGCAGTCACCAGAGGTGGAAAAGTGGGGAGAAAGCTCTTTCAAAACATTATTTCCAGATGACTGTCACTATTTGAACTTTCTGGTGGGTTGCTGGAAGAACCTCCTTATGAGGTTATCTTTATTTGACTTTACTTAAAATTTGTATAATAGGAAAAGCCCTTTTCCTCAGGGACATTTGTCAAAAACAATTAGAGGTAGTAGTTTAACTTCACAGGGGCCTGAGGTGGTGAGTAACAGATGAGACAAACAATAGGCTAACCAAAAGTATTAAAAGGTAAACCTTTAGAATGAGATATCCATAGGGACTTTGAAAAGCTCTGCTCTATTCCAAAGAACTTGGAAACCACATGCATGCATTGAAACCACATGTGCATAGCCAGGATAGTATGCATACTCAGAGAAGACTTGAGAAAACATTAACTTAACATCTATGGCTTACCTATAAGCCCCATGCAAGCAAGAAATAAAGAATGTTATAACACATACAGACAAATGGAACTTTGGCTAAAACTGAGAGACATTGGTTCCAGTTATGTGCATAAATCTTCATCCAATAATTAGCTGAGGTGAAAGCTAAATGAGCAGAAACTTCAGTGACCACACAAGACATAGAATACAGACATTACAAAATTAGTTTCAAAAAATCAGCAAGCAAACAAATAACAACAAAAACTACAATACAGTCTAAGGAGCATGGTGGAGATTAACACAAATGAGGGGAAAATAATGGAACAAAGTTTTTGTATATTATCGAATTAAACTAGTATTAATCTGAACTAGGTAGTTATAATATGTGAAATATAATACCTAGGGATATCACTGAGAAAAAATATAGAAAAAATATAGTAAAGGAAATAATGCAGGAATTAAAATAATACAGTAGAAAATATCTATTTAACACAAAAGAAGGAAGTAATGGAGAAATAAAGAAGCAAAGATGCATCAGACATAAAAAATAGCAGGAAAGCTAGGAAGATGGCAGAGTAGGAGGACTCTAAGCTCACCTGTCCAATGAATGCAAAGAGATAACACATCAGTGTAAATAACTCAGAAAATGACCTGAAGACTGGCAGAACAAACTCCACAACTAAAGGTAGAGAAGAAGCCACATACAAGAAGGTAGATAAGGTGGAGATGTGGGTTGGGAGTGATCTGGACTGTGGCCATCCATGGTCAGAAGGGAACTGGGGATGTGGAGAAGGGTGAAAAACAGATTTTCACACCATGAAGCCTACACTGGGAAGACAAATCCCCATTAAATTTGACCTTGAAAGTGAGAGGGGCCAAATTTCATGTGTTTTTACAACCAGCAGGACTTAAATCTTGGGAATTTTAAAAATGATCAGTCTCAGCCCTGGGAGAGTCCAGAGGGTCAGAGGAAGATGAGACCCACCCTTAAAGAGACAACATGAAAGTCTGCAGAGATACAGCATGCAAGCAGCAGTTTGAAAAACACCTGGGGCACACAGGATGGAGTTTGTCCTGGAAAGGCAAGGATCACAGGAAGACCCCTCCAAAAACAAAGGAGCTGGAAATTACCATTTCTATCCCCTTTCCCTCAGCACAATCACACAACCACCTTCAGGGGCCAGTACAGTGCCAACACTCACTACCTAACTTGCTTACACCAAACCCCATCCCTCCATATTTTGGTATATCCAGCCTTCCCAGTCATGTTTGCCTCAGTCCTGGCACTACAGGGCACTTCCCCCAGAAGACCAAAGCAAACCTCTCCAGCACTGTGTCTCCCAACCCCTGAATTTGTGGGGCCTCAATTTCAACTGCAACTACTGCAGTAGCAGGCCCTGAGGAAGCCCAAGGTGCACCTTGTTAAGGTTGTGTGCCTCACACATGCCACTTTGCAGAAGCACTTAGGCAAGCCCAGTCCCAGCAGCAGAGGCAGCAGGTATCATTTCATAAGCAGACCAACACATACTTTGTTAAAACGCACCCAACCCTATTAGGGGTTAAACAGAGCTCACAACAGGCAAAGAGAGCACTGCAGACAACTGGACTGAAGGAAGAAAAATGGCCAGGACAAAGCAGGGCACATGCAACACAATAAGAGACACCCCTGAAACACCAAGTCCTGGGGAACAGGGGACATTGCACTGCAAGACCTCTTTTTCATAAGGCCATTACCTTCTAGAGCAGGAGATGTAGTTGTCTTTCCTAACATCCAGAAATAGACTCAAAGAATTAGACAAAATGAGGACACAGAGGAATATGTCCCAAATGAAAGAACAGGGCAAAACCACATCAAGAGACCTAATTAAAACAAACATAAGTAATATGCTTGATAGAGAATTTAAAGCAATGACCATAAAAATACTTACTGAACTTGGGAAGAGTGGAGGACATCAGTGAGACAAAAGAAAAAAGTAAACGATCAAGGATGAAGAACACAAATAAGATTAAAAATACATTTGATGGAATAAATAGCAGGCTAGATGAGGCAGAGGAATGAATTAATGACCTGGTAGACAAGGTAATGGAAAATAATCAAGCTGAAAAAAAATAAGTGAAGAAAATTATTCAAAATGAGAATAGACTTAGGGAACTCAGTGACCAATCAAGTGTAATAACATTTGCATTATATGGATCCCAGAAGAAGAAGAAGAGAGAAAAGGGAGCAGAAAATTTACTTGAAGAAATAATGTCTTAAAAATTCCCTAATCTGGGGATGGAAATAGATAACCAGATCCTGGAGGCACAGAGCTCCCCCAACAAAATCAACCCAAGGAGGTCCATAACAAGATACATTGTAATTAACATGGCAAAGTGTAGTGACACAGAAAAAAATTAAAAGTAGCAAAAATATATATATAATAAGACAGTTACCCACAAGGGAAACCCCATAAGTATATCAGAAGTTTGTTCAGCAGAACATTTGCAGGCCAGAAGTGAGTGGCATGGGAAAAACCTGCAGCCAAGAATACTCAATCCTGCAAAGCTATCATTCAGAATACAAGGAGAGATAAGAATTTCCCAGACAAACAATAAACTATGGGAGTTCATGACCACTAAACCAGCAGTACAGGAAACGTTAAAGGGCACTCTTTGAGTGGAAAGGAAAGGCAATGAGAGAGTATGAAAAGTTGGAAAGACAAAAGCAGTTATATCTGTAAAAATCAGTCAGTGGATTCACAAAATAAAAGGATGTAAAGTATGACACATATATCTAAAAGGTTGGGGGAAGAGAGGAGTAATGAATGGGATCAAACTTAAATGACCATCAACTTCATATAGAATATTATATGCAAAAAAGGGTTAAATACAAACCTAATGGTAACCACAAATCAAAGGCCAGTAGTAGATATGCAAGGAATAAAGAGAAAAGAATCCAAGTATATACTAAAGAAAGCCAACAAAACATGAAATACAGCAAGAAAAGAAAGGATCAGAGGAAAAGTACAGAAGCAACAACAAAACAAGTAAGAAAATGGCAATAAATACATACTTATCAATAATTACTTTGAATGTAAATGGACTAAATGCTCTAATCAAGAAATATAGGGTGACAGAATGGATTAAAAAAAAAACAAGACCCATCTACATGCTGTCTATAAGAGCCTCATTTCAGACTGAAAAACACCAGTAGATTGAAAATGAGGGGATGATGAAACATTTATCATGCAAATATATGTTAAAGGAAAGCTGGAGTAGCAATACATATATATGACAAAATAGACCTTAAAACAAAGACTTTAAAACAAAACAAACAACAAAGACAGTATTTAATAATAAAAAGGATAATCCAACAAGAAGATATAAAATTGTAAATATTTATGCCCCCAATATGGTAGGATCCTAACACAGAAAACAGTTAGAACAAACAAAAAGGAAGTAATCAATAGTAATACAATAGCAGTAGGGGACTTTAATGTCATACTATATTGGTGAACAGCTCATCCAAACAGAAAACCAAGAAGGAAACAGTGGCTTTAAAGGACACATTGGACCACATGGACTTCACAGATATATTCAAAACACTTTATCCTAAAACAGAAGAATGCATATTCTTTTTAAGTTCTCACAGAACATTCTCCAGAAGAGATCACATATTAGGCCAACAAACAAGTCTCAACAAATTCAAAAAGATCAAAATCATACCATGAATCCTTTCTGACTACAAAGCTATGAAACTAGAAATCAACCAAAAGAAAAACGCTGGAAACAACACAAATACATGGAATTTAAATAACATACTACTGAACAATGAATGGGTCAACCATGAAATCAAAGAAGAAATCAAAAAGTACATGGAAAGAAAAGAAAATGAAAACACAACAGTCCAAAATCTTTGGGAGGCAGCAGCAGAAGTTCAAAGACGGAAGTTTATAGCAATATAGGCCTACCTCAAGAAGCAAGAAAAATCAAATAAACAACCTAACTTTATACCTAATGGAGCTAGAAAAAGAACAAACAAAACCTAAAACCAGCAGAAGGAAGGAATTAATTATTAGAGCAGAAACAAATGATATAGAAACTAAAAGAACTAATAGAGCTGGTTCTGCAAAAACAAAACAAAACAAAACAAAACAAAAAACAAAATTGATAAACCTCTAGCCAGATTCACCAAAAACAAAAACAAAACAAAACAGAGAGGGGGGGGACTCAAATAAACAAAATCATAAATGATAGAGGAGAAATAACAAGCAACACCACAGAAATACAAACAATTGTAAGAGAATATTATGAAAAATTGTATGCCAACAAATTAGACAATCTGGAAGAAATGGATAAATTCCTAGAAACATACAACATACCAAAACCGAAGCAGGAAGAAATAGAAAATTTGAACAGACCAATTACCAGTAATGAAATTGATGCAGTAATAAAAAAATAAAAACTCTCAACAAGCAAAAGTCTGAGATACCAGACTGCTTCATACGTGAATTCTACCAAACAATTAACATAGAGCTAATACCTGTTGTTCTCAAACTATTTCAAAATATAGAGAAGGAAAAACCTCCTAATTCATTCTATGAGACCACCATTACCCTGATACCAAAACCTGATAAAGACACCACAAAAAGGGAACTACAGGCCAACATCCCTGAAACATAAACACAAAAATCCTCAACAAAATACTAGCAAACCAAGTCCAAAAATATATGAAAAAAATCATTCACCAAGATCAAGAGAAATATATTCCCAGTATGAAAGGATGGTACAATATTTGCAAATCAATCAGTGTGATACGTCACATAAATAAGAGAATGGGTAAAACCCATATGATCATTTCTATAGATGCAAAAATAGCATTTGGCAAAGTACAACATCCATTCATGATAAGTCCCTGAACAAAGTACGTCTAGAGGGAAGATTCCACAAAATAATAAAGGCCTTACAGGAAAAACACAAAGAAAACATCATACTCAATGGAGAAAAATTGAGAACTGTCCACTTAAGTTCAGGAACAAGACAAGGATGTTCACCATCACTTTTATTCATCAAGGGACTGGAAATCCTAGCGACAGCAATTAGAGAATAAAAAGAAATAAAAGGTATCTAAATTGGTAAGGAAGAATTAAAACTTTTACTCTTTCCAGATGACATGATACTATATATAGAAAGCCCCAAATATTCCACCAAAAAATTACTAGAACTGATAAATGAATTCAGTAAAGTCACAAGATACAAAATCAATGTACAGAAATGCATTGCATTCCTATACAATAACAATGAAGCAGCAGAAAGAGAAATTAAGAAAACAATTCCATTTAAAATTGCACCAAAAATTATAAAATGTCTGGAATAAATTTAACCAAAGAGGTGAAGAGCTGTACTCTGAAAACTATAAAACACTGATGAAAGAACTTGAAGGTGACACAAAGAAATGGAAAGACATTCCATGCTCAGGAATTGGAAGAACAAATATTGTTAAGATGTGTATATCATGCAAAGCAACCTACAGATTCAATGCAATCCCTATCAAAATACCAACAACATTTTTCACAGAACTAGAACAAACAATCCTGAACTTTGTATGGAACCACAGAAGACCTTGTAGAACCAAAGCAATCTTGAAAAAGAAAAACAAAACTGGAGTATCACCATTCTGGGCTTCAAGTTATATTGCAAAACTATAGTAATCAAACCAGTATCATACTGGCATAAAAACAGACACATAGATCAATAGAACAGAATATAAAACCCAGAAATAAACACACAACTATATGGTCAATTAATCTTTGACAAGGGAGGAAGAAATATCCAATGGGAAAAAGACAGTCTCTCTTACAAATAGTGTTGAGAAAATTGGACAGCTACATGCAAAAGAATGAAAGTGGACTGCTGTTTTCCACCATTCATAAAAATAAATTCAAAGTGGATTAAAGACCTATATGTGAGACCTGAAATCATCAAAATACTAGAAGAAAGCACAGGCAATAATGTCTCTGACATTGGCCTTAGCAGCATTTTCTAGGTATGTCTCCTGAGGCAAGGGAAACTAAAGCAAAAGTAAACTATTAGGACTACATCAAAATAAAAGCTTTGCACAGCAAAGAAAACAATCAACAAAACTAAAAAGCAACCTATGGGATGGGTTATTCCAACGATATTTGCAAATGACATATCTAATAAAGGTTTAATATGGAAAATACATAAAGAACTTATAAAACTCAACACCCAAGAAACAAAAAATCTAATTTAAAACTGGGCTGGAGGGTATTATGCTGAGCAAAATAAGTCAATCAGAGAAAGACATGTATCATATGACCTCACTGATATGAGGAATTCTTAATCTCAGGAAACAAACTGAGGGTTGCTGGAGTGGTGGGGGGTGGGAGGGATCGGGTGGCTGGTTGATAGACATTGGGGAGGGTATGTACTATGGTGAGCACTGTGAATTGTGCAAGACTGTTGAATCACAGAACTGTACCTCTGAAACAAATAATACATTATATGTTAAAAAAAAAAAGAAGAAGATAGCAAGAAGGGAAAAATGAAAGGGGGGAATCGGAGGGGGAGATGAACCATGAGAGACTATGGACTCTGAGAAACAAACTGAGAGTTCTAGAGGGGAGGTGCGTGGGGGGATGGGTTAGCCTGGTGATGGGTGTTGAGGGCACGTACTGAATGGAGCCCTGGGTGTTATATGCAAACAATGAATCATGGAACACTACATCAAAAACTAATGATGTAATGTATGGTGATTAACATAACATAATAAAAAAATTTTTTAAATGGGCAAAGAACATGAACATTTTTCCAAAGAAGACATAGAGAATGCCAACAGATACATAAAAAGATACTCAACATTACACATCAGGGAAATGAAAATTAAAACTACAATAAGATATCAGCTCATGCCTGTCAGAATGGCTAAAATCCCAAACACAAAATACAGTGGGTGTTGGTGAGGATATGGAGAAAAGGAACCCTGTACACTATATTATTGGGAATGCAAACTGGTCCAGCCACTGTGGAAAAGAATATGTAGGTTCCTCAAAAAGTTAGAAATGGAACTATCCTATGATCCAGTAATTGTACTGCTGGATATTTACCCAAAATTACAAAAACACTTATTCAAAGTGATACATGCACCCCTATATTTATGACAGCATTATTTACAATAGCTAAATTATGGAAGCAGCCCAAGTGCCCACTGATAGGTGAATGGATAAAGAAGATGTGGTACATATATAATGGAATATTATTCAGTTATAAAAAAGAATGAAATCTTGCTATTTGCAACAACATGGATGGAGCTAGAGATTATACTGCTTAGTGAAATAAGTCAGTCAGAAAAAAACAAATACCATATGGTATCACTCATATGTGGAATTAAGAAACAAAATAAATGAGCAAAGGTAAAAAAAAAAAAGGAGAGAGAGCCAAACCAAGAAACAGACTCTTACCTATAGAGAAGAAATGGATGGTTACCAGAGGAGAGGTGGGTGCAGAGATGGGTGAAATAGGTGATGGGGATTAAAGACTACACTTATCATGAAGAACACTGAGTAATGTATAGAACTGTTGAATCACTATATTCTATAACTGAAACTAATATAACATTGCATGTTAACTATACTGGAATTACATTAAATAACTTTTTAAAAGAATATTATAAAGAGATGAATGAGTGATCATTTCCATATCTACCCTATTTTTACATTATGAAGGAGGCAAGGGAAGAAAAGACCAAATTAGGGTTTAAGGATTTCTCAAATGCTATCAGATACAGCACTTAGGCTATCATACTTCCTAGTGAAAGAACTCTTCTTAATCCACTGTAGTCATCTTCTGACTGGAAAGAAATTGTTGAATAAATTTTGTGGTTTCTGATAGAAAAAAAAAGAAAAAGAAAAGTAGATTGAAAGTAAAAGGATGGAAAAATATACCATGAGAAGAGTAACCAAATGTGAGCTGTGTGGCTATATTTGTATCTACCACAATAGACTTTAAGACAAAAGTTCTTACTAGAGACAAAGAAGGTACATTTTATAATAATAAAAGGGTCAATCTAGCAATAACATATAACAGTTATAAACAATATGTACCTAACAACAAGTTCTCAAAATTCACAAAGCTAAAACTGACAAAATTAAAGGGTATTAAACAAAATTAAATAATAATAGTTGGGGACTTCAATATCTTACTTTTAATAATATAGAGAATAAGTAGGCATAAAATCAAGAAGAAAATAAATGTCTTGAAGTTATTTTAAGTCAACTAGTCCTAACAGACATATATAGAACACTCCATTCAACAACAGCAGAATACAAATTCTTCTCAGGTACACATGGAACAATCCCCAAGACAGACTATATGTTTGGCCATAAAACAAGTCTCAATATATTTTAAAAATATATCCTTTAAGATTTTATTTATTTATTTGAGACACAGAGAGAGAGAGAGAGCGCAAGTGGGGAGAAGGCTCAGAGGGAGAGGGAGAAGCAGATTCCCCTCTGAGCAGGGAGCCCAATACAGGGCTCAATCCCAGGACACTGAGATCATGACCTGAGCTAAAAGCAGATGCCCAAGTGACTGAGCCATCCAGGTGCCCCTATTTAAAAAAAAATATTTAAATTACACAAAGTATCTTTACCAACCATGTAGAATGAAATTAGAAGTTAATCAGAAGAGGAAATTTGGAAAATACACAAATATGTGTAAATTAAACAACACCCTCTTAAGTAATCAAAGATTGAAGAAGAAATCATGAGAAATTACAACCTATTTTGAGAATAACTAAAACAAATAACATACCAGAAATTATGGGATGCAGCAAAAACAGCTATTAGAAGGACATTTATAACTGTGTCTGTATTTTTTTAAAAAAAGATCTCAAATGAATAACTAAACTTTCCACAAAGAGAACTAGAAACAGTGAATTTAACCCAAAACGAGCAGCAGCAGAAAATAATGAAGATCAGAGTGGAAATAATGAAATAGAGAACAGAAAAACAATAGAGAAAATCAACAAAAACAAATCTTTCTCTGAAAGATTTAAAAAATTGATAAGCTTTTACCTAGAAAGTAGAATTGAATTACTAAAATCAGATGAATTACTATTTACCTTTCAGAAATAAAAGGAGTATTAAAGAATACTATGACAAATTATACTCCCCAAAATTATATAACTTAGATAATATAGAAGAATTCTTGGAAAGATACAAAATTACAAAA
This sequence comes from Mirounga angustirostris, assembly GCF_029215605.1. Taxonomy (NCBI): domain Eukaryota; kingdom Metazoa; phylum Chordata; class Mammalia; order Carnivora; family Phocidae; genus Mirounga; species Mirounga angustirostris. The sequence continues at coordinate 62,914,435 of NW_026991719.1, forward strand.
TCTTAATTGAGAAAAGATAAAAAATATGCATAGACTTGTAACAAGTAAAAAGATTCAATTAGTAACAACAAAACTTCTTACAAAGAAAAGCCTGAGGCCCAAATGCCTGCATGGTGAATTCTTCCATATTTTAAAGAATAATTAACAGCAATCCTTCATAAACCATTCCAAAAAATAGAAGAGGAGTGAGAACTCACAAATTCAGTGCATGAAGCTAGCATTATCCTGTTATCCAAACCTTACAATGACATTACAAGAAAACTATAGACCAATACCCCTTGTGAATATAGGTGTAAAAAAATCAGCACAATACTAGCAAACTGAATTCAGCAATATATAAAAATGATTGCATATCATAAACAAGTGGAATTTATTCCAGGAATGCAAACTTTGTTCAACTTCTGAATATCAATGTAATACACAATATTCATAGAATAACAAAAAAAATCTTGATCATTTCAATAGATGCCAAAAAAAAAAAAAAATCATTCAACTAAAGCCAAGACATTTTCATGATAAAATTGTTTAAGAACTTAAGAAGAGAATGAAACTTCCTCAACATGATAAAGGGCATCTGTAAAAAACCCACACATTGTACTGGTAGTTCTGGCCAAGGCAGTCAGGCAAGAAAAAAATTAATGTCATCCAGAATGGAAAGAAAAAAAGTAAAACTGCTTCTATTTGCATACGACATAATCTTGCATATAGAAATTCTAAGGATTTGACCAAAAATCTATAAGACCTAATAAATGAGGTGATCAAGATTGCAGAGTATAAGAACAATATACAAAAATCAATTTTATTTCTGTATCAACAATCATTCCAAAAATGAAATTAAGGAAACTATTCCATTTATGATAGTATTGATAAGACTAAAATAGATAGGAATAAATTTAACAAAATAAGTGTAAGACATGTACACTGAAAACTACAAAATTATTGAAAGTAATTAAAGAAAACCTGGAAAATGCAAAGTCATCTAGTGTTGATGGATTTAGAAGACTTAATATTATTAAAATGATAATACTCCCCAAATTGCTATACAAGTTCCCTGCAATCCTTATCAAATTCCTAGCTGGCATCTTTGCAAAAATTCACAAGCTGATCCTAAAATTTATATAAAAATTTCATTTTTCAGGACCAAAAATAACCAAAATCTTCTTTAAAAAGGAGAGCAAAGTTATAGATTCACACTTTGCTATTTCAAAACTTACTGCAAAGCTGCTGTAATCAAGACTATGTAGTACTGGCATAAATGTGGACATATAGATTAATGAAAACAAATTGAGAGTACAGAAATAAATTCATACATTTATGGTGAAATTAATTTTCAACAAGTGAGCCATGAGAATTCAATGAGGTAAAGAATAACTTTTTCAATAAATGGTGCGGGGTCAAATGATTATCCAAATGCAAAGGACTCCTACTTCACATTATACACAAAATTTAACTCCAAATATATCAAAGAATATATGTAAAAGCTAAATTTATAAAACTCTTAGAGGATAACCTGAAGGTACATCTTTGTGACCTTGTATTTAGAAATGGATTCCTTGTTATGACATCAAAACTACAAACAACAGAAAGAAAATAGATAACCAGGACTTCATCAATATTTAAAAAAAAACCCCAAAACTTCTGTGATTCAAAGGACACTGTCAGGAAAGTGAAAAGACATCCTAAACAATAGGAGAAAATAGTTGTAAATAATATACCTGATAAGGGTCTATTAACCAGAATAAAGAACACTTACATCTCAACAATAAAAAAAGCAAAAACCCCAATTTAAAATTAGGCAACACATTTGAATATATATTGAAGATATACAAATGGCCAGAAGGGACATACTTAGATGCCTAATGTCATTAATAAAGAAAGAAATGCAAATCAAAATCACTATGCCATTTGTTAAAAATAAGCAGGCTCCAAATGGAGTCACTTACGTTAAGCCCCACCAAGATTTAATACTTAACAATTGCAGTTTTAGCCTCTCCCAGGAATGGAATTTTAAACCAGTCCGGAATTTCTAGTGAACTAACTACACCAGTGAGTTAATCTGCATGATAAGACTTCTTGCCTTCCCCTAAGGGAAGATAATCTTCCCTGAAAGAATATTTTCTTTTGCTAATAATCACTTTGTCCCACCCTCTTTCTGCCTATAAAATTCTTCCATTTCTTCCATTTATATGGCTACTCAGAGCTTCTCTCTACTTGCTAGATGGGATGTCTCTTGATTCATAAATTGCTTAGTAAAGCCTATTAGACATTCATATTTACTTGGTTGAATTTTGTTTTTTAACCTTATGTTAAGTGAAATAAGCCAGTCACCCAAGGACAAGTAATGCACGATTTAACTTTTATGAAGTACCTAAATTAATCAAATTCATAGAAGCAAGGAATAGAATGGCAGTTGCCAGTGACTGGGAAGAAGGAGAAATGGGGAGTTATTGTTCAATGGACATAAAGTTTCAGTAATGCAAAACAAATAAGTTGTAGAAATCTACTATGCAACATAATGCATATAGTTAATACTGTATTGTGCACTTAAATATTTGGTGAGAGGTAGGCCTATCACCCAGCTGAGCCAGGGACCAACCCTACCCACTAATGCACCCACAGCACTCCTGGCAGGGCTTACAGCCAGTGAGGCCAGGCAGCAGCTCTGCCCACCAGTGCAGCTGCAGCTGTCATGGCCCTGCCACAACAGGAAAACAAATGCAACCCACACAAGGGACACCTCAAGAGCACCAGGCTCTGGTAGAAAGCGAGATTGCATTTGTGGGCCCCACAGGACATTGCTAACATAAGGCCACTCCTTCAAGAGCAGGAGACATACCTTAACTACCTAATACATAAAAACAAACACAGAGCTAAGAAAAATGAGGAGACAGAGGAATATGTTCTCAATGAAGGTACAAGACAGAACTCAGAAAAATAACTTAATAAAACAAAGATAAGCAATCTACTCAATAAGGTGTTCAAATGATCATAAAGATGCTTACTGAACATGGGAGAAGAATGAATGGACATGGTGAGAACTTGAACAAAGAAATAGAAAATATAAGAAAGTGCCAATCAGAGCTGAAAAATACAACAGAAATGAAAAATATACTCAAGAGAATAAATAGCAGATTAAGATGATACAAAAAATATATCAGTTATCTGGAAGACAGGGTAGTGGAAATAACCTGAACTGAACAGCAAAAAGATAAAAATAATTAAAAAAAATGAGGATAATTTAAGGGACCTCTGGAACAACATCAAGCATATTACTATTAACATTATAAGGATCCCAGAAGAAAGTCAGAAAGAGGCAGAAAACTTATTTGAAGATATAATAGCTGAAAACTTCCCTAAACTGCCTAAGGACACAGTCATCAAGGTCCAGGAAGGACAGAGAGTCCCAAACAAGATGAATCCAAAGAGATTTACACCAAGATATATTATAATTAAAAAGTCACAATTAAAGATAAATAATCTTAAAAACAGCAAGAGAAAAATAATTATTACATATAAGGGAACTCCTATAAAACTATCAGCTGATTACCCGGTAGGAAGTTTGCGGTCCATAAGAAAGTAGCCCAATATATTCAAAGTGCTGAAAGAAATAAACTTACAGCCAAGAATACTCTACCTGGCAAGATTATTATTTAGAATTGAGGGGAAGATAAAGTTTCCCAGACAAACAAAAGCTAAAGTTAAAGAGTTCTATAAGCAGAAAAGAAAAGCCCATAACCAGAAATATGTAAATGTATATAATTTCAACCATCTTTCCAACCACAATGGCAGATTATTTTATATATATATATATATATTTCTTAGAAAGGCAACCATATAGTAAAGATAGTGGGTCAATCACTTACAAACCTAGCATTAGTATTAAAAAACAGGAGTAGTCAAATCAACTATATCTACAATAATTAGTTAAGGGATATACAAAGTAAAAAAATGTAAAATATGATGTCAAAACGTGTGGGTGAGGGTAAAACTGTAGTGCTTTTAGAATGTGTTCAAATTTGAGCAACCATCAATTTAAAATAGACAGCTACATACATAGGTTTTTTATATATGAACCTCATGATAACCACAAACCAAACCTCTAATAGATTCACAAGAAATAAAGAGAAAGGAATCTAAAAATAAAACTAAAGGAAGTCACTAAACCACAAAGGAAGAAAGCAAGAGAAGAAAGGTGTAGAGAGCAACTACAAAAACAACCAGATGACAATTAAACAAAATGGCAATAAATGCATACCTATCAATAATTAATTCAAATGTAAATGGACTAAATGCTCCAATGTAAAGACAGAGGATGGCTGAATGGATAAAAAAACAAGGCCCATCTATATACTGCCTAAAAGAGACTCAATTTAGACCAAAACACACTCACAGAATAAAGTTACAGGATGGAAAAAGAGATTCCATGGAAATGGGGAAATGAGGAAAAAGCTGGTAGCAATACAAAGCAGACTTCAAAACAAAGGCTGTAACAAAAGGCAAAGAAGGTCATTACATAATGATAACATACATTATCAATGTATGTATCATACAATGATCAATACAATGGAAAAATATAACACTTGTAAATATTTATGCAGCCAACGGGAGAGTTAAGTATATAAAGTAAATATTAACAGACACAGGGAGAAATTTACAGTAAAATACAATAAGAGTAGGAATCCTGAACACCCCATTTACATCAATGGATAAGTTATCCAAACAGAAATTCAAAAAGAAAACACTGGCCTTAAATAACACATTAGGACAGATGGACTTAATAGATATATACAGAACATTCCATCCAAAAAGAGCAGATACACATTCTTCTCAGGTGCAAATGGAAGACTTTCCATGATCACATTAGGCTGGCAAACAAATTTCAATATATTTAAGAAAATTGAAATCTTATCATCTTTCCAACCACAATGGTATACAACTAGAAATGAATTATAAGAAGAAAATTGGAAAACCACAAACAGGTGGAGGAGGCTAAACAACATGCTACTGAACAACCAATGAATCACCCAAGAAATCAGAGAGGTACTAAGAACTGTTTCTTTGACAAGATAAACAAAATTGATAAACCTTTAGCCAGACTCATCAAGAAAAAAAGAGAAAGGGCCCAAATAAGTAAAAGCAGAAATAAAAGAGGAAAAATTAAAATGGATACAACAGAAACAAAAAGGATCATAAGACACTACTAGAAGCAATTATATGCCAACAAGTTGGACAACCTAGAAGAAACTGATAAATTCCTAGAAACACAACCTTCAAAGACTGACTCAGGAATAGAAAATCTGAACAGACCAATTACTAGTAATGATATTTAATCAGTAATCAAAAACAAAACAAAACAAAACAAAACAACCCCACCAACTCCCAGAAAAGAAAGTCCAGGACCAGATGGCTCCATAAAAACTCTTAACAAAGTTGGTTCTGGGGGGAATGTACCTCAACATAATGAAGTCCATATATGTCAAACCCCTATACTCAATGGTGAAAAACTGAAAGCTTTTCATCTAAATTCAGGAACAAAACAAGGAAACCTACTCTTGCCACTTTTATTCAACATAGTATTGGAAGTCCTAGCCACAGCAATTAGGCAAGAAAAAGAAATAAAAGTCATCTAAATTGGAAAAAAAAAGAAGTAAAACTGTCACTATTTGCAGGTCCCATGGAATATATAGAAAACCCTAAAGCCCCATCATAAAACTATTAGAACTAATAAACCAATTCAGTAAATTTGAAGGATACAAAATCAATATATAGAAATATGTTGCATTTCTATACACTAATAATGAACTATCGGAAAGAGAAATTAAGGAAGCAATCTCATTTGATTTAAAAAAACTTAAACACCTAAGAATAAATCTAACCAAAGAGTGAAAAAACTACTCTGAATACTAGGGCACTGATGAAAGAAATTGAAGATGATACAAATTAGTGGAATGATGTACTGTGCTCATGGATTAGAAAAATTAATATTGTTAAAATGTCCATACTGCCCAAAGCCATCTACAGATTCAATGCAACCCCTATGAAAATACTAATGGCATTTTCCATAGAACTAGAACGAATGAAATAAAATTTGTATGGAACCACAGAAGACTTCAAATAGCCAAAGCAATTGTAGGAGTGCTAACAATATTGACTCCATCTTTGACCATCGATCTTGTTCATGTTCACTCAATGACCTATTTTGGGCTTACATATTCGAGGGCCCTTGGAAATTAATATAAATACCTTAAAAATGCCCACCAAGGCAGGAATGGGAGAAGGCTTGTTTTGGACTCCCATGAGTCTGTTAGAGATAACATAGTCTTTCCTCTTCCTGATACACAGGTGGTGCCACAAGATCTAATTAAAGGTTAGCTGTTGATGAGGTGCATGCAAAACTTTTGAGGTGCATGCAAACCCTTTAATCTCACCACAATACACTCTGCATGTCTCCTGGCTCTATAATTTCTGTGGACTTTGTGGATAATAATTGTGTAGCTGTCATGGATTGTCCTATGCTTGATACCCTCCTCTAATGCCATGCCATCAGTAAGTTACCTTGAATAAAACTGTATAAACTCTATGGAGTCACCTGCTACATTTTCCAGACACAAAGTAACTTCTCAATTTGGGGGATACTTTACTGTCCTTCCCCTCACCTTTGAACAATATTGAGAAAGAAAAACAAAGGTGGAGTTTTCATATCCTGGGTTTCAAACTACACCAGGAAGTATAGTAATCAAAGCTGAACAAAAACACACACATAAATCAATGGAACAGAATACAGACCTCAGAAATAAACCCATGCTTATATGGTCAATTAATCTATGACAAAGGAAGCAGAAATATACAATGGGGAAATTACAGTCTCTTCAATAAATAGTATTGGGAAAACTGGATAGTTACATGCAAAGGTATGAGACTGGACCACTTTATTATATCATATAAAAAAATAAGAATGCCAGGTGATTCAGTCAGTTAAGTGCCTGACGTTGGCTCAGGTCATGATCTCAATGTCCTGGGATCGAATCCCACATCAGGCTCCTTGCTCAGCGAGGAGCCTGCTTCTCCCTCAGCCTGCCACTCTCCCTGCTTGTGCACTCTCTCTTTAGCTCTAAATAAATAAATAAATAAATAAATAAATAAATAAATAAATAAATAAATAAATAAATAAAATCTTTAAAAAAAAGAAAAGGCAACCTAGTAAATGGAAGAAGATATTCAAAATTATATATCCGATAAGAGTTTAGCATCCAAATAAATAACTTCTACAACTCAATATTTCAAAAAATAATCTGTATTGTATACCTGAAACTAATACTATAGTGTATGTTAACTAACTGGAATTAAAATAAAAACTATGAAATAAACAAATAAAAAATAAAAATATGTTTAAAAAATGGACATTTTTTAATTACTTAAAAAAGAGGACATTTTTCTGAAGAAGACATGGAGATGTCCAACAGGCATATAAAAAGATGTTCAACATCACTAACCATTAGGGAAATGCAAATCAAAACTACAGTGAGACATCACCTCACACTTATCAGAATGGCTATTATCAAAAAGATAAGAAATAACAAGTGTTGGCAAGAATTCAGAGAAAAGGGAACACTCACATAGTATTTGTGGGAGTGTAAATTGGTAAAGCTACTATGGAAACATTATGAAGAGTCCTCAAAAAACTAAAAATTGAAACACCTTATGATCTTTCAATTTCACTTCTGGGTATTTATCTGAAGAAAATGAAAATACTAATTTGAAAAGACATATACATCCCTATGCTCATTTTATAGCTAATTACAAAAACTAAGATATGGAAGCAAGCTAAATGTCCATCAATAGATGAATGGATAAAAAATGTGAGGTAAGAGGAGGGGAGCAAGATGGCGGAAGACTAGGGGACCTCATTTCATCTGGTCCCTTGAATTTAGCTGGATATCTATCAAACCATTCTGAACACCCACAAATTCAGCCTGAGATGTAAGAAAATATATCTGGAACTCTACAAGCAGAAAAACAACTGCTTTTTGCAAGGTAGGAGATGCGGAGTCATAGATCTGTGGGAAAATACTGGAAGATAACCAGAGGGGTTGGGATCCTCCATAAGCTGGCTACTGGAAAGTGATATAACACTGGAGCACAAAATCAGAACCCTTAGAAATCTGCTCCAGTGAGAGACATCCCTTTCTGAAAGGGGCTCAGGGGATGAAAAAGGTAGAATTCTAGGTGGGTCATTGTGGTCTCAGGATCCCAGGAGACACAGAACAAATGGGGGGTACCTGAACTGATAGAGTGCCCAAGCAGGAGAGTGGGGAAACTAGTTATGGTCAGCGAGCCCAGGAAGGACTCTCAACTCCAGTCTCCATAAACTGCGAGTTGGCTGGTAAGGAGACTGCTCTTTACCTGAGCACCTAGAAAAAGAGTGGAAGATGCGGGCCAGTTCCCACCCCTGGGAGGATTGACACAGTTGCACCCACAACCAGGCAACAACTCTCAGGGTGGCAGCGGCCCCAGAAAGGACAGTAGGACAGCACCCAGCCATGACCTGGGAGCAGTGGTGCAAGGTGCATGCATGAGCCCACAACCACTTGCAGTCACAAAGACACAAAGTGAAGTGTCATTCCTGGGCCACAGGGACAACCCCCCCCCTACCCTGGGGAGAATTGCAGTGGGGGCAAACCAGGAAAGTCTGCTGGTTTGGTGGACACAGAAATGGAGACGGTTTGATTTGGAGGGTTTATTGAAGAAGGGGACCATGATCTTGAGGCTCTGGGCCAGAGATCCTGGCACAGCCATTTTTGGTCTGACCATCTGAAGAGGCGTGGAAAGCCACCAGGGAAAAAAAGCCACACAGTCAACCAACTCACATTAAGCCCATCTCCCTGACAAAGGGTGGGGAAACTCCACCCTGGCAGAGACACCTGAGAAGCCACAGAGCGGACCCCTCCCCCAGAAGACAGACTGGAAGAACAGATGAATGACAAGCTTATGGAGACCACAAGACTCTAAAACAACAGTGCCAGGGGAAGATAATATATTGAGCTCCAGGTGTTTCCTCACTACTTGTTTATCATTCAGGCTAAAATTTTACATTTCCTTTTTTTTTTAAATCTTTTTCCCGTTTCAAATAGATTCTTATCTTTCAACTTATGTTTTCAAGTCGTTTTTTAGCTTTTTTTTTCACATTTACATTTTATAGATTTATGCCTCATTCTAGACCTTTTTTTACTCTATTTAATTTAAATATATATATATATATATATAAGTATATATATTTAAATAAAATTCTGCTTTCTTTGCAATTTTGGGATATACTGTCTTCTAACACATAGACCAAAATTCAATCAGGAACAAGTGGATCACCCTGCTTTGTCCACCCTGTGAGACTACAATGCCTCTCCCTGCCTTTTTTATTGTTTTGTTTCAGTTTGACTATCTTTGGTGGCTTCCGACCAGTTTGGATCTTTTCTAGGGTGTATTTTGCTTGAGTCATGGTTGATATTTTGGACTCTGTTCATTTGCTCACCCATCCTTTGCTGAACAGAATAACTTGGAGGAGGAACTCACAACAAAGAAAAGAACCAGAGGTGATGTCCTCTGCCACAGAGCTAATCAATATGGATACAAGCCAGATGTCAGAGATACAACTCAGGAGAGCAATTATAAAGTTAATAACTAGACTTGAAAAGGGCATACATGACAATACAGAATCTCTGAGGGTGGAATTGATATCTAATCTGGTCAAATGTAAAAATGCTATGAATGAGTTGCAGTCTAAACTGGATACTCTAACAGTTAGGATCAGTGAAGCAAAAGAGAGAATAAATGATCTAGAAGACAGGCTGATGGAAAGGAAGTTGAGGAAAAGAGAGAAAAACAACAACTCATAGCCTATGAAGAAAGGCTTAGAGAATTTAATGATGCAGTGAAAAGATCCAAAGGCAACATCACTGGGATCCTAAAGGGGGTGGAAATTGAGACAGGGCTAGAAAGTATATTGGAGCAAATCATGGTTGACAACTTCCCTAATCTGGGGAATGGAAACAACCATTCATGTCCAAGAGGCAGAGAGGACACCTCCCAAAATCAATAAAAACAGATCAACACCCAGACATATAATAATGAAGCTTACAAATCTTAGAGCCAGGGCGCCTGGGTGGCTCAGTTGGTTAAGCGACTGCCTTTGGCTCAGGTCATGATCCTGGAGTCCCAGGATTGAGTCCCGCATGGGGCTCCCTGCTCAGCAGGGAGTCTGCTTCTCCCTCCCCTGCTCCCCCCTCTTGTGCTCTTTCTCTCTCTCACTCTCTCTCTCAAATAAATAAATAAAATCTTAAAAAAAAAAAATCTTAGAGCCAAAGAAGCCATCTTGAAAGCAGCTAGGGAGAGGAGATTCCTTATGTACGGAGGGAGGAACATCAGAATAACATAAGACATATCCACAGAAACCCGGCTGTCCATAAAGGGCTAGCAAGACATATACAGGGTAATAAATGAGAAGAACATGTAGCCAAGAATACTTTATCCAGCAAGGCTGTCAGTCGGAATGGAAGGAGAGATAAAGAGTTTTCAGAACAGACAGAAACTGAAAGAATATGTGACCACCAAGCCAGCCATGAAAGAAATATTAAGGGGGATCCTGTAAGTGAAGAGAGACCCCAAGAATAACATAGAACAGAAAGTAAAGGAGACAATCTACAGAAACAGGGACTTTGCAGGCAATACAATGGCACTAAATTCATATCTTTCAATAGTTACTCTGAATGTAAATGGGCTGAGTGCTCCTCTGAAAAGACCCAGGACTGCAAATTGGATAAAAAGCAGGACGCTTCCATATGTTGTCTACAAGAGACTCATTTTGAATCTAAAGACATCTCCAGATTGAAAGTGAGGGTATGGAGAACCATTTACCACACTAATGGACCTCAAAAGAAACCTGGGGTAGCAATCCTCATATCAGACAAATTATATTTTAAGCCAAAGACCATAGTAAGAGATGTAGAGGGACAGTATATCATGCTTAAAGGGTCTATCCAACAAGGAAATCTAACAATTGTAAATATCTATGCCCCCAAAGTGGGAGCAGCCAATTATATAAACCAGTTAATAACCATAGTAAAGAAACATAAAGATAATAATGCATTAATAGTAGGAGACTTCAACACCACACTAAAAACAATAGACAGATCATCTAAGCAGAAGATCAGCAAAGAAACAAGAAGAACTTTGAAGGACAGATTGGACAGATGGATTTGGCAGATATATATAGAACATTTGATCTTAAAACAACAGAATATTCATTCTTTTTGAGTGCACATGGAACCATTCTCCAGAATGGGTCACATACTGGGTCACAAATCAGGTCTCAACCAATAACAAAAGATTGAGATTATTCCCTGCATATTTTCAGACCACAATTCTTTGAAACTGGAACTCAATCACAAGAAGAAATTTGGAAGGAACTCAAACACTTGGAGGTTAAAGAGGATCCTGCTAAAGAATGAATGGGTCAACCAGGAAATTAAAGAACTTAAACAATTCATGCAAACTAATGAAAATGAAAACACATTGGTTAAAAACCTATGGGATACAGCAAATGTGGTCCTAAGCAGGAAGTACATAGCCATCCAAGCCTCACTTAGGAAAATTAGAAAATTCCCAAATGCACAAGCTCACCTTATACCTAAAGGACCTGGAGAAAGAACAACAAATAGAGCCTAAACCAAGCAGGAGAATAGAAATAATAAAGATTAGAGCAGAGATCAATGAAATGAAAACCAGAAGAACAGTAGAACAGATCAATGAAACTACAAGCTGGTTCTTTGAAAGAATTAATAAGATTGGTAAACCTCTGGCCAGACGTATTCAAAAGAAAAGAGAAAGGACCCAAATCAATACAATCATGAATGAAAGGGGAAAGATCATGACTAATACCAAGGAAATAGAGAAAATTGTTAGAACAAATTATCAGCAACTATATGCCAACAAATTAAGCAATCTGAAAGAAATGGATGCATTCCTGGAAACTTATAAACTACCAAGATTGAAACAGGAAGAAATAGACAACCTGAACAGACCAATAACCAGCAAGGGAATTCAAGCAGTAATCAAAAACCTTCCAAAAGATAAGAGACGAGAGCCAGAAGGCTTCCCAGGAGAATTCTACCAAACATTTAAATAAGAAAAAATACCTATTCTTCTGAACTAGTTTCAAAAATAGAAATGGAAGGAAAACTTCCAAACTCGTTCTATGAGGCCAGCATTACCCTGATTCCAAAACCAGACAAAGACCCCCTCAAAAAGAATTACAGATCAATATCCCTGATGAACATGGATGACAAAATACTCAACAAGATCCCAGCCAATAGGATCCAACAGTACATTAAAAGGATTAACCATCATGACTAGGTGGGATTTATTCCTGGGATGCAAGGGTGGTTCAACATTTGCAAATCAACCAACGTGATAGAGCACATTAGTAAAAAAAAAGACAAGAACCTTATGATTCTCTCAATTGATGCAGAAAAAGCACTTGACAAAATACAGCATCCTTTCTTGATTAAAACTCTTCAGAGTGTAGGGATAGAGGGAATATTATTCAATATCATAAAAACCATCTATGAAAAGCCCACAGAGAATATTATTCTCAATGAGGAAAACCTGAGAGCTTTTCTCTTAAGGTCAGGAACATGAAAGGAATGCCCACTTTCACTACTATTGTTCAACATTGTAGTAGAAGTCCTAGCCTCAGCAATCAGACTAAAAAAAAAAAAAAAAGAAATAAAAGGCATTCAAATTGGCAAAGAAGAAGTCAAACTCTCTCTCTTCACAGATGACATGATATTTTATGTGGAAAATCCAAAAGACTCTACCCCCAAATTACTAGAACTCATAAAGCAATTCAGCAATGTAGCAGGATACAAAATCAATGCACAGAGATCAGTTGCATTTCTATACACTAATAACGTGACTGAAGAAAGAGAAATTAAGAAATCAATCCCACTTACAATTGCACTAAAAACCATAAGGTACCTAGGAATAAACCTAATCAAAGAGGTAAAGATCTTTACTCTAGAAACTACAGAAAACTTATGAAAGACATTGAAGAAGACACGAAGAGAGGGAAAAATATTTCATGCTCATGGATTGGAAGAATGAACATTGTGAAAATGTCTATGTTGCCCAGAGCAATCTACACATTCAGTGCAATCCCTATCAAAATGCCATCGACTTTTTTCACAGAGCTGGAACAAACAATCCTAAAATTTGTATGGAACCAGAAAAGACCTTGAATCACCAAGGGAACATTGAAAAAAAAAAAAAAAAGCCCAGAAGCTAGGGGCATCACAATGCCTGACTTCAAGCTATATTACAAAGCTGTGATCATTAAGACAGCATGGTACTGGCACAAAAATAGACATATAGATCAATGGAACAGAATAGAGATCCCAGAAATGGACCCTCAACTCTATGTTCAACTAATCTTCCACAAAGCAGGAAAGGACAGTCTCTTAAATAAATGGTGCCGGGAAAATTGGACAACCACATGCAGAAGAATGAAACCGGCCAATTCTCTACACCATTCACAAAGATAAACTCAAAATGGATGAAAGACCTCAATGTGAGACAGGAATCCATCAAAATCCACATCAGCCACAGCAACTTCTTCCAAGAAACGTCTCTAAAGGCAAGGGAAACAAAAGCAAAAATGAACTAAGAGGCAACCGACAGAATGGGAGAAGATATTTGCAAATGACATTACAGTTAAAGGGCTGCTATCCAAGATCTATAAAGAACTTCTCAATCTCAACACCCAAAAAACAAAAAAATCAAGCCAAAAATTAGGCAGATGACATGAACAGACACTTCTCCAAAGAAGACATACAAATGGCTAACAGACACATGAAAAAATGTTCAACATCATTAGCCATCAGGGAAATACAAATCAAAGCATAATGAGATACCATCTTACACCAGTTCAAAAGTCAAAAATTAACAAGGCAGGAAACAGCAAATGTTGGTGAGGATGTAGAGAAAGGGGAACCCTATTACAATTTTGGTGGGAATGCAAGCTGGTGCAGCCACTCTGGAAAATAGTATGGAGGTTCCTAAAGATGTTAAAAATAGAGCTATCCTATGACCCAGCAATTGCACTACTACGTATTTACCCCAAAGGTACAGATGTAGTGAAAAGAAGGGGCACATGCACCCCAATGTTTGTAGCAGCAGTGTCCACCATAACCAAACTGTGGAAGGAGCTGAGATGCCCTTCAACAGATGAATGGATAAAGAAGATATGGCTCATATATACAATGGAATATTGCTCAACCATCAGAAAGGATGAACACCCACCATTTGCATGGACATGGGTGGAACTGGAGGGGATTATGCTAAGTGAAATAAGTCAAGCAGAGAAAGACAATTATCATATGGTTTCACTCTTATGTGGAACATAAGGAACATTATGGAGGATAATAGGGGAAGCAAGGGAAAGCTGAAGGGTGGGAAATCAGAGAGGGAGACAAACCATGAAGACTCTGGACTCCGGGAAGCAAAGTGAGGGTTTCAGAGAGGGGTGGGGGGATGGGGTAGCTTGGTGATGGGTATTAAGGAGGGCTCGTGTTGTGATGAGTACTGGGTGTTATACGCAATTAATGAATCATTGAACACTACATCAAAAACTAATGATGTACTGCATGATAGAGAACTTAACATAATAAAAAAATAAATATTAAATAAAACCCAAAATAAACAACAACAAAAAGAAGGGTACAATACCACTTTTGTGATATTGTTGCCATATAATGCATAAACTCAATCTACTGAAGAGAAAACATCAGAAAAAACAAAATTGAATGCTATTCTATGAATGAGCAATATCCTTCAATAGTATCAAGATCACTGAAGGCAAGGAGAAGTTGGAAAACACTTACAGACCAAAGCAGATAAAGGGATGTAAGAAGCAAATGCAATTTGAAATTTTGGATTGTATACTATAACAGAAAAAAGTTGTTAGTGAAAAAAACTGGTGGAACTTAAATGAGGTCTTTAGTTAATAATAGTATACTATTAGTAGTATAGTAGTATACTATTTTGATGATTGTCAATGGTTATATAGGATGTTAACATCAGGGAAGTAGGAAAAAGGGTATATGGAAACTACAATTTATGCAACTTTTGTGTAAATCCAAAGTTATTTCAAAATAAAAGTTTAAAAACAAAAACTATGTGGCATAGTTAATGTAATATAAACTATATGAATTTATATTTTTGAGGTATAATTCACATAACATAAAATTCAACATTTGAACCAATTTAATACTAAATAATTTAGTGGCTTTTAGTACATTTAGTGTTATATCACCATCACAACCAATTATAAAACAGTTTATCACACCAAAAGAAACCTAATACCCTTTAAGCAGCAAATCTCTATTCCTCACTCCCCCCAGCCTTTGGAAACCAGTAATCTCTATGGATTTACCTATTCTCTTTATTTCATATAAATATAATCATACAATATGTGGCCTTTTGTGTCTAATGTCTTTCACATAGCTCTTAGATATATATCCAGTAGAATTAAAATAGGTGTACCGATAAAAAGCTGTACACTTGTGTTCATTAGCAGCAATATTTATAATGGCCCAAAATAGAAATACCATAAAATCCAATAATTCTACTACTGGGTATTTATGCAAAGAAATCAAAAACACTAATTCAAAAAGATATCTGCACACCTATGTTTATTGCAGCATTATTTACAATAACCAAGATATGGAAGCAGCATGTGTCCATCAGGAGGTGAATCTATAAGGAAGATATCACACACACACACACACACACACGAATATTACACAGCCATAAAAAAGGTAAGATCTTGCCATTTGCAACAACATAGATGGACCTAGAGGGTATTATGCTAAGTGAAATAAGTTAGACTGAAAAAGACAAATATCATGTGATTTCACTCATATGTGTAATCTACAAAACAAAACAAAGGAATAAACACAAAATGCAGAATCAGACTTATAAATACAGAGAAGAAACTGATGGTTACAGGTGGGGGGATGAGGAGATGGGCAAAATGGATGAAGAGAAGTGGGAAATACAGGCTTTCAGTTATGGATTAAATGAGTCAGAGGGATAAAAGACACAGAATTGAGAATATAATTAATGTTATTGTAATAACATTGTATGGTGACAGATGATAGCTATACTTGTGGTGAACATATAGCATAAGGTATAGAGTTGTCAAATCACTATGTTGTACATATGAAATTAATTTATCATTGTGTGTCAACTACACTCAAATAAATAAAAACAAAAAACCAGAAAGTAGAAAAAACCCAAATGCCATCAATTGATGAATACATAAATGAAGTATGGTTTATCCATCTTATGGAATATTATTTAGCCATAAAAAAGAACGAAGTATATGCTGTAATCTGGATGAACCTTGGAAACACGGTATGCTGACGTGTATTTTTTTTATTTTATTTTATTATGTTATGTTAGTCACCATACAATACATCATTAGTTTTTGATGTAGTGTTCCATTATTCATTGTTTGCATATAACACCCAGTGCTCCATGCAGTACGTGCCCTCCTTAATACCCATCACTGGGGTAACCAATCCCCCCTCGCCCCTCCCCTCTAAAACCCTGTTTGTCTCTCAGGCCCATAGTCTCTCATGGTTCATCTCTCCCTCCAATTCCCTCCGCCCATTTTTCCCTTCCTTCTCTTAATGTCCCCCATGTTATTCCTTATGTTACACAAATAAGTGAAACCATATGATAATTGACTTTCTCTGCTTGACTTATTTCACTTAGCATAATCTCCTCCAGTCCCCACCATGTTGATGTAAAAGGTGGGTATTCATCTTTTCTGATGGCTGAGTAATATTCCATTGTATATATGGACCACATCTTCTTTATCCATTCATCTGTTGAAGGGCATCTCGGCTCTTTCCACAGTTTGGCTATTGCAGACATTGCTGCTATGAACATTGGGGTGCATATGGCCCTTCTTTTCACTACATCTGTGTCTTTGGGGTAAATACCCAAGAGTGCAATTGCTGGGTCATAGGGTAGCTCTATTTTTAAAATTTTGAGGAACCTCCACACTGTTTTCCAAAGTGGCTATACCAACTTGCATTCCCACCAACAGTGTAAGAGGGTTCCCGTTTCTCCACAACCTCTCCAACATTTGTTGTTTCTTTCCCTGTCCATTTTGGCCATTCTAACTGGTGTAAGGTGGTATCTCAGTGTGGTTTTGATTTGGATATCCCTGATGGCTAATGATGATGAACATTTTTTCATGTGTCTGTTAGCCATTTGTATGTCTTCTTCAGAGAAGTGTCTGTTCATCTCTTCTGCCCACTTTTTGACTTGATTATTTGTTTTTTGGGTGTTGAGTTTGAGGAGTTCTTTATAGATTTAGGATACCAGCCCTTTATCTGTAGTGTCATTTGCAAATATCTTCTCCCATTCTGTGGGTTGCCTCTTTGTTTTGTTGACTGTTTCCTTTGTTGTGCAGAAGCTTTTTATCTTGATGAAGTCCCAAAAGTTCATTTTTGCTTTTGTTTCACTAGCTTTTGGAGATGTATCTTGAAAGAAGTTGCTGTGGACGATGTCAAAGAGGTTATTGCCTATGTTCTCCTCTAGGATTTTGATGGATTCCTGTCTCACATTGAGGTCTTTCATCCACTTTGAGTTTATCTTTGTGAATGGTGTTAGAGAATGGTCGAGTTTCATTCTTCTGCATATGGCTATCCAATTTTCCCAGCACCATTTATTGAAGAGACTTTTTTCCATTGCATGTTTTCTCCTGCTTTGTCAAAGATTATTTGACCATAGAGTTGAGGGTCCATATCTGCGTTCTCTATTCTGTTCCATTGGTCTGTAGGTCTGTTTTTGTGCCAGTACCATGCTGTCTTGGTGATCACTGATTTGTAATGTAGCTTGAAATCAGGCAACGTGATGCCCCCAGCTTTGTTTTTTTTTTTTCAACATCTCCTTGGCAATTCGGGGTCTTTTCTGATTCCATACAAATTTTAGGATTGTTTGTTCCAGCACTTTGAAAAATGTCATTGGAATTTTGATCGGGATGGCACTGAAGGTATAGATTGCTCTGGGTAGCATAGACATTTTAACAATGTTTATTCTTCCGATCCATGAGCATGGAATATTTTTCCATCTTTTTGTGTCTTCTTCAATTTCTTTCATGAGTGTTTTGTAGTTCCTAGAATACAGATCCTTTACCTCTTTGGTTAGGTTTGTTCTGAGGTATCTTATGGTTTTTGGTGCTATTGTAAATGGAATCATTTCTTTAATTTCTCTTTCAACAGTTGCGTTGTTAGTGTATAAGAAAGCAACTAATTTCTGTGCATTGATTTTGTATCCTGCCACATTACTGAATTGCTGGATGGGTTCTAGTAATTTGGGGGTGGAGTCTTTTGGGTTTTCCACATAAAGTATCATGTCGTCTGCGAAAAGAGAGAGTTTGACTTCTTCTTTGCCAATTTGAATACCTTTTATTTCTTTTTGTTGTCTGATTGCTGTTGCTAGGACTTCTAGTACTATGTTGAACAACAGTGGTGAGAGTGGGCACCCTTGACATGTTCCTGATCTTAACGGAAAGGCTCTCAGCTTTTCCCCATTGAGGATGATATTCGCTGTGGGTTTTTCATAGATGGATTTTATGAGCTTGGGAATGTTCCCTCTATCCCTATACTCTGGAGAGTTTTAATCAGGAAAGGGTGTTGTGTTTTGTCAAATGCTTTTCTGCATCAATTGAGAGGACCATATGGTTCTTCTCCCTCCTCTTATTAATGCATTCTATCACATTGATTGATTTGCGAAAGTTGAACTACCCTTGCATCCCAGGGATAAAACCCACTTGGTTGTGGTGGATGATCCTTTTAATGTATTGTTGGATCCTATTAGCTAGGATTTTGTTGAGGATTTTGGAATCCATATTCATCAGGGATATCGGTCTGAAATTCTCCTTTTTGATGGGGTCTTTGCCTGGTTTGGGGATTAAGGTAATGCTGGCCTCATAGAATAAGTTTGGAAGTTTTCCTTCTGTTTCTCTTTTTTGAAACAGCTTCAGGAGAATAGGTATTATTTCTTCTTTGAATGTTTGGTTGAATTCCCCAGGGAATCCATCAGGCCCTGGACTCTTGTTTTTTGGGAGGCTTTTGATCACTGCTTCAATCTCGTTACTGGTTATTGGCCTATTCAGGTTGTCAATTTCTTCCTGTTTCAGTCTTGGCCGCTTATAGGTTTCCAGGAAGGCCTCCATTTCATCCAGATTGCTCAGTTTATTGGCATATAGTTGTTGATAATAATTTCTAATAATTGTTTCTATTTCCTTGGTGTTAGTCATGATCTCTCCCCTTTCATTCAAAATTTTATTAATTTGGGTCCTTTTCTCTCTTCTTTTGGATACGTCTGGCCAGTGGTTTATCAATCTTATTAATTCTTTCAAAGAACCAACCTCTAGTTTCATTGATCTGATCTACTGTGTTTCTGGTTTCTAATTCATTGATTTCTGCTCTAATCTTAATTATTTCTCTTCTAATGCATGGCTTAGGCATCGTTTGTTGCTTTTTCTCTAGTTTTTTAAGGTGTAAAGTTAGTTGGTGAATTCGGGATTTTTCTATTTTTTTGAGTGAGGTTTGGATGGCTATGTATTTTCCCCTTAGGCCCGCCTTTGCAGTATCCCATAGGTTTTGGACCGATGTGTTTTCGTTCTCATTGATTTCCATGAATTGTTTAAGTTCTTCTTTGATTTCTTGGTTGACCCAAACATTCTTGAGCAGAGTGGTCTTTAGCTTCCAAGTGTTTGAATTTCTGCCAAATTTTTTCTTGTGATTGAGTTCCAGTTTTAGAGCATTGTGGTCTGAGAATATGCAGGGAATAATCTCAATCTTTTGGTATCGGTGGAGACCTGATTTGTGAACCAGTATGTGGTCTATTCTGGAGAAAGTTCCATGTGTGCTCGAGAAGAATGAGTATTCTGTTGTTTTAGGTTGGAATGTTCTGTAAATATCTATGAGGTCCATCTGGTCCAATGTATCATTCAAAGCTCTTGTTACCTTGTTGATTTTCTGCTTAGATGATCTGTCCATTGCTGAGAGTGGAGTATTGAGGTCTCCTACAATTAACGTATTGTTATTAATATGACTCTTTATTTTGGTTAACAGTTGGCTAATGTAGATGGCTGCTCCCATGTTGGGGGCATAGATATTTACAGTTGTTAGATCTTCTTGTTGGATAGACCCTTTAAGAATGATATAGTGTCCTTCTGTGTCTCTAATTACAGTCTTTAGTTTAAAATCTAATTTGTCTGATATATGAATTGCTACCCCAGCTTTCTTTTGAGGTCCGCTGGCATGGAAGATGGATCTCCATCCCTTCACTTTCAGTCTGGATGTATCTTTAGGTTCAAAATGAGTCTCTTGTAGACAGCATATGGTGGGTCCTGTCTTTTTATCCAATCTGCAACCCTGTGCCGTTTTATGGGAGCATTTAGGCCATTCACGTTGAGAGTGATTATTGAAAGATATGAATTAATTGTCATCATGTTGCCTATGAAGACGTTGTTTTTATAGATTGTCCCTGTAAATTTCTGTTGTAGATCACTCTTGGGGTCTTTCTCCTTTTATAGAACCCCCCTTCATATTTCTTGCAGGGCCGGCTTAGTGGTCACATATTCTTTCATCTTCTGCCGGTCGTGGAAGCTCTGCATCTCTCCATCCATTCTAAATGAAAGCCTTGCCGGATAAAGTATTCTTGGCTGCATGTTCTCATTTAGTACCCTGAATATGTCTTGCCAGGCCTTTCTGGCTTGCCAGGTCTCTGTGGATAGGTCTGATGTTATTCTGATGTTCCTCCTTCTGTACGTAAGGAATCTCTTCCCCCTAACTGTCCTTAAGATGGTTTCCTTTGTTCTAAGATTTGCAAGTTTTACTATTACCTGCCGGGGTGTTTGCCTGTTTTTCTTGATCTTAGGAGGGGTCTTCTCTGCCTCTAGGACTCGAATGTTTGTTTCATTCCCCAGATTAGGGAAGTTCTCAGCTACGAGTTGCTCAAATACATCTTCTAGCCCTCTCTCTCTCTCCACCCCCTCCGGGATTCCAATGATTCTGACATTGGAACGCCTCATGGTGTCACTTATTTCTCTGATTCTATTTTCATGGATTCTGAGTTGTTTTTCCCTGGCCTCCTCTTTTCCATTTTTATCTATTATACTGTCTTCCAGATTGCTTATTCTCTCTTCTGTCTCAATTACCCTAGCTGTTAGATTATCTAGATTGGATTGGATCTCATTGATAGCATTTTTAAGTTCTGCCAATTCACCTTTTATTTCTGCCCTTAGAGACTCTATGTTGCCATTAATTGATTTCTCCATTCTAGCCATTGTCTTCACAATTGCTAGCCTGAATTCCATCTCTGACATCTTGGTTATATCTGCATCCATTTGTAAATCTGCAGCATAAGTCATAATCTCTGAGTCTTTTCTGTTTTGTGGGCTCCTCCTCCTAGTCATTCTGTTGATGGGTGTCTGAGGGAATGTATAGAGTCAAAATTATTGACCAGAACCCAAGCAAGATGCACCTGTTTTCTTGGGACCTTAGGGTTGCTGGTCTCTTGTTTTCCAAGCCTGTCTTCTGTGGGAGGGGCCTGCTGCGCTGTTACTCAGGCAACCCTTTTTGGGCGGAGTTGCCCTGCGCCCCTGTGGCGGGGGATGGGCTCAGTGGGCATCAGTCTTTGGGGCTATGGTTCTCTGGTGCCTTTCCCTGGCAGCTTTCCACGTGTCTTCCGCGAGTCAGAGCAGAAAAGACCATTTCTAACCCTCTGCCTCAGAGCAGAGAGACCTCAGTCTGTTCTTCAGTGAGCTCTCCAGGCCACACTGTCTCCGTTTCTGTCCGTGCTGCTATAAACTCCAGCGTCCTGGGTTGGCGCCCCTCCGCAGTGCCCCCAGTCCTGCCTCCAGGTCGGGGCACGTCTCTGCCCTTTTTGCTTCTAAAACCGCCAGCCACTCCCAATATGCACACGCGCATGCGCAACTCCACCGTTCGGGGTTTCCACTTGGGGGTTGCAGTTCACGGGCGTGACCCCGGCACAACGGGTTTCCGTCTGGGAGGCTTTAGTTCGCGTGCGCGTGACCGTCGCTCCGGGTTTCTGTCCGGGTGGCTGCAGTTCGTGTGTGCGCGACCCCGCCGCTCTGGTTTTCCACCCCGGGGGCTGCCCTAAAGTTCTTTCTCGACTCTACCGGTCTGCGAGTCTGTGCCCCATCTGCAGCGCGTGAGACTGTCACTCACCGGCAGTGTAGGATCCCCAGGTCCAGGCACCCTCCCGCTGCCGTTTATCCTCCGATATCTGCCTGCAGAATCACGGATCTCCGCTTCGTACCTCAAAACCAACTGCCTGCGATATTCTGTTTGTAGAGATCCAGATCTTCTTACATCTCAGGCTGGTTTCGTGGGTTCTCAGAGTGGTCTGGTAGATATCCAGCTCAATTCTGGGGACCAGTTGAAATAGGGTCCCCTACTCCTTTGCCACTTTTCCCCCCTCCTTGACTTGTAATTTTTAAAGTATTATGCACACATACACTGAAAAGTCTAGGATAGTAAGAAAAATTAAATAAACCTAGTAGAGTTGCAGATATGGTTAAGAATTTTAAAACAGGGATGCCTGGGTGGCTCAGTTGGTTAAGTGTCTGCCTTTGGCCCAGGTCATGATTCCAGGGTCCTGGGATCAAGTCCTACATCGGGCTCCTTGCTCAGCAGGGAGCCTGCTTCTCCCTCTCTCTCCCTCTGCTTGTGCTCTCTCTGTCAAATAAATAAAATCTTAAAAAAAAGAATTTTAAAACAATTGAATCTAATTGTAGGCTGAACTTTTGTGGGTACAATAATTAAAATTAACATGAAACTACACATAGTTCGTGTGTGTATCTTGGAGGGGTACTAATCTAATAGCATGAAATATTAGGTATACATTTGTATAAAAGTTACTTTTTAGTATGTATAACAATACTTCTAAAGTATAATTACTAAAAGTTTAAGATATAAGATACTAAATTTAATTCTACTTCTAGGGATTACTCCTTCATAAGAGTAAACACAAATATAGAAATATGTAATGCTTTACAAAAACATGGCTGTTTATTTAATTTTAATATCTGTTTTTATATATGCATTTATGTATTTATCATTTGAAATACAAAAGAGATTACATACATATTTATATATGAATAGGAAATGTCCAAGATGCTACAACAGGAGCAGTTAACACTGATTACTTCTGGGGAGTTAGAAAAGAGGTAGGAGTAGAGAGAGAAATTTTTATTTTACATCTGTCAGTGCTGCTTTTCTTCCTTTTGTCATGATAATTATTTATTTTTATTTCCTCTCATCTTTCCGGGTGCCTTACAACTTACTTTGGTTTATCAGGCAATGTCAGCCATTCTGGGTTGTTGTAACTCCCTTATTTTAAAAATTAGGAGGTGGGTCAGGGAAGTGAAATAACTTATTCAGGCACAGCCTGCAACAGAAGAAGTTCAGAGAAGTAAATCCTTTAGATTGATATACTATTTTTTCCACATCCCTACACCTGTTCAGTTACATTGCCCATTCCTCTGAAATATAATTACAAAGCCATCAGTCATTTTAAATGTTCCATGGATGTTTCCAGAGCACGATTCAGAACAGCAATGGAAAGATTTTCACAGTACATTATCCATCTGTTGCCATAATTCTAAAAAAGGTGATCACATTTCCATGAATGGAAACAGATGTAAATGCATAAGCAGTTGGAACTGAAACAGCATGTATTCATAGACCATGAATAGCTTCTTTTTTCCTCCCTAGACATAGTTCAATGATGTGGTCTTTTCAGTTTTCAGAAGAGCAATGGCTGAGGTTCCAGTTTATCCTTAGGTAACAACTTCCGTTAAGGCCAGTTGGGACTTTGTCTAGTGTCTTATGTGGGGAATTCTGTGTTACAGAGAGGCTGTAAGGGAGCAAAGGGGATGCAACAATAGCCTACAGACGTAATAACTGAATGGGCTGGTTGCTTGGAATTTATGTTGTGAAACTGTTCAATCTCTATGATACCAATAGTTTTCATAGAATCATAATATTTCAGAGTCATAAGGAACATTAGGGATTACCTAATTCAAATATCTTACATACAAAAATAAAACAGGTCCAGAAAGGGCAAAGATTTTCCTAAAGCAATATGTTTAGTTGTTTTTGTTTATTACATAGTTTCTTGGTCAGATTTCTAGTTACAAGGGGAAAAGAGTTGGAAGATTATGACACCCTTTTTTTTTTTTAAAGATTTTATTTATTTATTTGACAGAGAGAGAGATAGCGAGAGCAGGAACACAAGCAGGGGGAGTGGGAGAGCGAGAAGCAGGCTTCCTGCCAAGCAGGGAGCCCAATGTGGGACTCGATCCCAGGACCCTGGGATCATGACCTGAGCCGAAGGCAGATGCTTAATGACTGAGCCACCCAGGCGCCCCGATTATGACACCCTTTAATTCCCTAACCAACCACCAGTTTGTCAGGGGTTCTGCCAGGAGCAGGATCTGCCTAGTTTTCTCAGAGCCAGTGAATTGAGACTTGAATGTGATTTTTAAGTCACTGTGATTTCAGAAAAGGCCATTTACTATATGTAGTAGAAAGTACAGTAGCCTTGTGGTAGGGTGGTCTTGATTTAAATTCTTAACACATTTATTTGCTAGCTGTGTGCTCCTGAGAATTGCACTTAACTTCCCTGTGTTTCAGTGTCATTATTTGTAAAATAGAGTTAATAACACATGCTTGGCTATTTTCCGGAAAAGGTACGAGATAATGTATGTGAAAGTGTCTGGAACATGGTAGAGGCTCAATAAATATTTGTTATTGAGGTCCACCTGGAATGTGACCAGCAGTTACTCAAGTTAACTATGACTGATTTTAGTGTTGGAAGCATCACTTGGGAGAATGAGCTGGAAGCTTACTATTTTACCATTTCTTTGTACCTCTCAGAGTTCCCTTGCAAAATGTAGTTATCTCTGGAAGAGGAAGCACTTGGAACTCTGATCAAATAAAACCTGAGAGAGGAGGTTGTAATACATTATAACAGAAAACACGAATTTACGGGGATGGGACATAAGAAACCTGCCTTCTTAAAAGGTGGTTGACCAACAAAAACATTGTTGCTTTCGTCATAGTCACAGTCTACCATATAAGTCTTCATTCTAGACCCTTCAGGTTAAGGATAAGTTAGGGCTAAGTTTGAATACAAAGAGAAATATCACTAATGAGGTCAGCAGAGTAGTTCAGAAACTGTATTGGGGTTGCCCTAATCCAAGCAAAAGTAAAGCACTGCTGAAGGGTTCTTGCCCCCTCTTTATCATAACTCCCATTGCCAGAACATTGCTGGGTTAGGTATTAGAAAAGCAACTTCAGACTATACACCAATGTGTGTATTTTAATAGCCCTCTGAGTACATTTTCTTCTCTTCCCTCCCAAATTGATTCCTGGTGTATTGCTAATGGCCCTCTGAGTACATTTTCTTCTCTTTCCTCCCAAACTGATTCCTTACCTGAATACTCAGTCCTTCAACTTCTTTTGGTAGGCTAGCTTTTGGAGGCTGCAGGGGAAGGTAGGAACAGAGCACCGATTTGCTTTCCTCTTCCACTGTTTTATTTTTTCTTTCTAAAGCCAGAGTACTAAACCATGTTGGTTTCTCTGGATTATCTTTAGGTATCAACTTCCATAGCCAAAGGGTGAGATTAGTATGCCTTATACCCAATGCCTCTCTGGATTTTATTGTCTACCTTGTTCCAGGTGCCAACATCTGGGAACTGGCTTGTGGGTTAGTGGAGACTGGGATTTCAAGAAAACACTAATTGCAGGCATTATCACTAACTATATATTTTCTATGTGCCAAACTCTGTGCTAGATGATTTAATACATATTATCTCATGTTTTCCTTCCAGTGAGTTGTGATATTATTATTCAATTTTTAGGTTGAGATAAAACACCATTACTAAGGCCACGTATCTAGTAAGTGGTGGACCTAGGGTTGGAACCTAAGTCTGTCAGACTCCATCTTTCTCTCTCGGTCACTTAGAATACCTTGGGCTACAAATCTAGGTGGTCTAAGAACAGCTTCTCCCTTCTCCTAAATGATTCTTTGCCTGGGAAACTACAGATATATGTTCTCTCCCTCCCTGCTGTTTCCCTATATTTTTATTCTCTTAGGGTTTGGGCTATGACCCATTGAGTTGGGTCTGGTTCCCAGCTTTCTGCATCCCTGGGCAATTGAAGAGGAAAAAGTTTGGACCCCCAAAAGCTTCTACTTTAGTCCCCAACTAAATGATCAAAGTAGTACAGATGTCAGCATAGCAGCCTTGGGAGAAATGTAAAATTTGCTATTTGTTTTTTTTTAACTCCTTTGCTGGTAATGTCTAATGACCTTACAGAAAAATAATACTTGTGGAAACTATTAACCATTCATCAGATTGACTTTGTTCTTTGACTATAACTGAACTCTTTCCATGCAAATTCAGTCATAGTTTTGTTTGTTTGCTTGTTTTGTATTCATTTGGCTTAGATGGAATAATTGACTAAAGATACTCACAGAATGTTTGTGGTGGAAAGAATGTCATGTAATCCCTTCTTACTGAAGATAGGAAAATTGTGGGAAGACAGAACTTGCCCAAGGTCATACACCAATCATCTAGGCCTTCAACTTTTAACCCACTAGGATCTCTATTGTTACAAGTGCTCAATGTATATTTACTGAGAATTGGTTGGTTGTCATAAGGTAGGTAGGTTTTTTCTGGTATCCCAAAAATATGTCATGCAGGAAATAGCATAGTATTGGGCAAGAGTTAAAAGCACATGTCTATAATAGGTCTGATATTTAGCTGGTTACACTAATATGGTTGTACCAGTTATATTAAGCAACTGTGCCACCTCATTAGTGTCTATGACATACTGGTTGTGAGATATTTTGAAGTTCAATCCTGTTTATAGGTGCTAAGCAGATAATGTATATGGGGGAGGTAGACCTTGTATGTATTATCAAATTGTAATGAATTAAGACAAATAGCATTTAAGTAAAACATGATCACAATGAGTTTTACTTAATGCCAAAGTGTTAACATTTGTATTTATTTCAGCAACTACCCACTATTTTAAAAATTAAAAAGGGGGGGCGCCTGGGTGGCTCAGTTGGTTAAGTGACTGCCTTCAGCTCAGGTCATGCATGATCTCAGGGTCCTGGGATCGAGCCCCACATCGGGCTCCCTGCTCGGCAGGAAGCCTGCTTCTCTCTTTCCTACTCCCCCACTTGTGTTCCCTCTCTCGCTGTGTCTCTCTCTCTGTCAAATAAATAAATAAAATCTTTAAAAAAAATTAAAAAGGAATGTTCTAGAGTAATGCTATCAAATAGAAATGTAATGTGAGCATATAAGAAATTTTTAATTGAAATTTTTATTGATAGAATTATAAAATCACATGTAGTTCTAAGAAAACATGCAGAGAGATGCAATGTACCCTTTATCTAGTTATGCTCATTAGTAATATTTTGCAAAAAACTATAGTACAATAGCACAAACAGCATATTGATGAAGATCCAGTCCACCAATCTTTTTCAGAGATTTCTCGTTTAACTTGTATTGTGTGTGTGTGTGTGCACTTGTGTGTGTATTTAGTTCTATACAGTTTTATTTCTTGTGTATGTTTGTGTAATCAACCACCACCACAGTGAGGAAACTGAATAGTTCCATCACTACAAGGATTCCTTGTATGGCCCTTTTATAGCCACATGCACTTGCCTCCCACCCTCCCAATCCCCACCCCCAGGCAACCATTAATCATTTCTTCATCTCTATAATTTTGTTATTTCAAGAATGTTATATGAATGGAATCATACAATTTGGGACTTTTGGGACAGTAATTTTTTTAAACTTAGCATAATTCCCTGGAGATTTATCTAAGTTGTTTCATGTTTCAGTAGTCCATTCCTTTTTATTGCTGAGTGGTACTCCATGGCATAGGTATACCACATAAAACTGTTATGAACATAAATTTTCATTTCTCAGTAATAAATGCTCAAGGATGTAATTATTAGGTTGTATGATAAACACTTATTTAGTTTTGTTATTAACTGAGAAGCTTTTCCAGGATGAATATATCATTTCCCATTTCCACCATCAATGTATAACTCATTCAGTTTATCTGTATCCTTATCAGCATTTGATGTTGTCACTATCTCTTATTTTAGTCATTCTGATAGGTGTAGTTTTAATTTCATTTCCCTCATGGCAAATGATATCAAACAAATTTCCGTGTGTTTACTTGCTATCTGTATATCTTTAGTGAAATGTCTGTTTATGCCCTTTGCCTGTTTTCTATCTGTATTTTTTTTTTTTACTATTGAGTTTTCAGAGTTCTTTATATATTCTAGATACTAGTTCTTTGTCATATATGTCTTTTAGAAATATTTTCTCCGGGCGCCTGGGTGGCTCAGTTGGTTAAGCGACTGCCTTCGGCTCAGGTCATGATCCTGGAGTCCCTGGATCGAGTCCCGCATCAGGCTCCCTGCTCGGCAGGGAGTCTGCTTCTCCCTCTGACCCTCCCCCTCTCCTGTGCTCTCTCTCTCTCATTCTCTCTGTCTCAAATAAAAAAAAAAAAAGAAATATTTTCTCCAAGTCTGTAGCTTATCTTTCTATCCTCTTCCTATGGACTTTCACAGAAACAAAGTTTTTAATTTTGATGAGATCCAGGCTATCAAATTTTCCTTTTATATATTGTGCTTTTGCTCTCAACTCTAAGAATTCTTTGTCCCTAGACCCTGGAGATTTTCTCTTGTGATTTTTTAAAACTTTTATAGTTTTGTGTGTTACATTGGAATCTGTGCCCCACTTTAAATTATTTTTTCATAAGGTGTTGTTTCCCCCTCCCATGTATGTTCAATTGCTCTAGCACCAATTCAATGGGTTTTCCATCTTTGTCAAAAATAAGTTGGGCATGGGACACCTGGGTGGCTCAGTAGGTTAAGTGGCTGCCTTTGGCTCAGTTTATGATCCCAGGCTCCCGGGATTGAGTCCCTCATTGGGCTCCTTCCTCAGTGGGGAGCCTGCTTCTCCCTCTGCCTGCCACTCCCCCTGCTTGTGCTCTCTTTCTGACAAATAAATAAAATCTTTTTTAAAAAAAGATTTTATTTATTTATTTGAGAGAGTGAATGAGAGAGAGAGAGCACAAGAGGGGGGAGCAAGAGAGGGAGAAGCAGACTCCCCACTGAGCAGGGAGCCCGATGTGGGACTCAATCCTGGGACTCCAGGATCATGACCTGAGCTGAAGGCAGTCACTCAACCAACTGAGCCATCCAGGTGCCTGACAAATAAACAAAATCTTTAAAAAAAAAAATAAGTTGGGCGTATTTGTGTTGGTCTCTTTCTGGGTCTTCCATCTTATATATATATATCATATATATGATATATAAATATAATTACATAATTACATATATAATTCTATACATATAGTAGAATATTATATATATTATTACACATATGTGTATTAATCTATATAATCTATATATTGCATAGATATATAGTGGAATATATAATATATAATATGTATATTATATTATATTATGATATATAATATACATATTATATATTATCAAATATAGTATAATATACATATATTATCATACATAATATATAATATACATACATATTTTATATTATCATATATAATATATAATATACATATTATATAATATATATAGTGGAATATTACCCAGCCATTAAAAAAAGAATGAAATCTTGCCATTTGCAACAACATGAATGGAGCTACAGAGTATTATGCTAAGCAAAATAAGTCAGTCATAGAAAGACAAATACCATATGACTTCACTCATGTGGAATTTAAGAAATAAAACAAATGAGCAATGGGGAAAAAAGAGAGAGGGAGGCAAACTAAAGAGAAAACTCTTAACTACAGAGAACAAATTGATGGTTACCAGATGGGAGGTGGGGGTGGCATTAATTAGGCAATGTGGATTAAGGAGGACACTTGTGATGAGCACCAGGTATTGTATGGAAGTGTTGAACTACTAATTGTACACCTGAAACTAATATTACACTGTATGTTAATTGGCTGGAATTTAGATAAGAACTTAAAAAAAAGAAAAAAGAGAACTCAAATAAAAACAAAATGAAAAAGAAACAACGCCCAAAACAAAACAAAACAATTATAATTAATAAATGAATTTAAATACATAAACTCAAATTGATTACTATCAACCAGCAAGAACACATTAAAAAAATAAGATTAAATGAATAAGATGAGACTTGGGAAAGGACCATCTATGAGGAAGATGGGCCAATAAAGTATTTATTTATAGAATATCTAAAGAAAAACCCTTTAAATCAATATGAGAAAAGCACAAGTGCCTCAACAAAAAAGAAGCAGAGAATATGAAGAGAAAGTAAGGTGCAGAGACTAAGAAAAACATTAAAATGTGGGGCACCTGGGTGGCTCAGTCATTAAGTGTCTGCCTTTGGCTCAGGTTATGATCTCAGGGTCCTGGGATTGAGCCCCCCATCGAGCTTCATGCTCAGCAGGGAGCCTGCTTCTCCCTCTCTCACTCCCCCTGCCTGTGTTCCCTCTTTCGCTGTGTATCTCTCTGTCAAATAAATAAATAAAATCTTCAAAAAAATACATTAAAATGTAACTTGCCTGAAGCAGGTTATTGCAAGCTACAGGTAACAGGATCCCTGTGGGGAATCAAGAAGGCAGGGTCCCAGCCAGAAGTACTACCAGGGGGATGATAGTGCCTCCCTCCTGCTGCTCAGAGAGTTGGGACTCCAGAAGTGTGGGGTGCCTTTGGACTTGCCCCCCAAATCCTCTCTGCTCATTCCTCCACTAGGTAAAGACCCTAGTTACTGCCCCCGACCCCATGTCAGAGAGGATTCTGATTGGCTGTATCTTCCAGGACATCATGAATGTGCACTGCATCATACCTAGAAAAATATGTTTCTCTGATTGGCAGATGATTATTCCCAGTTCATATCACTCCAAAATATTTTATTTGTCACCTTCTCCTCTGATCCTTCTGGGCCAAGACCCAGGAATACTAGTGTTATATTAGTTTCAGGTGTACAGTATAGTGATTGAACGATGCCATACATTACCCAGTGCTCATCATGATAAGTGCACTCCCTAATTCCCATCACCTATTTCACCCATATATCCACCCACCTCCCATCTGGAAACCCTCAGTTTGTTCTCTAGAGTTAAGAGTCTGTTTCTTGGTTTCTCTCTCTCTCTTTTTCCTTTGCTCATTTATTTCGATTCTTAAATTCCACATCCTATAAATTTTAGAATAAGCTTGCTCATGTCTCCAAAAATCCTTACTGGGACTTTTTTCGGAATTGCATTAAACATGTAGGTCAATTTGGAGAGAGAATTTTTTTTAAATGTTTTATTTATTTATTCATGAGAGTCAGAGAGAGAGAGAGGCAGAGGCAGAGGGAGAAGCAGGCTCCCCACCTAGCAGGGAGCCCAATGTGGGACTTGATCCCAGGACTCTGGGATCATGACCTGAGCCGAAGGCAGACGCTTAACCATCTGAGCCACCCAGGTGCCCCTGGAGAGAGAACTGATGTCTTTTTTATGTTGACTTTTCCTCTTCATGACCACGGTATATAGCTCTGTTTATTTAAGTCTTCTTTAATTTATTTCATCAGCATTTTATAATTTTTAGCATATTAATTCCCATTGCATATTTTGTTAAGGGTATACCTGAGCATTTTATTTTCTTTGGAATGATTATAAATGGTATTATCTTTTTAATTTCAGTTTCTACATGTTCATTGTTAGCACATAGGAATGTGATTGATTTTCATGCATTGATCTTATATCCTGTGACCTTGCTGAATTCACTTATTAGTGTTAGAAGTGTTTTATAGACTCTTTGGGATTTTCTATGCAGACAATCATGTTTGCATATTGACATAGTTTTATTTCTTTTCTTCCAATTTGTATGCCTTTTATTTCTTTCCTTGCCTTATTACAGTGTATTGATCTTCCAGCGTTATGTGAAATAAAAGTGATTCAAGTGGATATCTTTGCCTTCTTCCTGATCTTAGGGGAAAAGCATTCAGCCTTTCACCATTAAGTATGACATTCCCAGTAAGTTTTTTTTTGTTGAGTGGATGGGATAAAGATGTTCTTTATCAAGTTGAGAAAGTCTTTCCCTAATTTTGAGTACTTTAATCATGAATGGGTATTATACCAGTGATTTAAAATTTTCTAAAAGCCACATAATGTGATGAGCCCTGGATGTTATATGTAACTGACAAATTGTTGAACACTACATCTGAAACTAATGATGTACTATATGTTGGTTAATTGAATTTAAATATGAAAAAATTTTTCTAAAAACCTCATAAAAAGTTTTTAAATAAGTAATATTAATTGTAATATACTTTTTAAACCCTGAATATCCAAAGTATTGTTATTTTATTATGTAAACAGTAAAAAACTATTAATAAGATATTTTATAGTTTTGTATTGAATCTTAGAAATCTGATGTATATTTTATACTTAGAGCACATCTCAATTTGGACCAGCCACATGTGGCTCTTAGCTGCTATATAAAACAGTGTAGGTCTAAAGTGGTGAAATTTCAGGGAAGAAGCATTTGGGTATCTTTTTAACCATGGAACTTAAGCTGCTCTATTTTGTTTTTCTCTCCTTATTCTTTATGAAAATCTCTTGGTGAACAGGATGGCGTAGTCGACTGAACATTGCCCATTTTCAATTCAAACCAACAGTACAGTACAATAGTTTTATGCTTTTTAAAAAATGGTCATTTCACATGTAGATGGTTTCAGTTTGATATTCAGGTAATCAGTGGATAAAGGAGTTATTCTTGGTGGCCATCTTATGGGCCCCTAGTATAACTAGAGCCCCTGGATTAACAATATGAGCATGACCTAAAATTTTAGGATAACAGTAGAATGGAAAGGATGTCAAAATCTAAAATTACAGATCTCTCACCAAAAGCTATGTAATCTTGGATAAATTCCTTGACTTCCCTGCCCCCCCACTCTGATGGAACTGCCCTTCCCAGTCACTGTTGCCTCACTCCCAGTGTAGTAGGCCCCCTCCCCCAGAAGACCAGCCACAAACCCTGCCCATACCATGTCTCCCAATGCAGGACTTTTTCAGACCCCCCCCCCAGTTCCAGTGGCAGTGGCAGTGGCAGTGACAGTGGCAACAAGTCCTATTTCATAAGCAGACCAGAGCACAGCTGGTTAAAATCTCCACATTCAGGAACAAACACTGCCCAAAATAGGCAAAGAAAGCTTCTGTAGGTGACTGGCCTGAAGGATAAAGTGGCCAGGACAAAACAGCAAAGCACATGCAGCACACATTGGAAACTCCTGGAAGTGCCAGGCACTGGAGAATAGGGGACACTACATGGCAGGGATGTACAGGACCTCTTCTTCATAAGGCCATTACTTCAAGAACAGGACATGTAGCTGACTTTCTTCACACATAGAAACAGGCACAGAGAGTTAGACAAAATGAGAAGACAGAGAAATTTGATCCAAATGAAAGAAAAGGACAAGGCCACAGCCAGAGATCGAAGCAAAACAGATATAAGTAACATGCCTGATGGAGAATTTAAAGCAATGATCATAAGGATACTCACTGGAATGAAAAAAGAGTGGAAGGCATCAGTAAGACCCTTCACACAGAGATTAAAAAGAACCAGTTAGAGAAGAAGAGTGCAATAAATGAGATTAGAAATATGCTTGATGCAATGAACTGCAGGCTGGAATAAGTAGAGGGAGGAATTAGTGACCTAGAAGACAGAGTAATGGAAAGTAAACAAGCTGAAGACAAGAAAGACAAAAGAATTAAGCAAAATGAGAATAGACTTAGGGAAGTCAGGGACTCCATCAAACCTAATAACATTTGCATTATAGGAGTCCCAAAAGAAGAAGAAATGAGAAAAGGGGGCAGAAAATTTATTCAAATAAATAATAGCTGAAAACTTCCCTAATATGGGGAAGAAACAGTTATCCAGATCCAGGAGGCACAGAGATCCCCTAACAAAATCAACCCAAGGAGGTCCACACCAAAACACATAATAATTTAAATGGTAAAAAGTAGTCATAAAGAGAGAATTTCTAAAGCAGCAAGAGAAAAGAAAGCAGTTACATACAAGGGAAACCCCATAAGTCTATCAATAAATTTTTAACAGAAACTTTGCAGGCCAGAAGGAGTGGCATGATATATTCAAAGTGCTGAAGTGGGAAAATCTACAGCCAAGATTACTCTATACAGCAAGGCTGTAATCAGAATAGAAGGATAGATAAAGAGTTTCCCAGACAAACAAAAGCTAAGGCAGTTCATGACCACTAAACCAGTCCTACAAAAAAATGTTAAAGGGGACTATTTGAGTGAGAATGAAAGACCATGAGTAAGAGTAAAAAAATAGGAAGGACAAAAGCAGTAATAATAAGTACATCTGTAAAAATCAGTCAAGGTACTCACAAAACAAAAGTATGTAAATTGTAACACCATATACCAAAAACATGGGGAAGAGAAGAGTGAGAATGGGTTACAATTTAAGCAATCATCAACATAATATAGACTGCTATGTGTAGAAGATATTATATACAGATGTAATGTTAACCACAAATCAAAAACCAGTAATAGATGTACAAAAAATAAAGAGAAAGGAACACAAGTATATCACAAACCATGAAA
Organism: Mirounga angustirostris; assembly: GCF_029215605.1. Taxonomy (NCBI): domain Eukaryota; kingdom Metazoa; phylum Chordata; class Mammalia; order Carnivora; family Phocidae; genus Mirounga; species Mirounga angustirostris. The sequence goes on from NW_026991719.1 coordinate 62,949,231, forward strand.
GAGAACAAGAGAAGAAAGGAACAGAGGATAACTACAAAAACAACCACAGACAAGTAACAAAATGTCAATAAATACATACTTATGAATAATTACTTTGAATGTAAGACACCTGCAGATTGAAAGTGAAGGGATGGAGAAACACCTATCATGCAAATGGATGTCAAAAGAAAACCAGGGTAGCAATACTTATATCAGACAAAATTGATTTTAAAACAAAGACTGTAACAAGAGACAAAGAAAGATACATATAATAATAAAGGGGACAACCCAACAAGAAGATATAACAATTATAAATATTTATGCACCCACATAAGAGCACCCAAGTACATAACACAGTTAGCAACAATCATAAAGGAACTAATTGATGATAATACAATAGTAGTAGGGGACTTTAACACCCCACTTACATCAATGAATAGATCATCCAAACAGAAAATCAACAAGGAAACAGTGACTTTGAATGATGCACTACACCAGATGGATTTAACAGATATATTCAGAACAGTCAGTCCTAAAAAGAGAAGAATACACATTCTTTTAAAGTGCCATGGGACATTTTCCAGAATAGATCATATATAGGCCACAAAACAAGTCTCACATATTCAAAAAGATTTAAAGCATTCTATGCATCTTTTCTGACCGCAACACAATGAAACTAGAAATCAACCACAAGAACAAATTTGGAAGGAGCACAAATTCATGGAGATTAAATAACATGGTACTAAACAATGAATGGGTCAATCAAGAAATTAAAGAAAAGATTTAAAAATTGCGTGGAGAAAAATGAAAATGAAAACACTAATGGTCCAAAATCTCTGGGATGCTGCAAAAGCTGTTCTAAGAGGGAAGTCTATAGCAATGCAGGCCTACCTCAAGAAGAAAGAAAAATCTCAAATAAACAAACTAACCTTACACCTAAAGGAGCTAGAAAAAGAACAACAAACAAAACCTAAAATAAGCAGAAGGAAGGAAATACAGATTAGAGCAAAAATAAGTGATATAGAAACTAAAAAACAAACAAACAAAAAGAAGAGATCAATGAAACCAGGGGCTGATTCCTTGAAAAAATGAATAAAACTGACAAATCTCTAGCCAGATCAATTAAAAAAAATGAAAGAGAAAGGACTCAAATAAATGGAATCAAGAAATGAGAGAGGAGAAATAACAGCCAACACCACATAAATACAATTATAAGAGAATATTAAGGAAAACTGTATGCCAACAAATTGGACAATCTCAAAGAAATGGATACATTTCTAGAAATATATAAACCACCCAAACTGAAAGAGGAAGAAACAGAAAATTTGATCAGACTGAACACCACCAAGAAGATTGAATCAGTAATCAAAAAATTCCCAACAACAACAAAAAAATTCCAGGGCCAGATGGCTTCATAGATAAATTAAACATTTAAAGAAGAGTTAATACCTATTCTTCTCAAACTGTTCCAAAAAATAGAAAAGGAAAGAAAACTTCCAAATTTATTCTGAGGCCAGCATTACTCTGATACTAAAACCAGATAAAGACACCACAAAAAGAAGAGAACTATAGGCCAATATGCCTGATGAACATGGATGCAAAAATTCTCAACAGAATACTAGCAAACTAAATCCAATGATACATTGAAAAAATCATTCACCACAATCAAGTGGGATTTATTCCTGGGCTTCAAATGTGGTTCAATATTTGCAAATCTATCAATATGATACATCACATCAATAAGAGAAAATATAAGAACCATATGATCATTTCAATAGATGCAGGGAAAGCATTTGGCAAAGTGCAATATCCATTCATGATAAAAGCCCTCAATAAAGTAGGTTTAGATGGAACATACCTCAACATAATAAAGGCCACCTATGAAAAACCCACAGCTAACTTTATCCTTAACGGGAAATACTGAGAGATTTTCCACTATGATCATGAACAACACAAAGATGTCCACTTCCAGCATTTTTATTCAAATATTTTACTTTTATTGGAAATCCTAACTACAGCAATGAGACCACAAAAAGAAATAAAAGGCATTCACATTGGTAAAGAAGAATTAAAATTCACTATTTGCAGAGGGCAAGATACTACATATAGAAAATTTGATAGTCTCTACCAAAATTTTTCTAGAACTGATAAATAAATTCAGTAAAGGTGCTGAATACAAAATCAATGTACAGATATCTGTTGCATTTCTACATGCTTAAGAAAGAGAAATGAAGAAAATAATCCAGTTTACAATTGCACCAAAAATAATAAGATGCCCAGGAATAAACCTATCCAAAGAATTGAAAGATCTGTACTCTGAAAACTATAAAACACTGTTGCAGGAAATTGAAGACAACACAAAGAAAGGAGAGACATTCCATACTCATGGATTAGAGGAACAAATTGTTAAAATTCTATACCACCCAAAGAAATCTACACATTTAGTGGAATCCCTATCAAAATACCAACAGCATTTTACACAACTAGAACAAAAAATTCTAAAATTTGAATGGAACTACAAAAGACCCTGAATAGCCAAAACAATTTTGAGAAAGAAAAGAAAAGCTGGAGCCATCAGAGCTCCAGACTTCAAGTTATATTAAAAAGCTATAGTTAAAAAAAAAAAAAAGCTATAGTAATCAAAACAGTATGGTACTGGCACAAAAACAGATACATAGATCAATAGAATAGAATAGATAACCCAGAAATAAACCCACAATTGTATGGTCAATTAATTGTCAACAAAATATGAAAGATTATCCAATTGGGAATAAAAAGTCTCTTCAACAAATGGTGCTGGGAAAACTGGACAGCAACTGTAAAAGAATGAAACTAGAACACTTTATTATACCACACACAGAAATAAATTCAAAATGTATTAAAGACACAAGTGTGAGACCTGAAGCCATAAAAATCCTAGAACAGAAAACAGGCACTAACTTTGGCATCGCCTAGCAACTTTTTTTTTAGATATGTCCTCTGAGGCAAGGGAAACAGAAGCAAAAATAAACTACTGGGACTACATAAAAATAAAATGCTTCTGCACAGTGAAGGAGAAATCAACAAGACTAAAAGGCTACCTACAGAATGAGAGAAGATATTTGCAAATGACATATCCAAAAAGTGTTGGTATTCAAAATACATGAAAAACTGATACAACTCAACACTAAAAAACCAAATAATTCAATTAAAATGGGCAGAAGACATGAACAGACAATTCTCTAAAGAAGATATAAAGATGGCCAACAGACACATGAAAAGATGTTCATTATCACTTACCATTAGGGAAATGCAAATCAAAAGTACAATGAGATATTACCTCACACTTGTCAGAATGGCTAAAATCAACAACACAGATACAACAGGTGTTGGCAAGGATGTGGAGAAAAATGAACCCTCTTGCACTGTTGCAAACTGGTGAAGCCACTGTGGAAAGCAGTATGGAGTTTCCTTAAAAAGTGAAAAATAGAACTATCATGTGATCCAGCAATGACACTACTGGACACTTACCCCAAAATGCAAAATCACTAATTCAAAGGGATACATGCATCCCCATGTTTATAGCAGCATTATTTACAATAGCCAAGATATGGAAGCTGCCCAATTTCCATTGATAGATGAATGGATAGAGAAAAGTAGGTATATATATTATATATGCCTATATAATAATATATAATACATAATGGACTACTATTCAGCCATAAAAAAGAATGAAATCTTGCCATTTGCAGCAACATGGATGGAGCTAGAAAATATAATGCTAACTGGCATAAGTTAGTCAGAAAAGAACAAATACCATATGATTTCATTCATATGTGGAGTTTAAGAAACAAAACAAATGAGCAATGAGGAAAAAGTAGGGAGAGATGGTGAGATGAACCAAGAAACAGACTCTTAACTATAGACAACAAGCTGACGGTTACCAGAGGGGAGGTGGGTAGAGGGATAGGTTAAATAGGGGATGAGTATTAAGAAGTGCACTTGTCATGATGAGTACTGGGTGATGTATGGAATTTTTGAGTCACTATATTGTACACATGAAACTATTATAACACTGTCTATTAACTGGGATTAAACTAAAAACTTAAAAAAAGCCCATAGGAGTAAAGGAGCAGGGTTTGAGACAGGGAAGAAAGAAATGCCAGTATTAGGAACATTATTAAAGTAATTTATAGGCACAATGGGGACTTGATTATACCAGGATATCACAAAAGTATAGAGAGTCTTTCAGAATTGACACCTGAAGGAAAGGAGGCTAAACCATTCACCCACTAGCTCTCTCATTAGTTGATGATGGCCCAGTGGCATTAGTTTTTTTAAACTCATTGAGCATTTGATTTAGTGGGCTCTGAGGTCTTAGCGAAAGCCCTAAAATGGATGACGAGAAGGCACTCTGAATGCTTGAGTTGGAACACTGCCTGCATGACTGGAGTCTGAACTCACAAAAAGTGTTCACTGTCTCTGACTGAAATCTCAAGTGGGACCATGTAATGTCGGAGACTAAGCCACTATTTCCATGGTCACTTACTTCTGGACCATCTTATGTCACCTCTTCTCAAAAGCCTTCTATGATCACCCAACCTAATTAGATGCTCCCAACCTTTCCTGCCTAGGAGTTCTCTTCTTTTCTTTCTTTTCACTTATTATCATTTATAATTATCTACTTATTTATCTTACTATTTCATGTCCATCTCTTCTACTAGAAAGAGCCTCAAACACTCTGGAACATAGTAGGCAGTTAATAAATATTTGCTGAATGAATGAATGGATAAATGGATACATGTAAGATCTGAGGTGTGGTATCCTATTGTTTATTTAGCTTTGCAAGCATTCTTTCTAATATGCCAACTCTCACTCCCATTACCCAAAAAGCAGGCAAGCAAGCAGGTCAACAAACAAACAAAATGGCTGGAATATCTGTTCATCCGCTTATCTAGCAACCAACCTTGAGCTAAGATCAAATAAGTTAAGTAAGTTGTTTGCTTGAGGCCATTGTGGGGAAACTGGGAACACATTGGAGTGTCCCAGAACTAGGACTGGATTGAATTATTGAAATATGATAGTAACTACCATTTACTGAGTACTTACTATTTGCCAGTCACTGTACTTAGTTCTTTACATGCATCACCTCATTTGTCAGAACAAGTCTAGAGGCTTTATTTCCCTTTTACAGATAATGATCCCAAGAGTTAGGAAAATTGAGTAGCTTGTTCAAAATATACAGTAAGAGGGCAACTGGGATGAATGCTAGTTATTACTATTATTATTACTTATTTTGTTTTTCCCAACTTTTTCTTTCAGTGTTATTGAGATATATTTCATATACTATAAAATTCATTCATTCAAAATACAGAGTTCAGTGGATTTTTGTGTATTTGGAGAATGCAACCATAACTATTATCTTATTTAGAATATTTTCAAAACCCCTAAAAGAAATTCCATACTCATTAGCAGTCATTCATGTCTACTATCTGGTTAACCTGCCCCGCTCCAACCACTAGTCTGCTTTATGTCTCTATGAATTGCCTATTTTAGACAATTATCATCAGTAGAGTAATACCATTTGTGGTCTTTTGTGACTGACTTCTTTCACATACCATGTTTCCACAGTTTATCCATGTTGTAGCATGTATCGATACGTCCTTCCTTTTTATAGCTGAATAATTTTCCACTGTATGGATTTTGTTATTCATTCAATAACTGATGGGAATTTGGGTTGTTTCCATTTTTTGCTATTATAAATAATGCTGTCGTGAACATTTGTGCACAGTTATGGTGTGGGTGCATATTTTTGATTTTCTGGGACTATATCTAGGAGTGGAATTGTTGGGTCACATGCTAACTCTATGTTTAACTTTTTGAGGACCTGCCAAACTGTTTTCCAAAGTGGCTATGCCATTTTTTTCATTCCCATTCTTAGTGTTGTCTTTTCCTTTTCTTGATGGTGTTTTTTAAAACACAGAAATTTTTAATGTTGATGCAACTCATTTCTCTGTCTCTCTCTCTTTTATTCTTTATATTTTTGGTGTCACATTACAAAAATCATTGCTTAACCCATGATCACAAAGAATTACTCCTATATTTTCTTCTAACAATGTTATAGGTGTCAATCTTAAATAAAACAAGTGATAATGTTATTAAACAGCGATGAGTTTATTTGGGAATAGGAAGAGAATTGCAGTTTGGGACAAGGAAACTATGGTGAGCCAAGATAAGTCCAAAGAGAAAAAGGGGAGGTTAGCTTTTATTAGGTTCTGTGAGGAAACTGGAGAAGGTTGTTTTGAATATAAGTTTATTGGAGGAGAGTGAGAATTCAAGGCTGTGGCAGTTTCTCACCACTGGGCAGTTTGTTGTTACTGAGGCATGTGGAAAATTTTCTTCTTCCTCCTAGTCATGTAAATTGAGATGAGTGATATGTCTGTGAGAGCTCTCTCTTTATGACTTCCTAACTCCATTTTAAATGAAATAAAGGTTTCCTTTATTCATTTTCACATAGGTTGGCTCATGTATTTAGATCTTTGATTTATTTTCATGTTAATTTTGTTGATGGTGTGAAATGTGAAATAGGGGTCCAGCTTCATTCTTTCTTAAGTGAACAACCAGTTGTCCCAGTATCATTTCTTGAAAAGACTATTCTTTCCCCATTTAAGGTGTTCTTGTTAAAAATCAATTGGCCATGGATATGAGGACATATTTCTGGACTGTCAAATCAATTCCATTGACCTATGCATCTATCCTTACGCTGGTACTACACTGTCTTGATTACTATAGCTTTTTAGTAAGTTTTTTTCTACTTATCCTATGATTTATTTATGGTGGAATATTAACAAAATTATTAAGCATGATGAATGAATTTTCAGCAGCAGGATTACAGAAAAGAATAAATAGCGGCACTAAAGATAAAATAAATTTGACATTTTCAATCAGTCCAAAGATTTTTACTGAACAGCAAATTAAGCAATTTTATGTTTATCTGGTGCAACATTAAAATTGTTTTATGATGCAAACTACATTTAATATATGTTCTCTATCTTCTCAAACTAGAGCTAAAACCCTTTGAGGATAGAGGCCATATTTCATGTTTCTTTTTTTTTTATTATGTTATGTTAATCACCATACATTACATCATTAGTTTTTGATGTAGTGTTCCATGATTCATTATTTACGTATAACACCCAGTGCTCCATGCAAAACGTGCCCTCTTTAATACCCACACCCAGAGTAACCCATCTTCCTACCCCCTCCCCTTCAGAACCCTCAGTTTGTTTTTCAGAGTCCATCCTCTGTCATGGTTCATCTCTCCCACCGATTTCCCTCCCTTCATTCTTCCTCTCCTACTATCTTCTTCTACTTTTTTTTTTAACATATAATGTATTATTTGTTTCAGAGGTACAGATCTGTGATTCAACAGTCTTGCACAATTCACAGTGCTCACCATACCGCATACCCGCCCCAATGTCTATCACTTAGCTGCCCTATCCCTCCAACCCCCCACCATTCCAGCAACCCTCAGTTTGTTTCCTGAGATTAAGAATTCCTCATATCAGTGAGGTCATATGATACATGTCTTTCACTGATTGACTTATTTCGCTCAGCATAACACTGTCCAGTTCCATCCAAGTCATTGCAAATGGCAAGATTTTATTCCTTTTGATGGCTGCATAATATTCCATTGTATATATATACCACCTCTTCTTTATCTATTCATCTGTCGATGGACATCTTGGCTCTTTCCATAGTTTGGCTATTGTGGACATGGCTACTATAAACATCAGGGTGCACGTACCCCTTCGGATTCCTACATTTGTACCTTTGGGGTAAATACCCAGTAGTGCAATTGCTGGATCGTATGGGAGCTCTATTTTCAACTCTTTGAGGAACGTCCATACTGTTTTCCAGAGTGGCTGCACCAGCTTGCATTCCCACCAACAGTGTAGGAGGGTTCCCCTTTCTCCACATCCCCACCAACATCTGTCATTTCCTGACTTGTTAATTTTAGCCATTCTGACTGGTGTGAGGTGGTATCTCATTGAGGTTTTGATTTGGATTTCCCTGATGCTGAGAGATGTTGAGCACTTTTTCATGTGTCTGTGGCCATTTGGATGTCTTCTTTGGAAAAATGACTCTTCATGTCTTCTGCCCATTTCTTGATTGGATCATTTGTTCTTTGGGTGTTGAGTTTGATAAGTTCTTTATAGATTATGGATACTAGCCCTTTATCTGATATGTCATTTGCAAATATCTTCTCCCATTCTGTCAGTTGTCTTTTGGTTTTGTTGACTGTTTCTTTGTTGTGCAAAAGCTTTTTATCTTGATGAAGTCCCAATAGTTCATTTTTGCCCTTGCTTCCCTTGCCTTTGGTGATGTTTCTAGAAAGAAACTGCTGTGGCTGAGGTCGAACATGTTGCTGCCTGTGTTCTCCTTTAGGATGTTGATGGACTCCTGTCTCATATTGAGGTCTTTCAACCATTTTGAGTCTATTTTAGTGTGTGGTGTAAGGAAATGGTCCAGTTTCATTCTTTTGCATATGACTATCCAATTTTCCCAACACCATTTGTTGAAGAGATTGTCTTTTTTCCATTGGACATTCTTTCCTGCTTTGTCGAAGTTTAGTTGACCATAGAGTTGAGGGGCCATTTCTGGGCTCTCTATTCTGTTCCATTGATCTGTGTCTGTTTTTGTGCCAGTACCATACTGTCTTGATGATGACAGCCTTGTAATAGAGCTGGAAGTCCGGCATTGTGATGCCACCAGCTTTGCTTTTCTTTTTCAACATTCCTCTGGCTATGCGGGGTCTTTTCTGGTTCCATACAAATTTTAGGATAATTTGTTCCATTTCTTTGAAAAAAGTGGATGGTATTTTGATGGGGATTTCATTGAATGTGTAGATTGCTCTAGGTAGCATTGACATCTTCACAATATTGGTTCTTCCAATCCATGAGCATGGAACGTTTTTCCATTTCTTTGTGTCTTCCTCAATTTCTTTCATGAGTATTTTATAGTTTTGTGAGTACAGATTCTTTGCCTCTTTGGTTAGATTTATTCCTAGGTATCTTAAGGTTTTGGGTGCAATTGTAAATGGGATCAACTCCTTAATTTCTCTTTCTTCTATCTTGTTGTTGGTGTATAGAAATGCCACTGATTTCTGTGCAATTGATTTTATATCCTGCCACTTTACTGAATTTCTGTATGAGTTCTAGCAGTTTTGGGGTGGAGTCTTTGGGGTTTTCCACATAAAGTATCATATCATCTGCAAAGAGGGAGAGTTTGACTTCTTCTTTGCCGATTTGGATGCTTTTTATTTTTTTGTTGTCTGATAGCTGTGGCTAGGTCTTCTAATACTATGTTGAATAGCAGTGGTGATAATGGACATCGCTGCTGTGTTCCTGACCTTAGGGGGAAACCTCTCAGTTTTTCCCCATTGAGAATGATATTCACTGTGGGTTTTTCATAGATAGCTTTTATTATATTGAGGTATCTACCCTCTATCCCTCTACTCTAAAGAGTTTTGATCAAGAAAGGATGCTGTACTTTGTCAAATGCTTTTTCTGCATCTGTTGAGAGGATCATATGGTTCTTGTTCTTTGTTTTATTAATGTATTGTATCTCATTGATTGATTTGCGGATGTTGCACCAAACTTGCAGCCCAGGGATAAATCCCACTTGGTCATGGTGAATAATCCTTTCAATGTACTGTTGGATCCTATTGGCTCGTATTTTGGTGAGAATTTTTGCATCCATGTTCATCAAGGTTATTGGACTGTAAGTCTCCTTTTTGATGGAGTCTTTGTCTGGTATGGGGACCAAGGTAGTGGTGGCCTCATAAAACGAGTTTGGAAGTTTTCCTTCCATTTCTATTTTTTGGAGCAGTTTCAGAATAGTATTAATTCTTCTTTAAATGTTTGGTAGAATACCCCTGGGAAGCCATCTGGCCCTGGGCTTTTGTTTGCTGGGAGATTTTTGATGACTGCTTCAATTTCCTTACTTGTTATGGGTGTGTTCAGGGTTTCTATTTCTTCCTGGTTCAGTTTTGGTAGTTGATACATCTCTAGGAATGCATCCACTTCTTCCAGATTATCTAATTTGCTGCCATAAAGTTGCTCATAATATGTTCTTATAATTATTTGTATTTCTTTGGTGTTGGTTGTGATCTCTCCTCTTTTTCATTCATGATTTTGTTGATTTGGGTCCTTTTTCTTTTCTTTTTGATAAGTCTGGCTAGGGGTTTATCAATCTTGTTAATTCTTTCAAAGAACCAGCTCCTAGTTTTGTTGATCTGTTCTACTGTTCTTTTGGTTTCTGTTTCATTGATTTCTGCTCTGATCTTTATGATTTCTCTTCTCCTGCTGGGTTTAGGCTTTATTTGGTCTTCTTTCTCCAGCTCCTTTAGGTGTAGGGTTACATTGTGTGTTTGAAACCTTTCTTGTTTCTTGAGAAAGGCTTGTATTGCTATATACTTTCCTCTTTGGACTGCCTTTCCTGTATCCCAAAGATTTTAAACAGTTGTGTTTTCATTTTAATTGGTTCCCATGAATGTTTTTAATTCTTCTTTATTTTCCTGGTTGACCCATTCATTCTTTAGTAGGATGCTCTTTACCCTCCATGTATTTGAGTTCTTTCCAACTTTCCTCTTGTGACTGAGTTTTAGTTTCAAAGCATTGTGGTCTGAAAATATGCAGGGAATGATCCCAATCTTTTGGTACTGGTTGAGACCTGATTTGTGACCTAGGATGTGATCCATTCTGGAGAATGTTCCATGGGCACTAGAGAAGAATGTGTATTCTGTTGCTTTGGGATGGAATGTTCTGAATATATCTGTGAAGTTCATTTGGTCCAGTGTGTCATTTAATGTCTTCATTTCCTTGTTGATCTTTTGCTTGATGATCTGTCCATTTCAGTGAGGGGGGTGTTAAAGTCCCCCACTAATATTGTATTGTTGTTGATGTGTTTCTTTGCTTTTGTTATTAATTGCCTTATATAATTGGCTGCTCCCATGTTAGGGGCATAGATATTTACAATTGTTAGATCTTCTTGTTGGATAGACACTTTAAGTATGATATAGTGTCCTTCCTCATCTCTTATTACAGTCTTTGGTTTAAAATCTAATGTGTCTGAGATAAGGATTGCCACCCCAGCTTTCTTTTAGTGTCCATTAGCATGGTAAATGGTTTTCCACCCCTTCACTTTCAATTTGGGGTTGTCTTGGGTCTAAAATGAGTCTCTTGCAGACAGCATATCGATGGATCTTGTTTTTCTATCCAATCTGGTAGCCTGTGTCTTTTGAGTGGGGCATTTAGCCCATTTACATTCAGGGTAACTATTGAAAGATATGAATTTAGTGCCATTATATTGCCTGTAAGGTGACTGTTACTGTATATTGTCTGTGTTCCTTTCTGGTCTATGTGACTTTTAGGCTCTCTCTTTGCTTAGAGGACCCCTTTCAAGATTTCTTGTAGGGCTCGTTTTGTGTTTGCAAGTTCCTTTAGTTTTTGTTTGTCCTGGAAGCGTTTTATCTCTCCTTCAATCTTCAATGACAGCCTAGCTGGATATAGTATTCTTGGCTGCATATTTTTCTCATTTAGTGCTCTGAATATATTATGCCAGTCTTTTCTGGCCTGCCAGGTATCTGTGGATAGGTCTGTTGCCAGTCTAATGTTTCTACCATTGTAGGTTACATATCTCTTCTCCCGAGCTGCTTTCAGAATTTTCTCTTTGTCTCTGAGACTTGTAAGTTTTACTATTAGATGTTGGGGTGTTGGCCTCTTTTTATTGATTTTGAGGGGGGTTCTCTGTGCTTCCTGGATTTTGATGCCTGTTTCCTTCCCTAAATCAGGGAAGTTCTCTGCTATAATTTGCTCCAATATACCTTCTGCCCCTCTCTCTCTTTCTTCTTCTTCTGGGATCCCAATTATTCTAATGTTGTTTCGTCTATGGTATCCCTTATGTCTCGAATTCTGTCCTTGTGATCCAGTAGTTGTTTATCTCTCTTTTTCTCCGCTTCTTTATTTTCCATCATTTGGTCTTCTATATCACTAATTCTCTCTTCTGCCTCATTTATCGTAGCAGTTAGAGCCTCCATTTTTATTGCACCTCATTAATAGCCTTTTTGATTTCAACTTGGTTAGATTTTAGTTCTTTTATGTCTCCAGAAAGGGTTTCTCTAATAACTTCCATGTTTTTTTCAAGCCCAGCTAGTATCTTTAATATCGTCATTCTGAACTCTAGTTCCAACATTGTACTAATGTCCGTATTGATTATGTCCCTGGCAGTCGGTACTGCCTCCTGTTCTTTTTGTTGAGGTGACTTTTTCCATCTTGTCATTTTGTCCAGAGGAGAATAGATGAATGAGAGAACAAACTGCTAACAGGGTAACAAAGTCTCCAGAAAATATACACTAAAAAAATCAGAAAAGACCTGAAACTGGGGGAAAAGAAAGGGAAAGAAGGAAAAAAGAAAAAGAAAATAAAAAAAAAGAAAAAGAAAAAGATAAAAACAAACAAAAACAGAACAAAACAAAGAAAAACAGAGTATGATCAAATATGATCAGGCTGGTGCATAGATCAGTGCCACACACTAGATTTGGGCTTATTTTGGTCTGTTAGAAGAATGTGCCTCCCAAAATTTTAAAGAAAGAAAAACTTATATATGTACAAATATAAGGGTTCATATGATGAAGGGATGAAATATGATTGTAAAGATGAAAATTATAAAAGATTTTATAAAAGGAATTGATAAGAAGTTGGTTAAAAAAAGAAAGAAGAGGATTTAAAAAAAAAGAAAAAAAGGAGAGAGAATGTGATCAGGCAGGAGACTAGAACAGAGCCATACACTAGAGATTTAGGGTATATTTTGATCTGTTAGAAGAAACTGTATCTCAAAATTTAAGAGAGAACAACTTATATATATATATCAAAAATAAGGGTAACTACTATGAAGGGATAGAATATGGCTCTAAAAATGAAAAATAAAAAATATTTTTTAAAAAAATGACGTTGGTTGAAAAAGGGAAAAAGAAAAATTAAAAAAAAAAAAGACAGTTAAAAAAAATTAACTTTGAAAGACTAAAGAATCACGGTAAAAAAAGCCATGAATTCTATGTGCAGTATTCCCCTAGTGCTGGAGTTCAGCCGTTCTCATTGATTGGTAAATTTGGTCTTGGCTGGCTGTGTTTGCTGATCTTCTGGGGAGGGGCCTGTTGCTGCGGTTCCTAAATGTCTTTGTTGGAGGCGGAATTGCCCTGCCCTTGCCCAGTTCGGGCTAAGTAATCTGCTGGGGTTTGCTCTTGGGAGCTTTTGTTCCCTGGAAGCTTTCCATACAGCTTTGGAGGACGAGAGTGAAAATGGCGGCCTCCCAATCTCTGCTCCAGAGGAGCCAAGAACTCAGGGCCCTACTCCTCAGTGAGCCCCAGAGAGAAGCATTCAGTCACTCCTGTCTCCCGTTCTCCAGCCGCACTCCGTGCTCACCCGGCCTGTGACCGAGAGTTTCTATCTCTGGCACTGAACCCCCTGCAGAGTCTCCAAACCCAGCAGATCCCTGTGGTGTGCTCCCATGCCACTCCTCCTGGGGGAGGAAGAGGAGTCTCCCCAGATCTGCTGCTTGTTGGGTCCCTGCTGGAGGAGCAGTGGCCTGACTGTTCCACGGATCATGGTTTATGGCAACCCCAAGCTGAGAGCCCACTCCTGGGCTCCGTCTCTGCAGCCGGCTTCCCCGCTCCAATACATGGGAGGTCTGCCGAACTCAGGGACCCCCGGTCTTTCAGTGACCCTGAGGTTCCTGAGACCATGCTGTCCCAGAGAGGGTTCCACCCCCGCTTAGCCACTGGAGCAATGTCCCTTAGTGGAGCAGACTTCTAAAGGTTTCGATTTTGTGCTGCGCTGCTCTATCACTTGCCAGAAGTGCCTGATGGAGGCCTCCTCCCCCCACCACCTATCCTCTCGAATATCACCTCGGATTCACTTCTCCGCACATCCTACCTTCCAGAAAGTGGTTGCTTTTCTGTTCAGAGAGTTGTTGCTATTCTTTTCTTTGATCTCCTGTTGAGTCTGTAGGTGTTCAGAATGGTGTGATCCCTTTCCAGCTGAATTCCTGGGACCAAAATCCAGGTCTCTTACACCTCCGCCATCTTACTCCCTACACCATTCGGCCATGTATCATGTTTTTGCAGTCTTTACATCTAGGATATTACCATATGTATAATAGGTACTTGCTAAATGTCTATTGATAAAAAATATGGACTTAGTGATTTATACAGTTTTCAAACAAACTGGTATATATCAAGGAAGAAAATATATGAAAGAAATGCAAAAGCTTTATTTTGATTAGTTGTTCACCTAGAAAGTGGATGATTATTTAATAAGAAGCAAGTTGGTATTCTAGGAATTGGCTTCTCATGTAGTTTAGGTTCCAAAATTAGTATGTAGTAAAAATTAATCTGGAAAATCTCTAAAATTGAGTATAAAATTTAACATAAATGATTGAGTATATAATATATAAAAAATTCTTATACACACAAAATTTTCCAAAGGGAGGCATGAAAGAAAAGTTTCTGCAGATGTTTGGGCAGTCAGATTTATTTGTCTTGAAGATATATATCAAATTCCCAATTGAATGGAGTCTAGGAAGAGACATTCAAGGGATTTCTACTCCCCATTAAAGTTTTAATGTATACTCCATTCTGCCATAATATTAAACTTTTATAGCTTTATACATATTACTATGAGAATTTAATGTACTAATCACTTTTTCTGTATCTTCTATCGGCAAGGGTCAAATAAGTCAGGGGACTCCACTGCCTTTTGTTTTATAATTATGTTTTTATATGATGTGAAGTGAAACTGGAAATACATGACAATTCTCTCACTCAATTAAATAGTTTCAGAGTTGCTGTTGTTCCATGCTTTAGTCGTTCTGGTATAGAACTAGAGCAGAGAGGTTTTGATCCAGTAAAGAACTGTTTGATGAGGGCTTTCCAGTTGGTTGCTGCTCTCAGTTCACAAAATACTACAGTGTGACAGTAAAACCAAGATATCATTTATGTCTGAAATTTAATCTCAGTTTGCTCTGGGTTTTAGGAGGACTATTTCCAACTATTTTAATATGATCACAAAATGCACTAATCCATGCTTTACATAAGCTCCCTTGTAGTTTTGAAATCAGGAATTATGAGTCCTTCAACTTTGTTCTCCTTTTTCAAGATTATTTTGGTTACTCTGGGCCTCTTAAATTTCCACATAAATTTCATGATCAGCTTATCAATTTCTGCAAAAAAAATCCGGATTTTTTAAAAAATGAAAACTATGTTGAAACTATAAATCAATTTGAGGAGTTTTTCCATCTTAACAATGTTAAGTTGCATGATCCATGTATGTGGGATGACTTTTTATTCATTAGGTCCTCCTTAATTTCTTTCAACAATGTTATGTTGTTTTTAATGTACAAGTCTTGCATTTATTTTGTTAAATTTACTCCTGGATATTTTATTTTTTCCTGCTGCTGCAAGTGAAATTGTTTCCTTAATTTCATTTTAGAAATTTTCATGGCTAGTGTATAAAAATGCAAATTAATTTTTTAGATTGATCTTGTATCTTCCAACCTTGTGAACTCATTTATTATTTCTACTATTTTTATTGGATTCCTTAGGAATTTTTAAATATAAGATCATGTTATTTGCTAATAGTAGAAATAGTTTCACTTCTTCCTTTCCAATATTGATGCCTTTATTTCTTTTTCTTGCCTAATTTTCCTGTCTAGAATCTCCAGTAAAATGTTGAATAGAAGTGATGAGAGGAGACATCTTGTCTTTTGCCTGATGTTAAAGAGAAAACATTTAGTCTTCCATCATTAAGTATGATGTTAGCTGTGAATATTTCATAGATGTTTTTTATCAAGTTGAAGAACTTCCCCTGTAGTTTTGAGTTTGTTGAATGTTTTATCATGAAGATGTGTTAGATTTTTTTTTCTTTTTTTAGATTTTATTTATTTATTTGACAGAGAAAGACACAGCAAGAGAGGGAATACACGCAGGGGGAGTGGAAGAGAGAGAAGCAGGCTTCCTGCCAAGCAGGGAGCCCTGTGTGAGGCTTGATCCCAGGACCCTGGGATCATGACCTGAGCCAAAGGCAGACGCTTAATGACTGAGCCACCCAGGCACCCCAAAGAGGTGTTAGACTTTGTCAAATGCTTTTTTCTTTATCTATTGAGATGATTATGTAATTTCTGTCCTTTTTTTCTATTAATATGGTATATTATACTGATGGATTTTCAGATTTTAAAACATTCCTGCTTCTTGGGATAAATCCTAAATGGTCATAGTATATAATCATTTTTATATGTTGTTGGATTAGTTTTGCTGGTATTTTGTTGAGGATTTTTGCATTTATATTGAAAAGGGATCTTGGTCTGTAGTTTTCTTGTGATGTCTTTGTGTAGTTTGTGTATAAGTGTAATATTGGCCTTATAAAATTAGTTGGAAAGTGTTCTATCCTCTATAATTTTTTGGGAGACTTTTTGAAGAATTGGTGTTCTTCTTTAAATGTTTGGCATAATTAACCAGTGACTTTATCTGGTACTTGGTTTTACTTTGTGAAAAGTTTTTTTGATTACCAATTCAGTCTCTCAACCTGTTATGGATCTATTCAGACATTTTATTTCTTCTTGAGTCTCTTTTTTTAAAAGATTTTATTTATTTATTTGACAGAGAGAGACACAGAGAGAGAGGGAACACAAGCAGGGGGAGTGGGAGAGGGAGAAGCAGGCTTCCCGGTGAGCAGAGAGCCCAATGTGGGGCTCAATCCCAGGACCCTAGGATCATGACCTGAGCTGAAGGCAGACGCTTAACGACTAAGCCACCCAGGCACCCCGAGTCTGTTTCAATAGTTTGTGTTTTTCTAGGAATTTGTCCATATCATCTAGATTACCTAACTGTTGCCACACATTTTTTATAGTATTTTTAGAATTCTTTTTATTTATGTAAGGTTGATAGTAATGCCCCATCTTTTTTTTTTTAGATTCACCAATTTTCTTTTTATTGATGCTTACATTGTGTGTCTTTTTCTATTCTTTTTTTTATTTTTTTATTTTTTTATTCTTATGTTAATCCCCATACATTACATCATTAGTTTTAGATGTAGTGTTCCATGAGATAGTAATGCCCCATCTTTCATCCAGAGTTTAGTAATTTGAATCTTCTCTTTCTCTTTTCTTATTCAGTCTGGTAATGTTGAATGGAAGTGATGAGAGGAGACATCTTGTCTTTTGCCTGATGTTGGAAAGAAAACATTTAGTCTTCCATCATTAAGTATGATGTTAGCTGTGAATATTTCATAGATGTTTTTTATCAAGTTGAAGAACTTCCCCTGTATTTTTGAGATTACCAATTTTGTTGATCTTTTAAAAGAATTAGCTTTTGGATTTGTTGAATTTCTTATTGTTTTTCTGTTCTCTGTTTCATTAATTTCTGCTCTAATTGTTATTATTTTCTTCCTTTTGCCTGCTTTGAGTTTAATTTGTGTTTCTTTATTTTTAGTTTCTTAAGGTAGAAAGTTGGGTTATTAATTTGAGATCTGTCTTCTTTTTATTTTTTTTTTTAAGATTTTATTTATTTGACAGAGAGAGACACAGCGAGAGAGGGAACACAAGCAGGGGGAGTGGGAGAGGGAGAGGCAGGCTTCCCGTCGAGGAGGGAGCCTGATGCGGGGCTTGATCCCAGGACCCTGGGATCATGACCTGAGCCGAAGGCAGACGCTTAACGACTGAGCCACCCAGGCACCCCAAGATCTGTCTTCTTTTTAAATATAGGTCTTCACAACCAGAAATTTCCTTCTGAGGATTGGTTTTGCTACATACCCTAAGTTTTGTTGTGTTTTCCTTTTCATTCATCTCAAAGCATTTTCTAATTCCCCTTGTGATTTTTTTTTCTCTGGCTGGTTATTTGAGAGCATGTTGTTTAATTTCCACATATTTGTGAATTTTCCTAATTTTCTTTTGTTATTGATTCTAATTTTATTCTATTATGGTTGGAAAAGATACTTTGTAGGATTTTTTTTTAAAGATTTTATTTATTTATTTGAGAGAGAGAGAATGAGAGAGCACATGAGAGGGGGGCGGGTCAGAGAGAGAAGCAGGCTCCCCGCCGAGCAGGGAGCCTGATGCGGGACTCAATCCCGGGACTCCAGGATCATGACCTGAACCGAAGGCAGTCGCTTAACCAACTGAGCCACCCAGGCGCCCAATACTTTGTAGGATTTTAATCCTTTTAAATTTATTGATGGTTATTGTATGGCCTACCATATAGTCTATTCTAAAGAATGCTCTATGTTCACTTGAAAAATATTTTTTTTCTGTTGTTGGATGCAGCGTTCTGGATGCCTGTTATGTCTAGTTGGTTTATAGTCTTATGTGGTATTTTTTTTTAAAGATTCTATTTATTTATTTGAGAGAGAAACAGAGAGACAGCACAAGCAGTGGGGAGGGGCAGAGGGAGAGGGACGAGCAGACTCCTTGCTGAGCAGGGAGCCTGATATAAGTCAGACACTAAACGAACTGAGCCACCCAGGTGCCCCTTGTGTGGAATTTTTTTAATTGCAGTTTTTAAAAATGGTTTCTCTTTTACTTGAAAAACCAATAAACAAGTTGATAAAACTTAAGAAAGGCAGAAAACTACTAACCAAACCAGCATATAAAATAAAAATGAAAAAAAAAATTCAACTTGTAGTCCTATATCAAAATACTTTATCCTTTTAAATTTAGTTCCTGTGGAAAACACTTTTTAATAAATTATTAACTTTAAGGATAATACTGCTTCACTTCTTTAGTTGATTAATTAATCATATTTGGTGGATATAGTTAAATTGACACCATATACATTTAATGAAACTTAAAGGAAAAATACGTTAAACTGGAAAACAGAAGACATGTATTCTAGATCTGGTTCTGTCATTAACTTGCCATATGGCCTCCATAGAGAATCTGACCTCTCTACTGGTCTCTCTCTGTAAATATGGACTATTCTAGCTCTACTTTTCTTTGAATATGTCAGAAAAAGCATGGGATTTGAGAGAAAGACTTGTGTTTGTCTTAGAATTTCACCAATTTCTCCTAAGTGACCTTCATCTCACTAAAACGTAGTTAGTGGATTTAAAAGATGGGCAGAATAATATATACTTTGCCAAACATTTGTTTGGATCAAATGAGATTTTATAGGTAAAAGAGCTAGCACAGAGTGTGGCCAATAATAGGTACTCACTAAGTGTTAGTTTCTTTTTCTCTTCTTTATGAGGAATCAATAAAAAGACTCAATGGTAGTAGTAGTACTAATGATAGTTGCTATGCAGTGTCCATGTCTACACTCATTTAAATGATAAGCAACCTGAGATCTTTCACATCGGATAGGGAGGAAAAACATTCTTACGTAATTCTGTTAAGTTTTAGAGGCTGCTAAGTTTTAGACAGCTATGAGTTAATAACAGAAATTTCCTGGAAGAAAAATATGAAAGAAAATATTTAAATTTATGTCCCTTTTAATCTACTCTTTGTGCAAAAGCTTTATCTCTTTGGAAAGTTAGGCAGCTTTTAGAGCAATAATAACACTCTAACTTATATCTGGCCTTGCCATTTTGATTTTCGTTATCTCATTTGATTCTAACTCAGTGTCTGACATACAATAGGAATTTAACAAATGTCTATCGAATTATTCTTTGCAATATTTTACAAAGGTAAGCAGCATAGATATCACCATCAAAATTTTTCCTATTAAGAAACTGAGCCTCAGAGGAGAGGTCATTTAACTTACCCCAGGTCACAGGGCAAGTTAAAAACTAAATCTGAAATCTAAGTATCCTGACTACTCCTGTGCTCCTCATTTTACCTCACCATGTGGCTTGATTAAAGCTTCTTAGCTCTTGCTTGTCTATCCATTCTTCATTTGTAAAATAATGTCTTTATTGTTTTAAAAAGGCTTTAACAAAGTTATTAAATTAGTATATAAGGAGGATTTATGATCTGATTTTCTTCCCTTAAGGAAAGACAATGAGGAGAAAGGCTTCTCATTGCAAGTTACTGATGGTTAATTATCTGTGTTTTGTTGTTTAGGTTTCTGACAGGCAAGCAAAAGACAAAGAGCCTAGAAGGAGAGTATACCTGGAAAGAAGATGGAAAGTATTGAAAAGCTGCTGGGACCACCAATTTCCAATACCATCATGGTATTTTCTATGCCAGAAATTGTATTTTCTGCATTTTATTTTAGCATAATTCTATACAAAGTATTGGAACAGGTGCTGGGGGAAGATGTAGCAGCCTCTTTCCAAGCCAGCCCTTTGCCTCCAGACTTCTCTGGGGCCAGCAGCCACCTGACAAGGTGCATCTGGGCCACAAGTTCAGCTGACTACCATGGGCTCTGTGTCAGATCAGCAGTTTGCAGGTGGCTGCTCCAAGGCACCTGAGGAGGCACCTGATGCCGCCTGGGAGTAGAGGAGCCACAGCTGCTACAGGGTTCCCATTTCTGTAAGTGGTTAAATGTTTGCATCGGGTTCAGCTTCCTGTCCATGACAATACTCACTGGGGTCATGCTTGACCCCCTGTCCATGTCTGTGCACCAGACCAAGCTGCACATGGAGGGCTTCCAGAGCCTGAAGGAGGGTGAAGCAGTGGACTTTAACTTTAAGAAGTCTGGTAAGTGCCTGGAAGCTATCTGAGCCACTAGCCCTGCTGGGGTGTTCTGTACTGGGAGTGAGGGGTGACCCAAAGGGAAGAACATGCAGAAGCACAGATCAAAGGGAGGCAGGTGCTATAACTGTGGAGGTCTAGACCACCATACCAAGGAATGCAAGCTGCCACCCCAGCCCAAGAAGTGCCATTTCTACCAGGGCATCAGTCATATGGTGGCCTCATGTCCACTTAAGGCCCAGCAGGCCCCCAGCTCACAGGAAAGCCAGCCTACTTTTGGGAGGAAGAAGAAGAGGAGATCCATAGCCCTGCCGTGCTCCCAGAGGCCCAGAATTGGGCTGCAGTGGGTGGGGGCTATCATTTTCTGATCAGGAAGTTTTGAGGAGCAGGCATCAATCACAGAGTGGAGAAAGTGGGGACAGGGTGGGGGGAGGGCAGCTGGCACTGCCATGTATCTCAGGCTGGAGTCCACAGCATTACCCTCTCTTCCCTCTTGGTAGGGGAAGGGGGAAGGGGGGAGGCAAATGAACTCCAACCATGCTCTATCCAAACGCACTTGAGGGTTTTGGGGAAAAACCCCTCCTTGTGTGCTATATCTGAGTCTCTGCTCCCAGAATCTCCAGCTTTTGAAAGTGGCCTGGATAGGGAAGTTGTTTTCCTTCCAAAGAAAGATGTAAATAATAATTGTTCCTATGCCAGAGGGCAAAGATTAAGCATGAGACCAAATTGATGGACCCAACTCACGAATCATTACATTCTGTGGGAGGGAATCTCTCAGGGGTAAGGCAGAGTTTCTCCACATCTTGCCTCATAACCCACTCTTAGGGTGCTGAGAACTGTGCCAGGCAATAGGTTGTGACAGTAGGCAGAGGGGGTGTTGGGGGACAGTTGCAGACCTGCTGCTGCTAAGCTTACTCCCACCCCATTCTGGGCCGATAGAATTTTATTTGATCCCTTTGATAACCACAACTTGGGCCCCACTTTCTCTAGGATGCCAAGTGCACTAGCTGCATGTGAATGATGTATACTGTGCATTTTAACTTTTTTTCATCATATAAATATTCTGGTTTTGTAATTTTGTGTATTTTAATTTTAAGGCCCTCAATCCTGTCCTATGTTCTCAGGTACATGAGCAATCTCAGGGATAAATTGACAGCAATTCCAGATGTGCACAGCAGGAACACTTTTTTTTTTTTATCACCAGGGAGACAACTATTTGGAGTGCATAGACTATTGATTTATTCATTTTTGCTAAAGAGCTGGCTTTTTAAAATTTTTCTTATGTTATATTAGTCACCATAAAATAAAGCATTACTCTTTGATGTAGTGATCCATGATTCATTGTTTTCGTATAACACCCAGTGCTCCATGCAGTACATGCCCTCTTTAATACCCACCACTGGGCTAACCCATCCCCCCACCCCCCCATCCCTCTAAAACCCTCAGTTTGTTTCTCAGAACCCATAGTCTCTCATGGTTGGTCTCCCCCTCTGATATCCCCCCTTCATTTTTCCCTACCTTCTCCTAATGTCCTCCATGTTGTTCCTTTTGTTCCACAAATAAGTGAAACCATATGATAATTGACTTTCTCTGCTTGACTTATTTCACTTAGCATAACCTCCTCCAGTCCCATCCATGTTGATGTAAAAGTTGGGTATTCATCCTTTCTGATGGCTGAGTAATAGTCCATTATATATATGGACCACATCTTTATCCATTCATCTGTTGAAGGGCATCTCGGTTCTTACCAGTTTGGCTATTGCAGACATTGCTGCTATGACCTTTGTGGTGCATATGGCCCTTCTTTTCACTACATCTGTGTCTTTGGGGTAAATACCCAGCAGTGCAATTGCTGGGTCATTGGGTAGCTCTATTTTAATTTTTTGAGGAACCTCCACACTGTTTTCCAAAGTGGCTGTATCAACTTGAATTCCCACCAACAGTGTAAGACGGTTCCCCTTTCTCCACAACCTCTCCAACATTTGTTGTTTCTTGCTTTGTCAACTTTTGCCATTCTAACTGGTATAAGGTGGTATCTCAATGTGGTTTTGACTTGAATTTCCCTGATGGCTAATGATGATGAACACTTTTTTCATGTGTCTGTTAGCCATTTGTATGTCTTCTTTGGAGAAGTGTCTGTTCATGCCTTCTGCCCATTTTTTGACTTGATTATTTGTTTTTTGGTTGTTGAGTTTGAGAAGGGCTTCATAGATCTTGGATATCAGCTCTTTGTCTGTAGTGTCATTTGCAAATATCTTCTCCCATTCTGTGGGTTGCCTCTTTGTTTTCTTGACTGTTTCCTTTGCTGTGCAGAAGCTTTTTATCTTGATGAAGTCCCAAAAGTTCATTTTTGCTTTTGTTTCACTAGCTTTTGGAGATGTATCTTGAAAGAAGTTGCTGTGGCCAATGTCAAAGAGGTTACTGCCTATGTTCTCCTCTAGGATTTTGATGGATTCCTGTCTCACATAGAGGTCTTTCATCCATTTTGAGTTTATCTTTGTGTATGGTGTAAGAAGGTGGTCGTTTCATTCTTCTGTATATAGCTATCCAATTTTCCCAGCACCATTCATTGAAGAGACAGTCTTTTTTCCATTGCATATTTTTTCCTGCTTTGTCGAAGATTATTTGGCCAGAGTTGAGGGTCCATATCTGGGCTCTTTATTCTGTTCCATTGGTCTATATGTCTGTTTTTGTGCCAGTGCCATGCTGTCTTGGTGATCACTGCTTTGTAATATAGCTTGAAATTGGGCAACATGATGCCCCCAGCTTTGTTTTTCTTTTTCAACATTTCCTTGGTGATTCAGGGTCTTTTCTGATTCCATACAAATTTTAGGATTGTTTGTTCCAGCACTTTGAAAAATGTCATTGGAATTTTAATTGGGATGGCGTTGAAGATATAGATTGCTCTGGGTAGCATAGACATTTTAACAATGTTTATTCTTCCGACCTATGAGCATGGAATATTTTTCCATCTTTTTGTGTCTTCTTCACTTTCTTTCAGGAGTGTTCTGTAGTTCCTAGAATATAGATCCTTTACCTCTTTGGTTAGGTTTATTCTGAGGTATCTTATGGTTTTTGGTGCTATTGTAATTGGAATCGTTTCTCTAATTTCTCTTTCTACAGTTGCGTTGTTAGTGTATAAGAAAGCAACGGATTTCTGTGCATTGATTTTGTATCCTGCCACATTACTGAATTGCTGGGTGAGTTCTAGTAATTTGGGGGTGGAGTCTTTTGGATTTTCCACATAAAGTATCATGTCATCTGTGAAGACAGAGAGTTTGACTTCTTCTTTGCCAATCTGAATACATTTTATTTCTTTTTGTTGTCTGATTGCTGTTGCTAGTACTGTGTTGAACTATAGTGGTGAGGGTGGGCATCCTTGACGTGTTCCTGATCTGAAGGGAAAGGCTCTCAGCTTTTCCCCATTGAGAACGATACTCGCTCTGGGATTTTCATAGATGGATTTTATGAACTTGAGGAATGTTCCCTCTATCCTTATACTCTGGAGAGTTTTAATCAGGAAAGGATGTTGTATTTTGTCAAATGCTTTTTCTGCATCAATTGAGAGGACCATATGGTTCTTCTCTCTCTTCTTATTAATGTGTTCTAACACATTGATTTGCAAAAGTTGAACCACCCTTGCATCCTGGGGATAAATCCCACTTGCTCCTGGTGGAGGATTCTTTTAATGTATTGTTGGATCCTATTAGATAGAAATTTGTTGAGAATTTTGGAATCCATATTCATCAGGGATATTGGTCTCAAATTCTCCTTTTTGATGGGGTCTTTGCCTGGTTTGGGGATTAAGGTAATGCTGGTCTCATAGAATGAGTCAGAAGTTTTCCTTCTGTTTCTATTTTTTGAAATAGCTTCAGGAGAATAGGTATTATTTCTTCCTTGAATGTTTGGTAGAATTCTCCAGGGAACCCATCAGACCCTGTACTCTTGTTTTTTGGGAGGTTTTTGATCACTGCTTCAATCTTGTTACTGGTTATGGTCTTATTCAGGTTGTCAATTTTTTCCTGTTTCAGTCTTGGCAGCTTATAGGTTTCCAGGAAGGCATCCATTTCTTCCAGGTTGCTTAATTTATTGGCATATAGTTGTTGCTAATAATTTTTAATAATTGTTTCTATTTCCTTGGTGTTAGTCATGATCTCTCCCCGTTCATTCATAATTTTATTAATTTGGGTCCTTTCTCTTTTCTTTTGGATACGTCTGGCCAGTGGTTTATCGATCTTATTAATTCTTTCAAAGAACCAGCTTCTAGTTTCATTGATCTGATCTACTGTGTTTCTTGTTTCTAATTCATTGATCCCTGCTCTAATCTTAATTATTTCTCTTCTAGTGTGTGACTTAGGCATCATTTGTTGCTTTTTCTCTAGTTCTTTAAGGTGTAAAGTTAGTTGGTGAATTTGGGATTTTTCTATTTTTTTTGAGTGAGGCTTGGATAGCTATGTATTTCCCCCTTAGGACCGCTTTTCAGTATCCCATAGATTTTGGACCGATGTGTTTTCGTTCTCATTGGTTTCCATGAATTGTTTAAGTTCTTCTTTGATTTCTTGGTTGACCCAAACATTCTTGAGCAGAGTGGTCTTTAGCTTCCAAGTGTTTGAATTTCTCCCAAAATTTTTCTTGTGGTTGAGTTCCAGTTTTAAAACGTTATGGTCTGAGAATATGCAGGGAATAATCTCAATCTTTTGGTGTTGGTTGAGACCTGATTTGTGACCCAGTATATGATCTATTCTGGAGAAAGTTCCATGTGTGCTCGAGAAAAATGAGTATTCTGTTGTTTTAGGGTGGAATGCTCTGTATATATCTATGAGGTCCATCTGGTCCAGTGTGTCATCCAAAGCTCTTGTTTCCTTGCTGATTTTCTGCTTAGATGATCTGTCCATTGCTGAGAGTGGAGTATTGAGGTCTCCTACAATTAACCAATTATTATCAATATGACTATTTTGGTTAACAGTTGGCTAATGTAGATGGCTGCTCCCATGTTGGGGGCATAGGTATTTATAATTGTTAGAACTTCTTGTTGGATAGACCCTTTAAGAATGATGTAGTGTCCTTCTGTGTCTCTAACTACAGACCAGTTTAAAATCTAATTTGTCTGATACAAGAATTGCTACCCCAGCTTTCTTTTGAGGTCTGCTGGCACAGAAGATAGATTTCCATCCCTTCACTTTCAGTCTGGATGTATCTTTAGGTTCAAAATGAGTCTCTTGTAGACAGCATATGGATGGGTCCTTTTTATCCAGTCTGCAACCCTGTGCCATTTTATGGCAGCATTTAGGCCATTCACGTTGAGAGTGATTATTGAAAGATATGAATTAATTGTCATCATGTTGCCTGTGAAGATGTTTTTATAGATTGTCCTTGTAAATTTCTGTTGTAGATCACTCTTGGGGTCTTTCTCCTTTTATAGAAACCCCCTTAATATTTCTTGCAGGGCTGGCTTAGTGGTCACATATTCTTTCAATTTCTGCCAGTCTTGGAAGCTCTGCATCTCTCCATCCATTCTAAATGACAGCCTTGCCAGATAAAGTATTCTTGGCTGCATGTTCTTCTTGTTTAGTACCCTGAATATGTCTTGCCAGGCCTTTCTGGCTTGCCAGGTCTTTGTGGATAGGTCTGACATGATTCTGAAGTTCCTCTGTCCACGTACAGAATCTCTTCCCCCTAACTGCCCTTAAGATGGTTTCCTTGGTTCTAAGATTTGCAAGTTTTACTATTCCATGCCGGGGCGTTGGCCTGTTTTTCTTGATCTTGGGAGGGGTCCTCTCTGCCTCTAAGACATGAATGTTTGTTTCATTCCCCAGATTAAGGAAATTCTCAGCTATGATTTGCTCAAATATATCTTCTAGTCCTCTCTCTCTCTCTCTCCACCCCTTCAGGGATCCCAAGAATTCTGACATTGGAACGTTTCATGGTGTCACTTATTTCTCTGATCTATTTTCCTGGATTTTGAGTTGTCTTTCCCTGGCTTCCTCTTTTTCCTTCTTGTCTATTAATTGGGCTTCTAGATCACTAATTCATTCTTCTGCCTCACTTACCCTAGCTGTTAGATTATCTAGATTAGATTGGATCTCATTGATAGCATTTTTAAGTTCTTCTAGTTCAGCTTTCATTTCTGCCCTATGTTGCCATTAATTGATTTCTCCATTCTAGCTATTATCTTCACAATTGCTACCCTGAATTCCATTTCCAACATCTTGGTTATATCTGTATCCATTTCTACATGTGTGGCAGAAGTCACAGTCTCTGAGTCTTTCCTATTTTGGGGGTTCCTCCCCCTTGTCATTCTGTTGAGGTGTGGTTGAGGGAATGGACAGAGTCCAAATTATTGACCACAACCCAAGCAAGATGCACCTGTTTTATAGGGACCTTAGGGTTGTTGGCCTCTTGTTCTCACAGCCTGTCTTGTGGGGGTGGGCCCTGCCACATTGTTACTCAGGAAACCCTGTTTGGGCAGAGTTGCCCTGCCCCTGTGGGGGGATGGACTCAGTGAGAATAGGTTTTGGGGGGCTTTTGTTCTCTGATGGCTTTCCCTGGTGGCTTTCTGCCTCTCTTCCGAGAGTCAGAGCAGAAGAGACCATTTCCAACCCTCTGCCTTAGAACAGAGAGATTGCAGTCTATTCTTCAGTGAGTTGTCCAGGCCACACTCTCTCCATTTCTGTCTGTGCTGCTATAAACTGCAGCGTCCTGGGTTGTGCACGCCTCAACAGGGCTCACAGTCCTCATCTCCAGGTCAGGACACCGGGGCATGTCTCTGCCCTTTGTAATTCTAAAACCGCCAGCCACCCCCACTTTGCCTGCATGGCCCCGCCACTCCAGGTTTCAGTCCGGGGGGGCTGCCCTAAAGTCCTTTCCCACTGCTACTGGTCTGCAAGTCTGAGTCCTGTCCCCAGTGCAGGAGGCTATCACTCACTCATTGTGTAGGATCCTGGCAGCTCAGCTCCCTCCCCCTTCCGTTTATCTTTGGACATATGTCTGTGGAATCATGGCTCCCTGCTTCATACCTCGAAACAAACCACCTGCGATATTCTGTTTGTAGAGATCCAGATCTATCTTCTTACATCTCAGGCTGATTTTGTCGGTGTCCAGAGTAGTCTGGAAGATATCCAGCTCAATTCTGGGGACAGGTTGGAATAGGGTCCCCTAATCCTCTGCCATCTTTTTCCTACCTCAAGAGCTGGCTTTTCTGTATAGTGTCCCCTCCACCTTCAGTATTCCTTGGGAGACTAGGTTTTAAGTCAGTTGCCCCATGATGTCCTTCTTCTGAAAGATTGGAAATCTTTCTGAACATGAAAAGGTGGTGCAGGAAGGTTAGGAGAGGCTGGACCAGGTGAAAGGTGCAGAAGGGAAGCCAAGATTGGGTGAGGGTTGTGTTCTGGATCTCTAATCCCAGGTCATGGGACTCACTTTACATACCAGATCCATTCTTCACTGGATTGGGCATGGCCTACCATGCACAACAGTGTGTGTGTGTGTGTGTGTGTGTGTGTGTGTGTGTAAAAAGAATGAGTTGGTAAGGGCAGGTTTGAGAACAATACTTCTGAACCTATCTTGAGATTCCAAGGGGTGGGTGCATGAAGCAAAGACTAAATTTCTTAGCCATTATAAATTCTGGGTTTTTCTTCTTGGCTTCCAGAGAGACCATAAACCATGACTTCTTTGTGGTGCCCAGAGCCAGTGCCCTGGCCTGCTGCAACGGTGATTAGTATCATGGTAGCTAAAGATAAAAAGAAGGTTTGTTTACGTGCTATGAGATCACCGCAAACCTACCTCACTGTGTTGAAACAGGGCAAATGCAGTAGAATGCATTGGGTGATGTGTATCTGATCCTGGGTTCTTGTCTCCCCCAGTCATTGCCCCCGTCTAGTTATCATATTGCTCTGGGCTTTGTAGGACTTCAGGAATAGCTGACTGCATGATTGCTATCTGGCCTGGTTTGTAAATATAATGTGTTGGTTTTCTCCATATTCTTTTGGGATTTTATTATTCACAAACTTCTTTTTGTATTGAGAAAAATTGCCAAAGTGTCTTTGATGAAAGTTTCCGCATAAGGAAAAGAATCTGGAACACAGTTTTTTGACCCCTCTTCAAGAGTAGAGGTCTTGAACCATCCTTACTTTTGTGTTCCCATTCCCCTATTTCCTATTTTGGGCCAGATCTTCTGTCCTAAAAACTTGACTCTTACCCTATCCCCTCTTCCATCCCCCCTCCCAATAAAAGCTCCCACACATACATATTTAATGTGTGGTGTGTCTCCATGACTCTTAAGTGATTTGTGCAAAAATCCTGAAGAAGCTAAGAACACTCCATCCCTTGTTCCCAATCTCCTTTTCAAGATCATTCCTTGATGTGCTTCATATTAATACACTTGTATTTGGATGGATCAAACCTAATTTAATTTCTAATCTTGGGGTAGAGAAAAGCAGAAGCAATGAGGGGGGCTTTCCATGTAGAAACTGGGGCCAAGAGACCAAGAAAGGAAAATGAATGCATATCCAAGTCACTCAAGAACTTTTATGTGGGTGCAAGAAACTTATGTCCAAGTGGCCGCAAGTCTATGTAATAGGAGACAGATGAATGTAACTCCCTGTTTACTGCTAGAAACCAAAGTTTTGTGTGAAATCTTGAAATTTACTGGGAAAGGGAGAGAGTATGAAAGCTTATACCTATTTGTTCTTTCCCTCATCCCTTCCTCTCATTTCTGAACTGCAGGAGACTGAGCCCTCGGGTTTTAGTGATTCCATCACTGGGGAGTGTTTGTTTGATGGTGGATTTTGCTGTGCTGGGCACTTCCTTTCTCACTTGCTATTGTTTTTTTTAACACACATGCTGACCCTTTTCCCTTCTCTCATTACCCTAGGAAAATACAATGAATAAATAAAAACTTACCGGTAAAAAAAAAAAAGTATTGAAACATTTTAATATTTTCCATAGAATAATGTTAATTCTTAAGTGGAATTTTATTTGGCCTAGTCCTTAATTGGTCTCTCTCCCATTACTTCAGACACATGTCCAGATTTACAACAAAAGTTAGTGTTACAAATACAGAAGTTGAAATACAGAAATTCCCTTTGGTATTTACCTTTTTGGGAATGCCTTTAATAATATTAGAGTTCAGCTGCCTTTTCTTCTAATAATCAGAAGAGCTTCACTAGCAATATAGCTGGTTCATTGTTGCTTATTATGTGGTATTTGTGGTATAACTGACAGGAAAAAGCAATGTAAAAGGCAAAGAAAAACAGTGAGATCAGGTATAGAGTTTCAGACATTCTGTTCTGAATTTACAACAGTGGTTGTAAAATTTCATGCTTTCTTTTTCTTATGCAAATTTTAGGTTGCCAGATGTCCTGTGCACATTTGACTATTTTGTGTTTCTGTGCCATATCCCATTTTCATCTGTATCAGAATACATAATGGTTCTCCCATTTGAGTCATGTCAGGCACATTTGGCTACTGCTAGCACTTGTTTCCCCCACCTGCCCCCACCAACCTGGTTGGAATATATCACACATTCTCCAAACTAAAACTCTTCACTAAACTTTCTCACATATTTGAATTATTTTGAGGCAGAATAATAAAGTGAGGACCCTGTTAGTCATATTAAATGATGACAGCAGTTGTTTCCTGTAGACATTATGACTTACTCAAAGGTCACTACAGTTTGACATTTTAACTTTCAATTGTTTTTACATAGAAATCATATAAATAAATTCAAAATGGAAAACATGACAGTCTTATGAGTTTCACCTTTTAATTTAATTTTCTTTCAGTAGGGACATGAAGATTAATTTGTTCTGACTTGTTTTCTCCAGGTTGAGCTAAATAGATGAAAAATAAGCTCAGACCAATTATAGTAAGTTCTTATTTAGGTGATATACCTCAGGAAAGAAGTAGCACTTTAAATAATTTAAAATAATACAATATTCTGGTAGAGTATTGAGATATATATATATATATATATATATATATATATATGCCAAAGTAGTTATTTCTATATTCAAATAATTTGATTATAATAATACCAAAAATCTACTTAATACAATAATTATATCAAACCTAATTGAATATTGCTTTGATTGACAATATAGAGTACTGGCAGATAACAAATACTTACTAGATGTCTGTGAAATTGAAACTAATTTAAATAAGCATTTTATTTATTTTTCATTATTAAATATGTGTTTATTACTATGAGCCAAATGCTTCTTATGGGGCGCCTGGGTGGCTCAGTCGGTTAAGCGACTGCCTTCGGCTCAGGTCATGATCCTGGAGTCCCGGGATCGAGTCCCGCATCGGGCTCCCTGCTCGGCAGGGAGTCTGCTTCTCCCTCTGACCCTCCCCCCTCTCATGCTCTCTGTCTCTCATTCTCTCTCTCGCAAATAAATAAAATCTTAAAAAAAAAATGCTTCTTATGATGTTTATTTGCTAATGGCATTTTCTTTTATATAAATGGTCTTTTGCAGATCCATTTATTGAGGTAGGTCTTAATGTTTGTCTTAATAATGTTATGTACTCTATAATTTAAATATTAAAATTTTGTATATTTATTAAAATTATTGTTCTGTTGATTGCTTTACTTTAAGTTTTTTCATTTGAGCATAGTTGACACACAATGTTACATTAGTTTCAGGTGTACAACATAGTGATTCAACTTCTCTCTACCTTATGCTATGGTCACCACAAGCATAGCTACCATCTGTCACCATATAATGCTATTTCATTATCATTGACTATATTTCCTGTGCTGTACCTTTTATTCCCATGACTTATTCATTCCATAACTGGAAGCCTGAAACAGGCATTTTAGTACCATGGAAGTCCTTGGGGTCATTATTACAAACATAAGTTATTTTAATACTTTTTATTTAAACAGCATTTTTAACTTTCATGTTTTCTCAGCATAAGCTTTTTCATTTGATGCTTTCTCTACCTTCATTGGGTAGGTAAATCAAGTATTATTATTCTCATTTCATAAATGAAATAGGTCATACAGCCAGTAAGCAACAAACTCAGGAGCTTAATCCTAATATCCTCACCCCTAATTTTCTGACCCCTATATTACTCTTGTCACTTAATATTTGATATTTAGCAATATGCTAGATATCAAATTTTATCACAGTAGGAATTTTTAAAATCATCTATCCCTACAAAATCTTTTAAAATCATACTTTTGGAAATATACAGGTTCTTTAAAGATATACTTTTAGAAATATATAAAAACATACTTTGAGAAATATACAGATATTTTGAGGACATAAATCCCTCCATGGAATGACCATGGCTACTTCAGGTGTACTTTGATAGCATGAAATATGAAATATTTTTTAAGAAAACAAACCAGGAAGGGAGGTTACCAAAATATATAGAGATTACTTTTCCTATTGAAGTTTAAACTTAGAAAAATTAGCTAAAGAGGGAACTGTTTTCTCTGTTTCTGCATCAGTATTGCAGAATATATAACTTCTGAAAATCCTCTCCAGTTAGAATCTTTAAAATTTGAAACTAAAGAAGTCTGAATGGAAAGGCAGTTTCTTATAATTTATGACCTCTTATCCATTAGATTGCAAATTTTTTGATGTTTGGGACATCTTGTGTATATATGTGCATACTCCAATGTCTTGCTCATACTATGAACTCAAAATAAACATTTGAGGAAAATTGGGCTTAATTTACTTTTAATTCTTTGCTTTTGATGATTTGAGCCTATCTTCATAAAATCTAAAAAGGTAAAAAATAATGGGGGTACTTTATCACTTTCTCTGTTATTTTCTACATTGCTATCAAATTTCTAAAATATAAATGAATCATGTTTCTTTCCTACTTAAAAAACTAATTTGTGAGATAAGGGGCATATTACTTTTATGTTATGAACTTCTGATATATATGAATTTGTTACAATGAGTGTGCATTACTTTGCAGCAAGAGAGAGAAAAAAAAAAAGCACACCCAAATCTAACACAGGAGAAAAACAAAGATTCCAGTCCCAGTTGCCCATAGGATAAATTTTAAATGCTTTATCCAAGTAGACAGGTCTTTAACCTGAAACTTCCAATTTCCTTGTTAAGTTTCCTCTCCCCACCAACACCCAGCAGTCACCCTACCCACATGTACACACATTGCTACTCTCCAGTGAAATAGATCTATCTTTTCTAATGACACCATTATTTTTCTCTCCAACTTGCTTTTTTGTGTACACTTTATTCAATCTAGAAAACCATACCTTCCCTTTTGTTTCCAATGAGATTCCTTCAAGACCCAGCTCAAAACACACTTTTTTTAGTCCATAGCAAAATTAGTGCTCTCCTCTGTATACCAGGAGTGCTGTGTTGCACAACAGCTTCCCCTGTTAACTATGGTCAGAGTAAGAACCATGAATCATACATTAGACATCTTTGTACCTCTCTTCCTCTTTCTCCATTCTTTGCCTGACACATTGAAGACATTAAGTAAATCCTTGTTAAATCAATGAATAAATAAATGCACTAACAATTTAATATATTTTTCTAAAGTAATATAACTCGTGTCTAGTGAATAAATATTGTTAGAGTGGTTAATAAAGAGTGAAGTTTATTCACCCTGAAAAGCAGTGTGGTGTATTGGCTAGAATTCCAGCTCTGAAATGAGACAGATCAGGGTTTGTTTTTAGCATCTACTAATTCTTAGCAGTGTGACCTTTGGCAAGTGATCTCACCTCAGTGGGTTTCACTTCGTTGATTTACATAAAAGGGCTAATAATACCTGAATCACTTAGTTCAATGTCTGGCAAAATCCAGATGCTTATTAAATGGTAGTTATTACTGTTAATTTTATCATCTCATACAATATTTCAGTTTGGTATATATTTGTTACCATCACACATTTTATTATCTATGCTAACTGTGTGAAAGGGGGCTGTGGCATTAGTTTAACAAAAGGAATTTTTCCAGGAGATGAAATAGAAAGTTTGGGGGCTAATGGGGTGGAGAGGGTGTTGGGAGTAAGATCAAGGGAACTGGAGAAACAGAACTCCTACCCATATGGTTCCTTCAATTTTTATTCTGAGTTCCCCATCCCCTTTTCAGGGTTATCTCACTTAGCTCTCTGCCACCACAATCTCATTTGGCCCTTACCACTGCATTAGAGAAATTGGCATGATGTAGGAAAAAGGGCTGTAAAGACTGTAAAGACCAAACAGGTCTCCATCACTTACTAATTTTGTGACTTTGGGCAAGTGAACTGGCCTCCCTGGGACTCTATTTCCTCATTGATAAAATAGGAGCAAACATACCTACTACACTGGGTTATTGTGAGGCATAAGTTAATGTGTATAACAGTCTGATATTATAGCTGGAACATATTAGGTGCTCAATGAATGGTAGGTTCCTCATCTATCTCCTTCTAAGTTTATGACTATGTATTTGATTATTTGTCTAAGTAAGAGGCAGAATCTCCTTCAAGTGGCTTCAGAAGGAGACTCCAAAAGGAGTGTTGAAAACACAGAGGAAAAGCATTAGAATCTACTTTGATCATTTTTTATATCTTACCTGGAGATCCCACCTTTCCATCTCCCCACCCTGTAGTTTGTGGGAATATGTATGTATGTGTGATTTAAGTCAGGACACTACCCCCTCTCAGGTCCATAAGGACAGAAGTTCCTTTCATTGACTTGGCTCTCTCTGTGTGTCATACAAGCAGCATGGCTAGCAGGGTGGGGCAACTTGTATATGTGGGAGAGGTATAGTTGGCTACTAATGATCTGCATGTGTTGAAAGTTGATTCCTGCTACCCTATCCTTATGCACCAGCAAGAGCAGATTAACAGGCATGAGCCCTAGGACAAATGTCCCTGGTGCAGGGAATAAGACCATGTCACTTTACTGGGAAAGTTGGGTCACTGAGGGATCTCATTACCTTCTTCAGTGCTTTTGTTTGGTTAACTTATGAAGTCCAAAAAAAGTTTGCTTTTGAAGTTGCTCAATATTTCTGTTGCTGCTCCCTTTATTTTTGTAGGACTTTATCCTCCTCTCATTCCTGCCCTCTGCACCACCTAGCCCTCACCTGAACCCTTTCCAACCTTTGCTCCCAATCTTCCCCAAACCCTCTTCTCAACCTTCCCTCTACCCTCCCCCATAAACCCTTTTCCCTTCACCACAACCATTCCTCTACTTTCTCCATTTCCCCCAACCCTATCACCCACTGACCTGGCTACGCCTGGAATATTCAGGATCTCACCCAAACTTTAAGCCTTTTCCAGTCTCTTCTCTCCCAATTTACTTGTCCCTTTCCTCTTCCCTCAGCTGAGCCATGAAATAATTCAAACACCAGTAGAAATCGCCAATGTTTATTGATTTTTTAAAAATATCACTTGCAAATTTGTTTTCTTTATTGAGAAAATGTTGCAGTTGTTGTGATAAAGAAAATCTTGAAAAAAAACTCACGTCAGTCTAACAACTACACTTTTTCTTTCTTTTTTAAGATTTTATTTATTTGAGAGAGATAACACAAGCAAGGGGAGGGACAGAGGGAGAGGGAGAAGCAGACTCCTCACTGAGCAGGGAGCCTGATGCCAGGCTCAATCCCAGGACACTGAGATCATGACCTGAGCCTAAGGCAGATGCTTAACTGACTGAGCCACCCAGGCACCCCTCAACTACACTTTTTCAATGTTAGTTCCTAATATCTATTCTCATGCATCTTATTAGTTTAAATTGTAATTAAAACAGTCCCACATTAAGGCAGAGTTCAAGGTGGGGGCATGCAGAGTTGGTGAAAAAAAGCAACTCAAAACCATCAGGTTCATTGCCTGATCTGAGATCATTGCATGATCTGAGAGGCAGGGTTATTATGCAAGTACCCTTAGTTCCTTGCCAGAGATTCAGTGGAAGATTCTTGCTTTAAAAAAATATTTATTTATTTATATTTATTTATATTTATTTGAGAGAGAGAGTGAGAGCACAGGGAGGGGGGAGGAGCAGAAGGAGAGAGGACCTTAAGCAGACTCTCGCTGAGCCCAGAGCCTAACATGAGCTCTATCTCAAGACTCCAAGATCATGACCTGAGCTGAAACCAAGAGTTGGAAGCTCAACTGACTGTGCCACCCAGGTGCCCCCATCAGTGGAAGATTCTGAGCAGCAAATGCTGATGACAGCTGAGGTAACAGAAAACAGGTTGTTAAGCTCAGTCACGAGGACACAAGATCTATTCAGCAATTATTTCATCATGACATCTTGTATTCCGCCTGTGCCTGAAGCAATTGTAGTGACAATAATGGGATGAAAAGGACACAGTGTGGGGACTCTACTCAATGTTTGGATCATGTGTTTGAAGCCAATGAATTCCAAGAGTCAGAGGGTACTGTGGTGCATGAATAATGTCAAACTGGAGCTCTTCAACGTTGTTTCCAATTTTAACTTCCACAGATGGTGTTTCCTTGGTTATGGGTCCAATAATCAGTGGATGACCATCTATCGTTTCAAGCATCAGAAGGAAGATATTATTGCAGATGGGCAGATTCTCTTGAAGAACCACAGAATGGTCAATGCTGTTTCTGTAGGAGCCTGGATCCACCATTGCTTGCTCAAAGAACTGTTGTCTTCCCAGTTGGAATTCAACAATAAGCCATAGGGTATGAGACATGGATGTTGGAAGTGAGGGGGACCCATATTTATAGATTGGCCTGCCCGGGTTCCCCCTTACTGCTGGGCCTCGATGTTTCCTACCTGCTATGCACAATGAGTCTTGACAGAGCAGTCTTTGGCAAAATGACCAGGATGACCATAGTAGAGGCACAAGTGGCTTTCCCAGCAGTGGGCCTGTTCAGCTTCACTGAGATGTGGGCTATTGCTTGCAGCCTGCACAGGCTGGTTTTCAGCTAGTAAACTCTCAGGCCCAGCTCTCTCCTCAGAAGGACTTGCTCCTTGTGGATTTGGATCAGGCTTACCACTTAGCTTCTCTTCTAGGCACTGAGTGATCAGATCAGATAGGTTGGCGGCTGCTGGGTTTGTGTGAGACAGATCATCTGGGACAGAACTGGCAAGCTCTTCCTGAAATTGGATGTAGAGAATGCTTTCATTCCAGTTTAGCTCTTGAGCAGAGATGGAAGTGGGTCACATACTGGTGGACAGGATCCTCCCCTTGGCAAAGCTGATGGATGCTGTGACTGGCATGTTCCATGTTTTCTGGACTGTCAAAAGTATCCTGGGGCACTTCTATGAAACTTTCAATTTGCTCCAGGAGGGCACTTTGGGTATCTAGTAAGGGCTAAAAACACATCCCTGCCTCACCTGAGAAGCAGTTGCCAACAAAGCTCACTATGGTTGCTTCAGTGGGATACAGATGCCCTCTGACTCTCATGTAACTATTCAATTGAACCAGGAACTCAGAAAGCTTCTGCGCATCTCCACTGAAGGCTAAACAGTATTCTAGGGAGAAAGCTTCACCCTCTAACCCACTGGGGGACTGTGGGAATTCTGAAGCTGCTGATGTCAAAGCAGCTATTAGGCCCTCCAGGGACTCCTGGTGTGCTGAGGGCTCTAGGAACTCCTGGGCATCTAAAGGATCCAGAGGCTTGTGGGGCACTCCAGTTTCCAGAGACTCCTGGAGAGTTGGAAGCTTAAGGGGCTCCAGGTATGTTGGGGTCTCCTGGCATTCTATTGCCTCCTGGGTCTCCTGGGCACATGGGAGATCTTGGTGCTCTGAATTTTGGGTCTTCTGGGTCACTGGGACATCCTGGGTATCTGGGGGCTCCTGGGCCTTCTTAACTTCTGGGGGCTTGTAGGCCTCCTATGCCAAGGGGGGCTCATGGAGTTTCTTGATCTCTGGAAGATTTTGAGATTTCCAGGCTGCTGAGTGCTCATAGACCAGTGAAGGTGCCTGTGGCTTATGGATTGCTGGAAGCTCCAGGGACTCTGGGGCTGCTGGGGGTTCCAAGGGCTTCTGGGTCTTATTTCCTGGTGCTCCTGGCTGCTGGGGTCTTCTAGGCTGGGAGCTCCTGGGGCTCTCTGAGATTTGGGGGACCCTCAACTTCTGGGAGTTCTTGGCACTCCCAGGCTTCTGGGAAATCCAAGTTTTCTAGGGGTTTCTGGGGTTCCTGGGACTTTGAGGGCTTCTGGGGTGGTTCAGCCTCCTTGGCTGCTTGGGACATCTGGAGCTCTGGGATCTGGGCCTGTGGGGCAACATTTTCTTCCATCAGCCACTGCACTTGGGCCTGCAAAATTTTATTCTCCAATTTCAGAGCAATATTGAAGCCTTCTAAGTCCTTTACCGTATTTTGAGGAAATGGGCTTGGTTTGGCAGTTTGCTACCAAGAGAGATTGGGTGGTTTTTCTAAAAGCTCCATTTAGAAAAAGCTCCTTTCTAAAAGATGTCAGGCTCTGTGACTTTTCCAGGAAGTAGGGATTTGGGTCCTACCAAGGTTGATTACCAGGTCATTGGGAGCCTCTGGAGCTCAGCAAGGGAGTTATGAGATATACTGTAAAGAGAGTGGGATCTGAGGATCAGAAACTGTGGAAAGCACTCATTTAAAATAAATTAGAACAAAATCTGCCTAACAATGCTGGGTTTCTTTTACTATAGGCTCATATTCATGAGTTGAATCATATATGCTCATTCTGACCCCATGACATTTTAAGAACAACATCTGATCCAGACTGTGTATGTCATTTTGCTTTCTTCTTTTGAAACTTAACATTAGAAGCAATTTCTCCATATTCTTTTCTGTTTTACATAGTCTTTAATTTCTTATGTCTGCTTAATATCCCAATGTAACATTTGGATTTTAACAACTGCTTTCAATGACTGAATCAAATGTTTGAACAATGTGGAGATTTTAAGCTCTGTGGTGGGTCAACCCAAGAGATATTTTTGGGTGGCTGAGGTAGAAACTCTTTCTGACACCTCAGAAATTATACCACAGAAGTAACCGCACAAGATCAGCCTCAGGAGAAAATAAGCAAAAGTTGACTAAATATATATATATATGT
Source organism: Mirounga angustirostris (assembly GCF_029215605.1). Taxonomy (NCBI): domain Eukaryota; kingdom Metazoa; phylum Chordata; class Mammalia; order Carnivora; family Phocidae; genus Mirounga; species Mirounga angustirostris. The sequence continues at coordinate 62,987,842 of NW_026991719.1, forward strand.
GCTCAGCAGACACATGCATGTTATTTATAAAATGCCTCAAAATAGTTAAGAAAATAATCTTTATAAATGTACATTACCATTCAGAGACTTACTCCAGGAGCTCAGCTGTCTGTGTACCCATCGTTGAGGAGGAAAATGTGTAAATGGCTGTGGAGGCTTGCCTTTTCTGCACACACTGAACTCAAATAAACACACCCACTCCCAGAAGACATTCCAACTTTCCTCTGTAATGTAGCTATTTAGAGTGTGGAAGAGGTGTTTTTGTTTGTTTGTTTGTTTGTTTGTTTGTTTTGACAGTACTTCACAGTTTAGAGCTGCAGGGAAAGTGAGATGTTGCACTGATGTGAGGCAGCCTGATGTACTCAGTCCTTGGTTAATTTAATAAATATTTGGCTAGGAAATTAGGAGTAATACCACTGCCCTTGTAAAAAGTTGCAAACATTTCTGAATGACCACAGTGATTTGGGACTTTATTTTTTATGTCTGTCTCATGTAACCTCCTCTTACTCCATCCACACTAGGCCATTTGTTTAATTCCCACTCAGAGTGCAGCCTGCAGTCCCTCAGCCCCTTCCCCATCCTACTACTCAGTCCCTAGGGTCCCTTCCTGCAATGTTTTCTTGGGATCTTTACCATGAATAGATCTAGGCAAGGTATAATAGGTAAGATTGTGGATGAGGCCAACTTTGTTGAAGGGTACCTGTAGTAGTCTTGCAGGGACACTGGCTTATTCTGAATGTCTTTGCCCAGGCTTCTCATTCTTCCCTGAGCCACTCAGGTACACTAAGCAAACCCCAGGTACCCCACTAAGGGCTGGCCTCTTGAGAAATGACCTCGCTCAAGATCTCACCTTCTCTTCTCATGACAAATTACAATCACATCCTGAACCTGGGCCACGTGGCCATTTTAGGTAGAGCTAAGGGACAGCTATTTTTGTCTCTTTACTAGAGTGGGGTTGGATATTGTCTTTGGCAACTTCAAATCACACATTTAGTCAGTTGTGTTCCCAAGTCTCCTTTAAAAATAGTTCCACATTAGTCAGCATAATGGATAAACCCTGGTGATGGAATATGCTCAAACTACAGCAAATTGACTGGACTAACTGAACCAGAATACAGAGGCTTTGAAAAGGGAAGTAAAAGTCAAGTTATATTCTCTCCCTCCCTTTTAATGTTTTAGTCTTTGGAAACATACCGCACATAAAAAATACCACCATCATCAGAGAATAATGTGTTCTATTTATGTGAAATTTTCAGATTAACGAAGCTTTCCCTTTGAGAATCCAAAACACACAGTTGAGATTTACCTTACCAATTAAAAAATTTAAATATTTATAGCCTGCATTATACTTCTTTCTCCATTCTTAAGTAAATGATTTTGAATATAATTTATTTTTAATGGTTTGGGGGTCATAAGTACACAAACCAGCTCCTTTACTGTGCTGTAACACCATATTGCCTTCTGAAAGCTGCTGAGAGGTATGAAGTGGCCTGCCTCCAAATTAAAAACCTCAAAATTGCTATGCTTTCCAACTGCATGTAATTTCTTTCTTCTTTGTATTTTTTCTAATCTTTTGCTATCAGGCTATCTCATAGCCCTTCACACTGTTATCTGTGTGCTTGTACATACTAAATATAGATAAATTTGAAAATTAATCCTAAAATTTAGTCTAAAACTCAGTTTATGAAACTGTAAAATGGAGTTGTTAATTATATTTAACTTTATAGAGTTGTTGCAAAGATTTAGTGAAATAATGCATGTAAAAGGCTTAGCACAGTGTTTAGTAGCTAGCAACATGTAATAAAGGTTAATAATAATAATAATAATAAGCTGTAGCAGATGTAAACTCATTTTATTATTTTTAATCATCTGTGAATTAGTAAACTGGATAAGTAAACTTGCTAGAATTGTGTAGGGGCTGAGCAGGGGCTCTCACATAAAGAAATACACAGTGCATGGCTTTTATGGCATAGATTTTTTACCACTCAGAAGCTTTCTTTTTTTTTTTTTCCCTTCCTGGCTGAGTTCTGAATGATTTAGTTTACCAAATAATGCTTTAGAATCAGAAGTGGAGGCACTTGAGCAGGAAGATGAAATGATTAACAAGGGGATTGTGGAGTAACCAAGACAGATTTTTAAAAAGTCCAGGAACTAAAGCAGTGAACAGTGGCTTGTCTACAGGCATATTTACCCAGTGGGTAAACATAGGGACATTTCTCTTCACCCCCACCCTCTTGCTAAAGAGCAAAGACCAAATTCAACATTTCAGTACAAGTTCCAAACTGCCTAAACTTACAGAATTATTCTCTTTTGAGTAGAAAAAAAAAGCTACACTGACTTTCGTCAGAATGACTAAAGTAGTTTTAATATCCTGAATTAGTCAAAGTAAGAATAGGGAAGTAATCACATTGAAATTCTCATGTTTCACCTGCACTTTAATCCTTTGTACACTCACAACACTGAGATTTATGGAGTTTTTACAATGCTTAGGAACACATTTTAAGTAAATGAGGTTTTGTTAACTGGGCAAATTAATTTTTAGGGAAGCATGAGATAAATGTGTTCATTAAACAGATATAAAAAGACTGCCTGATTATGCTCAGTTATGTTAATAAATTATACATGCTGATTGTTAGCTTAGGGGGAAAAGAAAGATTGAATATTTTGAAATTCTGCTTTGTACACTGCACTAAGAATCATAATTTGGGGGGGGCAAATGAACAATCTAAAACATTTCATGTCTGTGTCAGTGTCTTCCTTCCCAATGCTGGCTGAACTGCATCTTCAAGCAACTCAGGCTCCTGTCGCTCCTTCTTTCTGCCCTGGCAATAGTCAACAAGACAGGTTACCTGACAGGTCTCTGGCCCAATGCCCAGCTACCCTTTGGGGACAGTCCTACTCTGGTGTCTATTTTGTTCAACATGATATTTCTATGGTTGCATTAGGGCTTGCAGCACTTTTGTGATTTTAACCCATAATGTGCTTAGTACAGATTGAAACTTCATTGTCATCAACACTATATAGCACTAGGACAGCTGGAGTTCCCAATCCCTTTCCAAAGCATTCCAAGAATGACTGGGATCCATAGCACTTAGTAGAGTAGTAGGAACACATTCTACCTTAGTACAACTCTGAAGGAGTAAAAATTTGTCACTCTTTTATCTTCCTATCTTCCTTTATGACATGTACCATCTTCCCATCCTATTTCTTGTCCTAAGCATACTTATGAAGCCTTTCCCTTTGATCCCCTGTCACTTTTGGAAACGAATCCCTACTGAGATATTACCTCCTAGGGTTCTAAAAAAAACTTTCTTGGGGCATTTTCATTTTCATAGGATATTCTGAAAGGCTTCAACCCTTCAAGATCTTTCTGTTTTGAAAGATGTTCTGGGACAGAGACACCATTTTAACATCCTTCAGATTATACCATTCAAGTGGCTCTGTATTTCATTTCCTTATATGAATGGTCCAATATGCCTTCTAGTGTTAGCAGAGTTGCTTAATGATTTCATTGCTGTGGCTTCATTGAACCCTGATGATGTGCTAGCTAAGGGCTGAGGGAACCACCACCATGGCATAACAAAGGAATATGCGGCCTTTGCTATAAACCAACTTGTGGGGATGTCTTGTTATCTGGCCCTCTCCTCTACTTCCTGGATCCCTATCTCTGAGGTTTGCCAATGCTGATTCACCCAGAAAACAGACAAAGTCAGAGCTGACAGCATCAGCAAGGCAAAAGAGAGAGGAGGGAGGAGAGGAGGGTGGAGGAAGGAGGGTGGGGTTAAGGAGAAGGAAAGATATCAGAAGGTCTAGAAAGAAGCTTTAAAACTGAGCATGTGTACAGTTTGGTCATTTATTCTTTTTAAATTAATTAATTAGCTAATTAATTAATTTGAATGAGAGAGAGAGTGCACGATTAGGAGGAGAGGCAGAGGGAGAGGGAGAGAAGCAGACTCCCCGCTGAGCATGGAGCTCAATGTGGGGCTCGATCTCATGACCCCAAGATCATGACCTGAGCCAAAATCAATTGTCAGCTGCTTATCTGACTGAGCCACCCAGGCTCTTCTTCATTTTGGTCATTTAAAGATAAAATTTAATTTTATGTGTTTATAGCAGCTATGTCCACAATAGCCAAAATATGGAAAGAGCCCAGATGTCCATCAACAGATGAATGGATAAAGAAGATAAGAAGATGGGGTATACACAATGGAATATTATTCAGCCATCAAAAAGAATGAAATATTGCCACTTGCAATGATGTGGATGGAACTAGAGAGTATTATGCTAATTGACATGTCAGTCAGAGAAAGACAAGTACCATATGACTTCAGTCATATGTGGAATTTAAGAAACAAAACAGATGAACATAAGGGAAAGGAAGGAAAAATAAAATAAGATAAAAACAGAGAGGGAGGCAAACCATAAGAGACTTTTAACTATAGGACACAAACTGAGGATTGCTGGAGGGGAGGTGGGTAGGGAGATGAGGTAACAGGGTGATGGGCATTAAAGAGGGCATTTGATGTAATGAGCACTGAGTGTTAAATGCAACTGATGAATCACTAAATTCTACCTCTGAAACTAATAATACACTATATGTTAATTAAGTTGAATTTAAATTAAAAATTAACTTTATGGTTTAGCATATTAAAAATCACATGATAGAAGACTACTTCTGGGCGCCTGGGTGGCTCAGTCGGTTAAGCGACTGCCTTCGGCTCAGGTCATGATCCTGGAGTCCCAGGATCGAGTCCCGCATCGGGCTCCCTGCTCAGTGGAGAGTCTGCTTCTCCCTCTGACCCTCCTCCCTCTCATGCTCTCTGTCTCTCATTCTCTTTCTCGCAAATAAATAAAATCTTAAAAAAAAAAAAAAGACTACTTCTTAGTGCTTCGGCTTACCTGTAAAGGTCTTAATCAGGCAATGGGGGTAGTATGCTCTATATATAGTTATAGACAGCTAAAGGGATGGTGATAGACCCTCAGTAGGACTGGAGAGGAACATTGGAGTGTACTGATGAGAGATGCAGCAGTGAATGGGGTGTTGAGGAGGGCAAATACCCAACCCTGCCAACTTTACATTTTTGTTGTGTGGTACAAATGAGATAATAGTTGTGAAAGTGCTTTGAAAAAATATGCTAATGGAAAGAAAGCAGGCTTTGAAGTAGGGCAAGCCTAAGGTTCAATTCATAGCTCTGCTCTTTACCAGATGTGTGATCCTGGCCAAATTATTTAAATTCTCTGAGACTCACTTTCTTCATCTGGAAAGTAGAGGATAATAATAGGTCATTATTTAGTTGTTGTGAGGATTAAAAATAATGTTCATATGTAACAATAGGCATTTGCTAAGTTGTAGCTGATAATAAAATCATATTGATGTAAAAGGGATTATCACTAAATTTCATGTATCAGCTCATCTATAGCATTCAAACAAAATTCTTCTCAACTTTTTTTATATAAACCTGCCATAATTAATACAATTGTACCACAAATATTTATTGAACATCCAGGCAGTTAAAAGCATGATGCTCTGTGTGTGTGTGTGTGTGTGTGTGTGTTTGGGGGGTGTATGCTATAACCTACATGGAGTTTCTCTCAAAGAGTGTACAGGCCAGTAAAGCAGGCAACATATGTACTTTAGTATTAATAATGAAGAAATTTCCCAGTGCTAAATGCCATATAAGAGATACAGATAAAGTCCTATGAAAGTGGAAAAGAGAGAGAGCTTGTGAATGTGGTGAGGTGGGTGGAGAAGGAGTGAGGGGTAGAATCTGGGAAAGTTTAATAAAAGTGGTAACCTTTGAACTGAGCTTTTGGGTTGGATTTGAAAGGAAGGTAAGATTTTATCATCCCGCTATGAGGGTGAAATTAGAATGGATGAATAATAGGACATTACCAATGGAATAAACAGCAAAAACAAAAGCATAAAGTTAGGAATTGCAGCCTATAAATGGATAAGCAACAGTTCAGTTTGAACAAAGCCTAGGGTATATGAAGGAAGTGTATAATTCACAGATGCATAATGTAATACGTAGCTATTCAAAGAGAAAGTTGAGATTTAGCACAGAGATGACAGTAAAAAGCAAATGTGGACCACATATACATGGTCAAGAAATCTGTGATCCTGGCAATTTCAAACTGCCATATATATTTGCTTTTTTTTTAAAAAAAAGATTTTATTTATTTATATGAGAGAGAGAGAAACAGAAAAGGAAGAAGAGACAGAGAGCCCAGGGGGAGGAGCAAAGGGAGAGGGACAAGCAAACTCCACACTGAACATGGAACCCAACGTGGGGTTCAAGCCCAGGACCCTGAGATGATGACCTGAGCCAAAATCAGGAATCAGATGTGTAACCTACTGAGACACCCAGGCATCCCTGCCCTATATATTTTCTTAATTTACCAAACTACTGGCTCCCATTAGTTCCTCTTCTCAAAAATATCTGATAGGCCTTGAATATGTTCTATCAGCTGATTTTTTCTCTTAACATTTCCAAGAACTTTCTAATGTGTGTTTTCTTGACACTCAGTAATCCTGCCTGTGATTTACTCCATGCTTGGAATAGTTAAATTCCTTTCCTCCTCTAAACTGGATATTCAACAAGCAGGACTGTCTCATCTTAACCCCAGCATGGACCTCTTGGTTTAGCTATTTCATCTCAATTATTTCTTCTTGGAGCATATTTACATAACCAAATTCCATTTCCCCATTTCCTTCCATTTCATTTCTGCCATGATTTTGTTCTTGTCACTACTGTATATGATTTTTCTAGCACAGCTGGATTATCTAAAATTGAGTTCTTGTGTATATCCCTGACAGAAAAATAGGCCCCCTCTTATTATCTGATTAGCTTCTGTCTGAAAGACTAAAAGCAGAACATATCATTACTGACGAGTCACGTCAGATTCCTGGGACATTTGTATTTTCTCCATGCATGCCAGTAGAGCAGAATCTGCCAGCATGTGCAAATGGGAAAGATTACACTGATGAATTATTTGTCAAGGGCTGAAAGGTCATTTTAGTTTTCTTAATTTTTTAAAGATTTTATTTATTTATTTGTCAGAGAGAGTGAGAGAGCACAAGCAGGAGAAGCGGCAGGCAGAGGGTGAAGCAGGTTCCCCACTGAGCAAGGAGTCTGATGTGGGACTTGATCCCAGAACTCTGGGATCATGACCTGAGCCGAAGCATACACTTATTCGGTGAGCCACCCAGGCTTCCCTGTTTTCTTAATTTTTAAAGAGGACTTGGAGGTTTCTTTTTTCAACTGCCTTCAGGCAGTCAAGGTGGTACTAATAGGCCACTTTTTGCTTTCAACATTTGTGTAACCCAAATATGGTGCAATCTAATCACTGTGCTATATCAGGATAACTGCAGTAGAGTTTGAAAAATAAGGATTGTCATTTAAAAAGAACTCCATTGGGGGCCTTTCTGGTAAGGTTCATAAGAAACTGTTAATCATAAGTGACTCTGGGTAGTGAAGATGGAGGGATTTTTAGTTTTCATTTTACATTTTTCTGTAGCATTTGGCTTATTTTTGAAATATGAGCATACTTTTTAATTCTTTTTTATTAAAACAGCTTTATTGAGCTATAATTCAAATTTTAAAAACTGCACATATTTTTGTGTACAATTTGATGAGTTTGGATATATGCAAACACCCATGATACCATTACCACAATCAAGGTAATAGACATATCCAATACCTCCCAGAGTTTCCTCGTGTCACTTGTACGTGTGTGTGTGTTGCAAGAACACTTAACATGAGAACATATACTTTTATGAAAAAAAAGAAGCCTAACTACCTATCTGTGGCTTCATGTCCAAGTTTATTGATTTGGTATTCAAAACCCTCTGGGATGCAGTTTTACCCTACCTCTCCAGCAGTGCCTCCCTTTTCCTTTACTTACACCTACTAGCCTTGTTAGTCTCTACATTGTGTCACTCACAAGGCACACTCACCCTGCCTTTGTTTACATGTCTATGCCTTCTGACTAGCTTTCTACATTTAGAAATCTGGTCCTTTCTAGGCCCAGCTCAGAAGCTGTCTCCTCCAAAATGCCTTACCTGATTTCCCTAGCCCATACCTCCTCTCTCTGCTCTGCGCTAGTGTTACAAATGCAGCCAAAACTGATTGCAGTTCCCAGTTGGAATCTAATTATATTTTGTCTTAGTTTTCTGTGATAAGAGAACCCAGATTCTTGTTCTGTCACAGCCTAGCTGTATGATCTTGGGTGGGCAGCAAGCTCTCTGGGTGTGCTTCCTCATCTAGAAAACATTTTTTCCTAAGTGCCTTCTAGTTTTAGCAATCTAGGATTCTAATATTTGTGAAAGAAGCTTTCAAAAATTCTAAAGCACTATACAATGGAAAGTGGTATTAGGACTATACTTTTTTTATTCCCCACAGCTTTTACATTACCAGGTAAAATAGCTATATTTCTGAAAAATTGCTTGTATAAATCATCTTAAAGTTTAATAAAAATTCTACTTCTTTGGTTAACAAAGGCCTAAGAGTTAAATAACAGTCAGGAGTTAAGTAACAGTTAAAGTCCAACTTTCAAAAAAATCATAAAGCTTATTTTTCACATGTTAGGGAAACTGATTTAAACATTTTTCTTCTATTGACAGCTATGTCTTTCATTCTTTTAAGATTTATTTATTTATTTATCGGGGGGGAGCAGAGAGAGAAGGATAGGCAGACTCTGGGCTGACTGTGGAGCCCAATGAGGGGTTTGATCTCAGGACCCTGAGATCATGACCTGAGCCAAAACCAAAAGCTGGATGCTTAACCAACTGAGCCACCCAGATGCCCCTATGCTTTTCATTCTTGAGCTAAGAATCACTTGAGTAAATTTTGATTAAATGTGGATTTGGCATTAATAACCCATTAGATGCTTGGTTTCATCGAGTTTGGAAATTTATAAATGTCCTGGTATCATATTTTAATAATTTGTCCTGGAGAAACTAACTTCTCAAAACTGACAGATAACAATATTGTTCTCATGTATTATTCATGGGAATAATAACAACAAACATTTCTTTGGCACATATTATGCATTAGGCACTATACTATCTCTTTGCTTACATTAACTTTACATTAATTCATTCAGTTCCTACAACAATCATACAAGAAAGACATTTTCCCCATCCATTTTACAGATTTGAAAACTGAGGGTCAGAAAAGTTAAATAATGTATCAAGGGGCCACATAGCTGTAAATAGCAGAGATGAGACTTCATCTCAAGCTGTCTGTCTTTATACTCTATGCTCCAAATGATTTAAACTATTATACTAGGCTGCTTCAGCTCTGCCCCAACTTCCTGTACATCTATGAATAAGTCCCCTCCTTTCTGAGCCTTATTTCCTTATTTGAAAGTAAGAAGGCTAGACTAGTCAGAGATTGCAAACTATCTCTGAGTTAGAGGTAGCCTGAGATATGTTTTGATTAGTTTGTATTTATTTGAAAGTTGATTAAAAATAAGAAGATTCTACAAAACAATACAGATTTCCAACTTCTCTTGGGAAATTAAAAAACCTATGCTAGGTCCACATTCCCATATAGCAATCACTAACAGGACCTGAGTAAATACTGGCTGCTTCCTTTAGCTGGAGAACACACTCTTTAGTTTTCTGCAGTTCCTACCACTCCCTATTGCATGATACATACTTGCTTTACTCTTAAACTTTATCTGCCTTGTTCCTTGTAGACATTTGAACTGGACCTCTAATCCCTGATACATAATCTTTAAAGTCCATTTAAACTTCGACCTTCAATAATCCTATGTGAAGTAAAAAAAAAATACTGAAGTTGCTATTGATACACATAGGAATGTGGATGGATCTCAAAGACATGTTGAGTGAAAGAAGCTAAAAACAAAAGACTAAATGATACTATTTTTTAAAGTTCAAGAGCAGGCAAATTTAATAGGTAGTGCTAGCAGTCTGAATAGTAGTTACCTCTGGGGATAAGGGGGTATTGACTGGGAAGAAGTACAAAGGAACTTTCTGAGTATGGGTGATAGAAATATTCTATATGTTGATCTGAGTGGTGGTCACATGGGTATATGCATAGGTAAAAAAGTCACTGAAGATTTGTGCACTGTCCAACATATGAATTGTATATTGCATTTTAAGCAAGATACTTATAAAACAATGGTGTTCAGTGGCTCTCAAATGCTAGTCCCCAAAAGGTGGCCTCAGAATAATCTGAGATTTTTCCTTAAAAGCAGATTCCCAGGATCCAACAAAGACATATTTTTTTCCAGAATCTCTAGAATTAGAGCCTTTCAATTTATATTTTAACAAGTACTGGGAAATTTAGGAAGGAGCCAGATATGGTGACTCTTGTTCCTTTTCTCTGTCACTTTTTTTTTTAAGATTTTATTTATTTATTTGAGAGAGAGAATGAGATAGAGAGAGCATGAGAGTGGGGAGGGTCAGGGGGAGAAGCAGACTCCCTGCTCAGCAGGGAGCCCGATGTGGGACTCGATCCCAGGACTCCAGGATCATGACCTGAGCCGAAGGCAGTCGCCCAACCAACTGAGCCACCCAGGCGCCCTCTCTGTCACTTTTAAATCCAGCTCTGAATAAGTCATTTTTGGTGTGCAGTTGGGATGAGGAGAGCAGAAGATCTCAAACCCAACAAAAGTATTCTGAGAAAAGATTTATTTTCTGGCTTGTTTAAAGTATGCTTGTGGTTGGTGGGGAGATATGTGTGTATGAGGAATAGTAGTAAGAGATTGGCTGGTGAGATAATGCTAGTTTTAAAGAAAGATTAATTTTAATGCTTTTCCAAAGGTGTTCAAAAATGTCAGGACAAATGCTGTGAAATTAGCTAGAATATTTGAAGACTAGCAGGGAGTAAACTTATGGTCAAAATACTTAATTCACTCTAGGTTCTGAAAACTGGTGGCAGGGTCTGCCCTCAGCACAATGTTTAAGTTGTCTCTATTCTGTCTGCTTGCTTTTGGATTACTTTTCCCTAGGTGGTAGCCTTAACCCCTGGTATTCTGCCCCAACATAAACTCACCCTCACTAGTATAGGTTAGTGACCTTACCTGCTTCTCTTCAAGGGAGAATTAACATTTGAAAGGAATGCTCATAAAACAATCTTCAGTGTTTAATCCCAAGGTGAATTCTGGATGATGGTGCTTCAGGATAGCAGCTGTAGGCCTACAGAACAGAGATTTTAGCATAAAATAAATTCTGCTTGTTGAAACAATCAAGTTTCACTATGAGCTCACTTGTATTCAGAATGGATCTCAGTTTCTTCATCTGTAAAATAAGTTGTAGTGTCCTGGAAGGTTGTTCCAGGACACATGATTAGTGAATGCCAAAGGCGGGAATCCAAATGCCCAAGCTTTGAGGTAACTGTGTATACATGGTACCAACATGCTTTTGAGCAGGGACTGCCATTTGTAGTCCCAGAACCCTTAAGTATCCACTAAGGTAGAAATGAAGATGTGTAATGTAATTTTGATATTTACAAAAACCTAACATTTGCAGAGTAACTAAAGCCTTCAGTTTGCTCTGTGTGTGTGTTTTCCAAAAATAAATCAACACAGGTTGTTTATTTTTCTGTTTAATAAGGGATCTTTGGGCCTTTAAATATCTATTCTGCCTCCCAAACTGTCTCTTTTACTCTAGTTTCACTGTCTTAAAATTTGCCATTTTATATTTATCATCATTCTTCCACTAAGAAAAAACATATTCTTTGCATTAAACGCTCTTAAATTTTGTATCCATAAAATTTCCCCATGTACCTGGAACCTCAAAATGTGAACTTATTTGGAAATAAAACCTTTACAAATATATTTATTTAAGATGAGGTCATACTGGGGTAAGGGGGGACTCTAAATCCAATGACTGGTGTCTTCATAAGAAGACCATGTGAAGTTATTGAGACACATCCAAGAAAGAAGGCTATGTGAAGATGGAGACAGGGGTTGGAGTGATGCATCAACAAACCAAGGAATGCCAGGAGCCACCAGAAGCTGGAAGAGGCAAGGAAAGATTCCTTCCTAGAAACTTCAAGGGTGCATGTCCAGGCTGACACCTTAATTTTGGATTTCTGGTCTGTAGAACTTTGAGAAAATAAATGTCTCTATTTTATTTATGTTATGGCAGCCCTAGAAAACTAATACAGCCTCTTATACTAAGTCCTGGAAGAGAGGTCCCTGAGTGAGGCATTCTTTGAAGTCAATGATACTTCAGTGGGAGAGCACTGGTTTGAGGGGTAGGAACCACTAGAAAGGCTTTGTAAAAAGCCTTTTGAAGCAGGAAGAGGAGAGGAAAGATGGCTGTATTTTGCATATTACATAATCAAAGACCAGTCCTGTGGAGAGTAATCTCCAAAGCTTCATTCAAACGTCCCTACTGAGGCCAGCTTTCTATCCTATACCAATATGAAGTCAACAATAAGCAGTTGTTGCCCTAGCTAAGTGCTCAGGAACTAGGAGTTGAAAACAACTTGCACACCCTGGACACATGAGCCCCGCCTAATCTTTTTCCTCCCCAGAAATCATCACTTGTAAGTGGCCTGGCCTCAGGGTAATTTAAATGAGTACTAAAGAGTCTGGCAAGCAGGACAATGTACCCTATATGGCCCCCATTCTTCTGTCTCAATCAGAAGTGGGAAATTTGCTATTACCTTTTTAAATGATCTTTTGTATTTGTTTATTTGTTTTGGTTGTTTGCTTTTTTGAAAATTCATCTAGCTATTTGTTTTACATCTTTCTTTTCTGGCAAAGCCTTCTAGGCTTGAATAAACTTGGCTTTGTTTCCTGCATCAGGTGATGTATCATTTTGACTCACCACCCAGGGGAGTGGGAGTGACTAGGGGGCTTAGACAATTCTTTGTATTTTGCTGACTGGGCCAGAGCAGAGTGGCTGTTTCCAATTCGTATTAGAGTTTATTTTGGTCTAATTTGCCTTCCTGAGAAAGTCCTTCCATTTGTTTGCCTTTTCCTATCTCAAATGCCTCTATCTTGTCTGAGCATAAAGATAGGTGGATAGCCATAAGAAGTAGAAACGTATCTGACTATTACATCCAATGTTTTAGGTTGTAATTTTGCTACCCCTATCTTCAGTGTAGACTCTTGCTGACCTGGAGCATGAGTTCTGAGGCAGATGTATAAAAAATGTAGAGATTTGCAACATAGAAGTGTTGGTAGAGTGATTTGAAGGGTCTGGCAAAGATGCCCTTCCTATTTCTTCACAAAAAACAAAACAAAACAAAACAAAACAAACAAAAAATCAAAAAAACAAAACAAAAAAACCCCCCAAACCAAAAACCAAACCAAAACAAAACAAAACGATGCTTACTTAAAGATTTTGCCTGTGATTGACCTGATAGCAGCACTTATTTGCATGCTCAAGTAGGGCTCACCAGTTTTATTGTCTGTTCCACACAATGTCTGTGAAATGATAATTTATAAATATAATTGAAGGGCATGAACTAGTACACATTGCTGTCCTTATTTGCATTATGAGCCCTAAAGCCATGTTTTTTTCTGAAATTAATTGAGATAGGAGTCAAGAAACTTTTTTTATTATGTTCAATTAGCCAACATATAATCCATCATTAGTTTTTGATGTAGTGTTTAATGATACATTAGTTAAGTATAACACCCAGTGCTCATCACCACATGTACCCTCCTTAATACCCATCCCCCGGTTACACCATCCCCCCACCCCCCTTCTGTAACCCTCAATTTATTTCCCGGAGTCCATTGTCTCTCATGGTTTGTCTCCCTCTCTGATTTCTTCCCATTCAGTTTTCCCTCCATTCCCCTGTGGTCCTCCACACAATTCCTTAAGTTCCACATATGAATGAAACCATATAATTGTCTTTCTCTGTTTGACTTATTTCACTTGGCAAAATCCCCTCCAGTTCCATCCATGTCCATGCAAATGGTGGATATTCATCCTTTCCAATGGCTGAATAATATTCCATTGTAGATATGAACCACATCTTCATCCATTCATCTGTTGAATGGCATCTTGACTCTTTCCACAGTTTGGTTACTGTGGACATTGCTGCTATGAACATTGGGGTGCATGTGCCCCTTCTTTTCACTATGTCTGTATCTTTGGGGTAAATACCTAATAGTGCAATGCCTGAGTCATAGGGTAACTCTATTTTTAACATCTAGAGGAACCTCCATACTGTTTTCCAAAGTGGCTGTACCAGCTTGCATTCCCACCAAGAGTGTAAGAGGGTTCCCCTTTTCCACATCCTCACCAACACTTGTTTTGTCCTGTCTTGTTAATTTTTATCATTCTAACTGGTGTGAGGTGGTATCTCATTGTGGTTTTCATTTGTATTTCCCTGATGGCTAGTGATGTTGAGCATTTTTTCATGTGTCGGTTAACCATTCATATGTCTTCTTTGGAGAAGTGTCTGTTCCTATCTTCTGCCCATTTCTTGACTGGATTATTTGTTTTTTGAGTGTTGAGTTTGAGAAGTTCTTTATAGATCTTGGATACTAGTTCTTTATCTGATATGTCATTTGCAAATATCTTCTCCCATTCCGTGGGTTGCCGCTTAGCTTTGTTGATTGGTTCCTTTGCATTGCAGAAGCTTTTTATCTTGATGAAGTCCCAAAAGTTCATTTTTGCTTTTGTTTCCCTTGTCTTTAGAGACATGTCTTGAAAGAAGTCACTGTGGTCAATGTCAAAGAGGTGCCTATATTCTCCTTTAGGATTTTGATGGATTCCTGTCTCACACTGAGGTCTTTTATCCACTTTGAGATTATCTTTGTGTATGGTGTAAAAGAATGGTCCAGTTTCATTCTTCTGTATGTGGCTGTCCAATTTTCCCAGCACCATTTATTGGAGAGATTGTCTTTTTTCCATTAGATACTCTTTCCTGATTTGTTGAAGATTAGTTGATCATAGAGTTGAGGGTCCATTTCTGGGATCGCTATTCTGTTCATTGATCTATGTGTCTATTTTTGTGCTAATACCATGCTGTCTTGATGGTCACAGCTTTGTAATATAGCTTGAAGTCAGGCATTGTGATGCCTCCAGCTTTGTTTGTTTTTTTCCAACATTCCCTTGGTTATTCGGGATCTTTTCTGGTTCCATAGAAATTTTAGGGTTGTTTGTTCCAGCTCTGTGAAAAAAGTAGATGGTATTTTCATAGAGATTGCACTGAAAGTGTAGATTGCTCTGGGCAGCATAGACATTTTTGCAATGTTTATTCTTCCAATCTATGAGCATGGGATGTTTTTCCATCTCTTTGTGTCTTCCTCATTTTCTTTCTTAAGTGTTCTGTAGTTTCTAGAGTAAAGATCCTTTACCTCTTTGGTGAGATTTGCTCCTAGGTATCTTATGGGTTTTGGTGCTATTGTAAAAGGAATCGATTCTTTAATTTCTCTTTCTTCAGTCACATTGTTAATGTATAGAAATGCAACTGATCTCTGTGCATTGATTTTATATCCTACCGCATTGTTGAATTGCTGTTTAAGTTCTAGTAATTTGGGGGTGGAGTCTTTTGGGTTTTCAACATAAATTATCATGTCATTTGTGAAGAGAAAGAGTTTGACTTCTTTGCCAGTTTGAATGCCTTTTATTTCTTTTTGTTGTCTGATTGCTGAGGCTAGGACTTCTCGTAATATGTTGAACAAAAGTGGTGAGAGTGGCCTTAAGGGAAAAGCTCTCAGTTTTTCCCTATTGAGAATGATATTCACTGTGGGCTTTTCCTAGATAACTTTTATGATATTGAGGTATGTTCCCTCTAGCCCTACACTGTGAAGAGTTTTAATCAAGAAAGGATGCTGTATTTTGTCAAATAGTTTTTCTGCATCAATTGAGAGGATCATATAGTTCTTGTCTCTTCTTTTGTTAATGTGTTCTATCACATTGATTGATTTGCAAATGTTGAATCACCTTTGCATCCCAGGAATAAACACCACCTGGTCATGGTGAATAATCCTTTTACTGTACTGTTGGATCCTATTGGCTAGCATCTAGTTGGGTATTTTGGCATCCATGTTTATCAGGGATATTGGTCTGTAATTCTCCTTTTTGATGGGGTCTTTGTCTGGTTTTGGGATCAGGGTAATGCTGGCCTCATAGAACAAGTTTGGAAGTTTTCCTTCTATTTCTATTTTTTTTGGAACAGTTTCAGTAGAAGAGGTATGATTTCTTCTTTAAATGATTGGTAGAATTGCCCTGGGAAGCCATCTGGCCCTGGACTCTTGTTTTTTTGGGAGGTTTTTGATTATTGTCTCAATTTCCTTGCTGGCTATTGGTCTGTTCAGATTGTCTATTTCTTCCTGTTTCAGTCTTGGTTAATTATAAGTGCCCAGGAATACATCTATATCTTCCAGGTTGTCTAGTTTGTTGGCATATAGCTGCTAGTATTAAGTTCTAATAATTCCCTCTATTTCCTTGGTATTGGTCATAATTTTTCCCCTTCCATTCATGATTTTATTAATTTGGGTCCTTTCTCTTTTCTTTTGGATAAATCTGGCCAGAGGTTTATTGATCTTATTCTTTCAAAGAACCAGCTTATAGTTTCACTGATCTGTTCTACTGTTCTTCTAGTTTCTATTTCATTGACTTCTGCTCTAATCTTTATTATTTCTCTTCTCCTGCTTGGTTTAGGCTCTATTTGCTGTTCTTCCTCCAGATCCTTTAGTTATAAGGTTAATTTGTGCATTTGGGATTTTTCTACTTTTTTGAGAGAGGCTTGGATGGCTATGTACTTCCCTCTAAGGACCACCTTTGTAGTATTCCATAGATTCTGAACAGATTTTTCATTTTCTTTGGTTTGCATGAGCTGTTTAAGTTCCTCTTTACTTTCCTGGTTGACCCATTCATTCTTTAGCAGGATGCTCTTTAACCTCCAAGTGTTTGTATTCCTTCCAAATTTTTCTTTGTGGTTGAGTTCCAGTTTCAGTGCACTGTGGTCTGAAAGTATGCAGGGAATAATATCAATCTTTGGTATCAGTTGAGACCAGATTTGTGTCCCCGTATGTGATCTGTTCTGGAGAAAGTTCTGTGTGCACTCAAGAAGAATGACTATTCTGTTGTTCTAGGATGTAATGTTCTGTATATATCTAGAAAGTCCATCTGGTCCCATGTGTCCTTCAAAGCCCTTGTTTCTTTGTTGATCTTATGTTTAGATGATCAGTCTATTGCTATGAGTGGAGTGTTGAAGTCTCCTACTATTAATGTATTATCATTAATATGATTCTTTATTTTTGTTAATAGTTGGTTTATGTAGTTGGCTGCTCCCATGTTGGGGGCATAGATATTTACAATTGTTAGATGTTCTTGTTGGATAGAACCTTTAAGTATGATATAGTATCCCTCTATATCTCTTACTATAGTCTTTGGTTTAAAATCTAATTTGTCTGATATGAGGATTGCTACCCTGCTTTCTTTTGAGGTCCATTGGTGTGGTAAATCATTCACCATCCCCTCACTTTCAATCTGGAGGTGTCCTTAGGTTCAAAATGAGTCTCTTGTAGACATCATATGGTTGGGTCCTGCTTTTTTATCCAATCTGAAACCCTGTGCTCTTTGATGGGAGCATTCAGCCTGGTCATGTTGAGTGTAACTATTGAAAGATACGAATTTAGTGCTGTCATATTGTCTGTAAAATCTCTGTTTCCATAGATTGTCTCCATAAATTTCTGTCCTATATTACTCTTGCAGTGTTTCTTCTTTTATAGAATCCCTCTTAAAATTTCTTGCAGGGCTGGCTTGGTGGTCACATATTCTTTCAGTTTCTGCTGGTCATGGAAGCTCTTTATCTCTCCAACCATTCTGAATGACACCCTTGCTGGATAAAGTATTCTTGGCTGCATGTTCTTCTCATTTAGTACCCTGAATATGTCTTGTCAACCCTTTCTGGCTTGCCAGGTCTCTGGGGATAGGTATGATGTTATTCTGATGTTCCTCCCTCTGTATGTAAGAAATCTCTTCCCCCTAGCCACTCTCATGATAGCTTCCTTGGCTCTAAGTTTTGCACATTTCACTATTATATGATGGGGTCTTGGTCTATTTTTATTAATTTTGGGAGGGGTCCTCTCTGCCTCTTGGACATTAATGCTTGTTTTCTTCCCCAGATTAGGGAAGTTCTCATCTACGATTTGCTCAAATATACCTTCTAGTCCTCTCTCTCTCTCCACCCACTTGGGGATCTCAATAATTCTGACATTGGGACATTTCATGGCATCATTGATTGCTCTGATTCTGTTCTCATGGGCTTATACCTGCCTATCCTTATCTTCCTCAGCTTCCTTCCTTTCTATCAGCTTATCTTCTAGATCACTAATTTGTTTTTCTGCCTCATTTACCATGGCAGTTAGAGTATCCTGGTTAGACTGCATTTTATTAATAGCATTTTTAAGTTCGGCCTGATTAGATCTCATTTCTGCCTTTAGGGATTCTATATTGTCACTAATGCTTTTCTCAAGCCTAGCTATTGACTTCATAATTGCTACACTGGAGTCTATCTCTGACATCTTCTTATATCCATATCCATTAGATCTGTGGCAGAGGCCATTGTCTCTGGTTCTTTTCTTTGTTGGGACTTCCTCCTCCTAGTCATTCTGTTGAGGGATGGTTGAGGGAATGTATAGAGTCCAAAATATCAACCTTGACCCAAGCAAAATGCACCTAGGAAAAAATCTGAAGTTGTTGAAAGCTACCACAGATACCCCATCAAAGCCAAGATGATCCAAAACAATAAAAAAGAAAGAAAAAAGAAAAGAAAAAAAAAAGGTGGCAGGGAGAGAGAGATTACAATCTCTCAGGGTGGTCACAGCAGGGTGATCTGCCTGTTCCTGCTTGATTTTTGGTCTGCATGTTAGAAAACACTATACCCCAAAATTGCAAAGAAATCAGAACTTACATATATATCAAGATAAAATTGAATAGAGTGAAAAACGGGCTAGTATGGTGTATCAATCTATAAAACATATGTGAAATAAGATAAAAGTTAAGAAGCAACTTAAAAAACATAGGCTGGGAAATATGAATCTATTTGAAATGGGAGTAGGGTCAAAAAAAAAAGTAAGAAAAGAAACTAAAAAATGTATGTAAAACTTTAGCCTCAAGTATAAGGGAGTTGTAAGGGAACACCTGGAGCTCCCTATATTATTCCCTTGGTGTTGGAGTTTTACAGTCCTATGGGAAATAAGCTTATCATTCACCTGTTCTTCCAGTCTGTCTTCTGGGGGAGAGGTCTGCTGCTTGGCTTCTCAGGCATCTTTGCCTGGGTGGAGTTGCCCCACCCTTTGTCAGGGGGATGGGCTTATTGTGAGCTGGTTGGCTGTGCAGCTTTTGTTCCCTGGCATCTTTCTGCTTCTCTTTAGAGGGTCAAAGAAAACATGGCCATGCATGAATCTCCCACCCAGAGCTGCAATATCACAGTACCCCCCACCTTCAGCAAATCCTCCAGGTCAATCCATCTCCACCTCTGTGCATACCAAACTCTACAGACTCTCATAATTGGTGCCCGCCACACTTCTCCCGGGGGAGTCACAGGGATCTGTAAGGGTCTCTGTGTTTTGTGACTTTGTGATTGCTAGAGGCCATGGGCTCACACATGAACCCTCTTCTGTAGCTTCCAGGTCATGCTGAGTGCTGCCCCAAGAAACATGGTTTTTCACTGACTGTGAATCTCATACTGTTAATTCCCCTTTTTACAAGAATCCTGTAATATACTTTTGAGGGAATCACCAATGTTCATTTTTCTTTCCCGATCTGGTCTGACAAATCCCATAGTAACTTTGAAGAAAAAAGTTTAATGGGTGTAGTACTGGTCCTGAAATCAAAACATCTAAGTTCCAGTTGTTATAAGGAGCAAATGATTCAAAGATGTTATTTTCTTTTTAACATTGTCACTATCTGACATTATTTTAAATATTTATTTGTTTTCTTATGTAGTACTTGTTTCTTCCAAAAGAATATAACCTTATTAGGATAGAAAATTTGTTTTATTCTCCACTGTTTCCCTAGTTCTCAGAATTGTGCCTGACACTTAGTAGGAGCTCAATAAATATTTATGGAATGAGTGAATGAGTAAGTTAATGACTCATATTCTCTTAGAGTTAGGGAAACTTTAAAGACCACCTAACCCAGTCTCTCACTCCATAACATCCTCTCCAATATCTTTGACAAACACTCATTCAGTCCATCCTCAGGCTTCTCCAGAAGAGGGAACTCACTATCTTTCCAGAAAGCTTATTTTACTATTGCCAGAGTTCTTCCCTATGTTGAGTTCAAATCTATCTCACTGAAAATTTTACCCCTTATTCTTTATCCTGATTTTTGCAGCTACACTGAATAAACTCTAATTTTCAATACAATGGTTCTTCAAGTTTGTGAAAACTGATAGTCTCCATAAATATTCAGGTGAAACAGCTTCAATTCCTTTAACTGTTTCTCATATGGTATGCTTTTGACTACCCCTCATCATCCTAGCACTCTTTTGTGACCACTTATTTCTGCTTCAATACTATAGTCTGGAAAGTGCTCAACGTGGTACAGATAGCCTCTGTTGCTACATAGAAATCGTTCATTAGCACTTCATGGGTATATCTGTTCAACATGTTCTACATCTACATCTAAGTGTCCTAGAATTATCCCACATTTCATTATTTTTGCCACAAGGAAATCATAAAGGATTTTGTAAAATGACTTGCAAGAATCAAGGTATATTAGGTCTTTATCATTCCACTAATCTGCTTGTATAGCAACCATATCTAAAAATGAAATGAGGATAATTTGCTTAGTAAAGTAGTAACAGCTCTTAATGCTTCCCTTTTCTTTTCTTTTTTTTTGTTTCAGGTTTTTATTTAAATTCTAGTTAGTTAACATAGGGTGTAATATTGGTTTCAGGAGTAGAATTTAGTGATTCATCATTTACGTATAACCCCCAGTGCTCATCACAAGTGGCCTCCTTAATATTCATCACCCATTTAGTCTATTCCTCACCCACTTCCCCTCCAGCAACCTTCAGTTTGTTCCCTATAGTTAAGAGTGAGGAGTCTCTTATGGTTTGCCTCCCTCTCTTTTTTTCTTCCTTCCCCTATGTTTATCTGTTTCATTTCTTAAATTCCACATATGAGTGAAATAATATGGTAGTTGTCTTTCTCTGACTGACTTATTTCACTTAGAATAATACACTCTAGCTCCATTCTCATCATTGCAAATGGCAAGATGTCATTCTATTTGGTGGTTGAGTAATATTCCATTATATATATATATATAATTTTTTCCATTCTATATATAGTTTAGGAGTACTGATCTTTTACCTCTTTGGTTAAGTTTATTCCTAGGTATCCTATGGTTTTTGGTGCAATTGTAAACAGGATTGATTCCTTGATTTCTCCTTCTGCTGCTTCATTATTGCTATATGAAATACAGCAAACTTCTGTACATTGATATTGTATCCTGCGACTTTACTGAATTCGTGTATTAAGTCTTGCAATTTTTTGGTGGAGGCTTTTGGGTTTTCTACATAGAATATGATGTCATCTGCAAAGAGTGAAAGTTTGACTTCTTTCTTGCTAATTTGGATGCCTTTCTTTTTTTTGTTGTTGTTGTTGTTGTCTGATTACTGAGGCTAGGACTTCCAGTACTATGCTAAATAACAATGGTAAGAATGGACATCCCTGTCTTCTTCCTGACCATAGAGGAAAAACTCTCAGTTTATCCCCACTGAGGATGATATTAGCTGTAGGTATTTCATATATGACCTTTATGATGTTGAGGCAGGTTCTCTCTATCCCTGCTTTGTTGAAGGTTTTTATCAAGAATCAATGCTATATTTTGTCAAAAGCTTTTTCTGTATCTATTGA
This sequence comes from Mirounga angustirostris, assembly GCF_029215605.1. NCBI lineage: Eukaryota > Metazoa > Chordata > Mammalia > Carnivora > Phocidae > Mirounga > Mirounga angustirostris. The sequence goes on from NW_026991719.1 coordinate 63,009,658, forward strand.
CAGGATCATATGTTTCTTATACTTTCTTTTATTAATGTGGTGTGTCACATTGATTGATTTGTGAATATTGAACCATCTCTGTAGGCCAGGAATAAATCCTACTTTTAATTCTTTTACTGTACTGTTAGAATCGATTTGCTAGTATCTTGTTGAGAATTTTTGCATCCATGTTCTTCAGATATATTGGTTTGCAATACTCCATTTTAGTAGGGTTTTTGTCTGGTTTTGGAATCAAGGTAATGCTGGCCTCAGAGAATGAATGTGGAAGTTTTCTATCCATTTCTATTTTTTGGAATAGTTTGAGAAGAATAGGTATTAACTTCTCTTTAAATGTTTGGTAGAATTCCCCTGGGAAGCCATCTGGCCCTGGACTTTTATTTGTTGGGAGGTTTTTGATTATAATTCAATTTTATTGCTGGTTATTGGTCTGTTCAAATTTTCTATTTCTTCCTGTTTCACTTTGGGTAGTTTATAGGTTTCTAGCAATTTATCCATTTCTTCCAGATCGCCCAGCTGGTTGACATATAATTTTTTATCATATTCTCTTATAATTGCTTGTATTTCTGTGGTGTTGGTTGTGATCTCTCTCCTTTCATTCATGATTTTATTTATTTGGGTCCTTTTTCTTTTCTTTTTGGTAAGTCTGGCCAGGTTTTTATCAATTTTATTAATTCTTTCAGAGAAGTACCTCCTAGTTTCATTGATCTGTTCTACTAGTTTTTTTTGTTTGTTTGTTTCTATATCATTTATTTGGGCTCTAATCTTTATTATTTCCCTTCTTCAGCTGGCTTTAGGTTTCATTTACTGTTCCTTTTCTACCTCCTTTAGGTGTAAGGATAGGGTGTGTATATGATACTTTTCTTCCTTCTTGAGGTAGGCCTGTATTGTTATATACTTCCCTCTTAGGATAGCTTTTGCTGTGTCGCAATGGCTTTGGACCATTGGGTTTTCATTTTCATTTGCTTCCATGTATTTTTTATTTCTTCTTTAATTTCTTGGTTAACCCATTCATTCTTTATTAAGATGTTCTTTAACCTCCATGTATTTGTGGTCTCTCCAAATTTTTTCTTGTGGTTACTTCAAGTTTCATAGTCTTGTGGTCAGAAACTATGCATGGTATGATCTCCATCTTTTTTACTTGTTGAGGGCTGATTTGTGACCCAGTATGTGATCTATTCCAGAGAATATTCCATGTGCACCCCAAAGGAATGTGTATTCTTCTGCTTTAGGATAAAATGTTCTGAATATATCTGTTAAGTCCACCTGGTACAGTGTGCCATTCAAAGCCATTGTTTCCTTATTGATTTTCTGCTTAGATATTCTGGCTTTTGCTGTAAGGGGGGTGTTAAAGTTTCCTACTGTTATTGTATTATTATCAATAAATTTCCTTATGTTTTTTATTAATTGATTTATATGTTTGGGTGCTACCAGATTAGGGTCATAGATTTTAATTGTTAAGTCTTCTAGTTGGATAGACCCCTTAATTATGATCTAGTGCCCTTCTTTATTTTTTGTTACAGTCTTTGCTTTAAAATCTAGTTTATCTGATATAACTATGACTACTCTGGTTTTCTTCTGATGTCCATTAGCCTGATAGATGGTTCTCCAACCCCTCACTTTCAATCTGTACATTGTCTTTAGGTCTCAAAAAAGTCTCTTGTAGGCAGCATATAGATGGGTCTTTTTTTTTTTTTTTTTGTATCCATTCTGATATCCTATGTCTTTTGATTGGAACATTTAGTCCATTTACATTCAGAGTGATTATTGATAGATATGAATTTAGTGCCATTGTACTGCCTGTAAAGTCATTGTTCTTGGAAATTTTCTGTGTTCCTTCCTAGTCTTTGTCGCTTTTGGTGTTTCTTTCCCAGCCAAAGAGTCCCTTTTAATATTTCTTGCAGCTCTGGTTTAGTGGTCATGAACTCCTTTAGTTTTTGTTTGTATGGGAAACTCTTTATCTCTCTTTCTATTCTGGATGACAGCACTGCTGGATAAAGTATTCTTAGCTGCATATTTTTCCCATTCAGTATGTTGAATATATCATGCATCTGTCTTTTGGCCTGCCAAGTTCCTGTGGATAGATCTGCTGCTAACCTTATTTGTCTTCCCTTGTAAGTTAGGGATTTCTTGCCCTTGTTGCTCTTAAGATATTTTCCTTATCTCGGTATTTTGCAAATTTTTACTACAATATGTAGACCTGCTTTTGTTGATTTTGATAGGAGTTCTCTTTGCCTCTTGGATTTGTATGTCTGTTTCTTTCCCCAGATTAGGGAAGTTTTCAGCTATAAGAAAACTTCTGCCCCCTTTCCCCTCTCTTTTTCCTCTGGAACTCCTATGATATGAATGTTATTATGCTTTATGTAGTCACTGACTTCCCTAAGTCTACTTTCATTAATGAATATTTTTTTTTCTCTCTTCTTTTCAGCTTCATTATTTTACATAATTTTATCTCCAAATCACTTATTCGTTCTTCTACTTCTTCCATCTTTGTGGTCATTACATCCAGTTGGTTTCATATCTTGGTTATAGCACTTTTATTTTATTATTTATTTATTTTTTATTATTATTATTTTTAGTTATAGCATTTTTAAATTTCCACCTGACAAGTTTTTAGATCTTTTATCTCTGCATAAGGGACTCCCTGGTGTCTTCTATGCTTTTCTCAAGCCCAGCCAGTATCCTTATGGTTGTTGTTTTAAAATCTAGATCAGGCATATTACTTATATCTGTTTTGATTTGATCCCTGGCCATGACCTTTTCTTATTCTTTCTTTTGGGATCAATTCTTCCATCTTGGCCTTTTGTCTAGACCTCTGTCTTCTGTGTGTTGGGAAAGCCTGTTAGGTTTCCTGCTCCTGAGAATAAAGGCTTTATTAAGAAGAAGTCATATACTTTTGAAGGCCTGGTACCTCAGGATGTGTTTCTGGTGTATGCTGCATGCACTCTGCTGTTATGTTTTGGCTGCTCGTTCCCTCAGTTCAGTCCTCTGCAGAGTTTCTCCTTGCCTGCATCAGCGAGTGTTTGGACCTTGTCAGTGTGTGGTGAGTTTCAACTATGTGTGCTTTGGTCTGCTTGTTAAAAGTAGACTAGAGCTGAAGCTTTGCAGCATGCTATGGTCAGTGGGCTTGGTGTGTGTAGGAGGTTTGTGCTGGTTTTCTGGTGGAGGGGTCTGTTGCTTCTCTGGCTCTTAGGCACACTTGCCCTAGTAAATAAATGCCTGCAGAGTGCAAGGGGGTAGGGCTTCATGTAAGCAGCTCAAGCCTCCAATGTGGATACTGTGCTGTTCCTTGAAGTCTATCTATGCTGATGGGTGGGGGATAAACATTGGCATCATCCCACACTGTTGTCTCTGGAGAAGGGAGTTCACACCACTGCTGCCCAGGAAGCCCTCACAGAAAAGCAAACAATCTCCCCTCATGTGTCCCAGTCATTCCTCAGATCCCTGCCTTCACCATGTCTGCCCAGGCCATCTGCCCACCCAGTGGTGCATTGCTCCTGTTTTATCCCAGGCATGATGGCTGAGTTTCAAAACTCCAACTTTTAGAGACCCAGCATGAAATAGACCCCTGCCGATCCTCTGGAGGAGGGTCTCACTGCACTGTGGCTGGTGGGTCCCATCAGGGCAGTCACACAAATGTGCAGGGGCTTGAAGTTTATAGTAAAGTGCAGCAAAAAGCCTATATTCATGTTAGCTGTCCTCAGCAACTGTCTCTGCCCCTATGTTAATGAACAGGGCAGCACAATGGTGCCCGCAGTCTCTTTTGTCACCTAAGAGGCAGTGCCACCTCTCCCAGATGCACTCCAAGAAAGGGAACTTCTCTCCTAGTGTGACACAGGGGATCCTCAGACCACACTGTCCACTCTCAGGTATCTGCCCTCCTCCACAGGAGCACTGCTCCACCTTCCAGGCTCCACACCTGCCATGATTTAGACTTCTAAAACTTCAGTTTTTGAACTTCACTGCTTATAAAAACTCACGATAATTGGCGCCTCTTGTTTTCCCAGTCAGTGGTTTTGGGAACATGTTGTTTCTTTTTTGTGTGTGTGTGCAATCCCCTGTGTGCTGCTCTCTCCCTCTGTCTCTGTCTCCTCTCTCTGTGATCAGGGCTCCCTCTCCTCCACAGCACCTGTGATTCTTTCCCCCCACCAAATCATATCTCTGCACCTCTTACCTTCCATGATGTGGCTTCTTTTCTCCCTCTAGTTGTGCAATTTCTTCTCCCAGTCCTCAGATAGATTTCTTGGGTGTTCAGAATGATCTGACATTTATCTAGCTGTGCTCGAGGAAAGAGGCAAGCATAGGGTCTTCTTACTCCTCTGCCACCTAACTCCTCCCCCATGCTTCCCTTTTGAATGATCATAAACTATCTGTTTGAAATGACTGATGAAAAATGTTTGGAAAATTTAAAAATGTAAAAACACTTAAAACTTCAAAATGTTATTATAATTTGATATTATAAACTATAAAATAAAATATATATAAAAGTATAATATTAAATTATGTTATAATATCTCTAGATAGATAGATAGATAGATAGATAGATAGATAGAATGCAGTGTGTGCGTGTGGTGTATGTGTTTTCCATATTTCTGGTAGGAGAATCAGTGGGGAAATAGTTAATACTGTCAGTATTGACAGTAAATTCTTATAATTAAACTTCTAAGTCAGTGCTTTAGCATAATGAGTTGGATAAATGCAAACTCCCCTTGGTCTATTATTTTATTACATCAAGACACAGACTTAAAGTACATTTGGTCTTATTTGGAATGTCTTTTTTAAAAAAAACAATGATTAAAGTCATTTTTTTCTTTCTTATTTTTTTCTCTCCAGTAAAACATATATGCAGGAGAATGTAGCGTACAGGAAATCTGGAGGAAGACCTTCTGTGCTCAGGGTACTTGCCCCTCCCCCAACTTCTATTGTTCTAGGTAACACTACATTCTCTTGTTTGTGTGAGTGAATAAAATCACATTGTATAAGTCCACTTTGGATATTTCTGCCTTTCTGAGACAGGCAAAAATAAAATATTTTTTGTATCTGACACAGATTAATTATACATCTAGTACTAATCTAAAAACTAAAAAGAGACCCTAACTAAATTAAATAAAATGTTTGAATTTACCAAAAGCAAGGATTTTTAGAAACAAAAATTCAGGTGCATTCTCTCTCCCTCTCTCTCCTTCACTTTCATTCTCTCTCTTTAGTTCCCCCATCCCCCTCTCTCCTCCCTTCTCTCTTTCAAATAATGTCCCAGTGTTTGCTCCAAATTAAAATCTTTCCCTTCTACATCATTTACCAATTTGATTAATAGGGTCCATGCAGTTTGAAAACTCTGATTAAATATAGGACTAAACCTAAAGAATATTTTTTTATTTGACTATAAAGATTCATTGAGTTCAGGTTATAAATATATATCCTGCTCTCTTAAGCTTGAATTTTACTGGAAGTTTTCCTTAAGCTTAACTTTTTCATCATTTTTATACCAGTTTCCTAATATCTGCTATATTCTCAACACTTTTATTATTAATTGCTTACTATTTTTTTTTAAAAAATTGACTCTCTTTTAAATTTAAATATCCATTTTGTCATTATCCTAAACATTAGTTTTTTTGGCATCATGGGCTTGGTGTACTAGATAAAGTTAAATATAAAATGTTTGTCTATGTACCATTTAAAATTACAAATCATCATTAGTGTACATATCTAAATAGTTTACGTTCTGACATGGCTTCTATAGTCTTGGTTCAACAGACTATAGCTTTTATTTATACTTATTCAGAAATCCAAAAGTTCATTATAATATAAGTGCCAGGAATTAGATCAACATTACCCAGTATTATACCCACTTGTGTTTTTTTAAGATTTATTTATTTATTTGTCAGAGAGAGAGAGCACAAGCAGGGAGAGCAGCAGGCAGAGGGAGAAGCAGGCTCCCCACTGAGCAAGGAGACTGATGCAGGACTCCATCCCAGAATCCTGGGATCATGACCTGAGCCAAAGGCAGACTCTTAACCATTTGTGGGACAGAGGGATGAAAGAACTGGTGATGAGACAAGATGGAGTTTGTGTCTCCTCATTATCTTTCTCCCTGCCCCTCCACCACTATGCCATTTTTCTAATTTTCCTTATTCTTCAGCCTTGAGAAATTTTCCGGATTTTACATTTTGTTCTTGAAAAGCTTGGATTTTAGCATGGTAGAAACATGGGAACATAGAAATAGCATTACAAAGCAAATGAGTTTTCTTCTCACAGCTGATATGAAACTTCAGTTCTTTTAGCTTTCTGGATCAGCTGACTTGGTCTTTGGCAGCCATTTTTGGCTTATTATTGCAACTGAAATAATATTAAGGGTATAGTAATTGTCCCAAACTTCAGTGTAGTTGAAAATCTCTCATGCTTATAGTGTAGGTGATTAAATTTTAATTGACCTAAAGACTTTATGCTGATCCCTCAAATCCTTTCAATTCTATTCTATCTTTCTTACAGTGATCACTGTACACCTGGTCTTTCAGCTCTTGAGCCAAAAATTGGCAAAGGAGTGAATGGCATTATCATCACTATGGAGGTTTAAATTTGCAAAAGCAGTTCCACCTCCAGGAAATGTTTGTTTCTTTTTAAGCCTTATGTCCATAATTTGAAGAGTCACGTGGCTAAGTCTGTATAGATCAACTTATTAGGCTTTCTTTAAGCATGTCCATCTAACCTAGAGTGACCTTAAGCATGACCAAATGACCTAGAGTATATGTGTCTATGCTCAGTTCTGCTATTTCTAAACAAAACCAAATTAAGCAAAACAAACAAAGCACTCCGCACTGAATTACCAGTATGAGTACTGACTAGTCTTGAATTACTATAATAAAGAGTAATTCATAATTTAAAGTAAGATTTCAATAAATACAAAGGTTTTGGTTTTTACCAAAGATGTACAGTGGCTTCCACACAAAAATGTTGAGACTGTTTAGAGGGGTCATTATAAACAAGGGACATCCTCACAATGTGATGAACAGCTGAAGTTTATTATGTTTTATTAACAAGATGCAACTGGAGTTCCATTGTCACTTCCCAGATCATGGATTGACATTAACATGACAGGTAGATACGATGTCCTATTTCAGAGGAGACTTAGGAAAAAATACAAATGTCTTTACACCTTTAATTGTCATTAGCATTAAACAATAAGCCTAGAGGTTCTAATGGTATATATTACTGGTTCTGGAACTTTAAAGTGTATTAGAATCACCTGGAGTGTTTATTAAAACAAATTTCTAGGCCTCATCCCCAGAGTTTCTGACTCTAGGTTTGTGGTGAGGACTGAAAATTTGCAAATCTATCAAGTTCCCAGGTGATGCTGTTGCTGCTGGTCTGAAGGACCACACTTTGAGAAACACTGGATTAGAGTCAAATATGTTATAGAGGTTCCATCATCTTTAGAAGAGATAAGACCAGCATTTTCATAGGATACAAATAAAAATTTAAAAGTCACAGAAAAGGAGAAGAACAAATATTTATTGAGCATCTTCTGTGTGTGATGCACTTGCTAGGTGCTTTACATAGATATTTTGTTCAATTTCATTTTGACTTCATTATCCCCATTTTCAGATGAAAAAGAAACTTGGCAAGGTTGATTAATTTTCCCAAGGTCACATAGCTATTAGCTGGCAGAACTAAGCCAAACTCAGGTCTGTATGGCTTCAAAGTTTATACTTTTTCTACTAGGTTACGTTGCCAAATCAATTGTTTTTAAAATATACATAAATATGATATTTTTCTTAGAGAGGCAATATTATCTAGTCAAAGTGCAGTGAGGTGCCAGAACAATCATGCTCCAGCTCTGACTCTGCCACTGATTTCATCCATTGTTCCATAAATTCATGCACTCATCCCCAGCATTCATTCATCTACCCATCATCCATCAATCAATTTCTCTATCCATTTGCTCATTTATTAAATATTTCTTGACCATTCACAGTGTTTTAGTCCCTCATTATGTATACTTTTCCTTCATTAGGCATCGCTTTTCTTATATGTGCAATGAGATTGGACTAGATAATTTCTAAGGTCTCTTGCATTCTACAAAGCTATATGATACCCAGAGTTCCTCTTTTTTCAGCAATAAAAATTGCAGATCTTTGCAGACAGACAAAGTTATCCCTCATTAAAATGAATTCAGAGGAAAAGTCCTGTGTGGTATGGAGTGATACTTGCATATGAAAAACACATCTTTCTGTTAGTATTGCAAAAATATCTCATTAATTAAAATTGGGACATAGTTGAAGACTGTGGTAATTATAGCAGAGCTATTTCCTAATATTTCATGAAAATGTGAATAACAATTGTTACAAAAAGCGTAATTTACTTGATTTTAACAAGTTCAATAGTACTCAAGCACCAACGATTAAGAAATGGTTAAAACTGAATGCAGAAGTTTTGACCAACTAATACTTAGAAGAGTTTGAGTTTTAAGTTCTCAAGGTAAATTGAATAATGTTCACTTACTACTTTATGAAGATAAATTTTTACTTAATCTGGTAAAATCTCCTTTACTCAAATTTCTTTCTTTTTAATTGCTTTGTGACCTTAAGAAAACTCTTAAAAGGATTACATGCAAAACTAACAAACACAATACAAAAACAAAGGGTGCCTGGGTGGCTCAGTCGTTAAGCGTCTGCCTTTTGCTCAGGTCATGATCCCAGGGTCCTGGGATCGAGCCCCGCATTGGGCTCCCCGCTTAGCGGGAAGTCTGCTTTTCCCTCTCCCACTCCCCCTGCTTGTGTTCCTGCTCTCGCTGTCTCTCTGTCAAATAAATAAATAAAATCTTAAAAAAAAGCAATACAAAAACAACAACAACCAGCATAAATGGAATCATGTTAGTGGGGATTGTAAAAAGTCAATTAATACTCAGGTTTTTCAAGTGAATGCCAAATTTGTCTGGGATTGATTACAGCATGAAATGACCTCACCCCTTACACACACACACAGTTTGGATTATGTTTGGCAATGAAATAAATGGGATTTTTAAAACCATATCTTTCTATAGCTTTTACTATAGAACTTTGAAGATTTACCAATCTAAATTAGTTAGAATTTAGATCTTTGTCATTCTTACATAATCAATAAGAACAAAAATATTTATAAAAATTGCAATATTGAGGTGCTGGGTGGCTCAGTCGGTTAAGTGTCTGCCTTCGCTCAGATCATGATCTCAGGGTCCTGGGATCGAGCCCCACATCAGGCTCCATGCTCAGCAAGGATCTGTTTCTCCCTTTCCCTCTGGTCTTCCTCCCTGCTTGTGCTCTCTCTCTCAAATAAATAAATCTTAAAAAAAATTGCAATATCATGTAGCCAAAGAGGCTTCATATTTGAGCCCATTTAATTACATTTGATATGTATCAAGATGGGAGATTCATTATCTGAGACATTTTCAGAGCCAGAGTGATTTAAGTTTGTGAATTTATCTGTCCTATTTTGTAATAACTCTTTCCCATGGCTGACACTTCCAAAGAAGGAGCAAACTAAACCTGAGATGTTACAGATAAGTACATTCACTAAGGAGACAGAACTTGATTTAAAAGTGGATTACAGTTGTCTTTTGATTTTTTTAAAAATTTTTTATTCTTATGTTAATCCCCATACATTACATCATTAGTTTTAGATGAAGTGTCAGTCTTTTTATTTTGATGGAAGAGTTGTCACAAGAAACAGACACTATCTGAAAATTCAGAAACTTAGACTTCTGAGAATTGCATACGATTTAATAGAATGTTAACAAGGTATTTTCAGAGGTGAGTTGTTATAATCAATTGGTGACATGCCCCAAATACTGTTTATTTCTTCCTTAGGGAGATACTCATTTTCATTTTCCTTAGAAAATGTATTGCCTCACTGAAGACAATGCCCAGACACCTGTCAAAACAATATTGATTCAGGAAAAATTCTATAGCATTGGAGCTCACTTTTCAATATTCAGAGTAAGCAAAAGGAAAACAAATTTGTGCTGAAAATCAAAGAGAAAAGTTGGCAGCACACTAAATACTCCTTTGAAAATAAAACAGTTGGAGAGACACCATGTCCTTCTATTGGCTCAGTTTTGATAGCAACTATGGCTTTCATTATTTATAGGATACCATAAATGCTCTGCTGATTATGGAGGAAAATGAATCAATTCAGCTGTTCAATGAACAACAGGTGACTTAAGGCAGTGCTTTTTTCTCCCTGTACTCATAGTTATCACTATACCCTGAGTTCTCAGTATAATGAAAACAAACGTATTTTTTAAAGATTTTATTTATTTATTTGAGAGAGAGAATGAGAGACAGCACAAGAGGGAAGAGGGTCAGAGGGAGAAGCAGACCCTCCGCCAAGCAGGGAGCCTGATGCGGGACTTGATCCCGGGACTCCAGGATCATGACCTGAGCCAAAGGCAGTCGCTTAACCAACTGAACCACCCAGGTGCCCAAACAAACGTATTTTTCATAGGTAGAGTGATGGGCTTCATTAGATTTTAATTTGTCATCCTGGTTAAAAGTTACTACAACAAACTGAGGGTTCTAGAGGGGAGGGGGGTAGGGGATGGGTTAGCCTGGTGATGGGTATTAAAGAGGGCACGTACTGAATGGAGCACTGGGTATTACACGCAAACAATGAATCATGGAACACTACATCAAAAACTAATGATGTAATGTATGGTGATTAACATAACATAATAAAAAAAGTTACTACAATTATAAAACTGAAAACACTGGCTCTAGCCAAGTGCTTTGACATATGAGTACTTTTGACACATAAAGTTGGGAATTAAATGGTGGACTTTCTTCAAAATATGTAGGATTTACAAGTTTCAGAAGATGGCAGCAGAGTAGGAGGACCCTAGGCTTGTCTTGTCCCACAAACGCAACTAGATAACTATCAAATCATTCTAAATACCACAGAAATCAACCTGAAGACTGACAAAACAACTCCACAACTAAAGGGAGAGAAGAAGTTGCATTGAAGAAGGTAGGAAGTGTGGAGTTGTGGTTTCTGGGAGAAAGGATTGTAGGTGCTGTGGAAGGGAGGGGAGAAAGGCAAAAGAGAAAGGGGCACACAGAAAAATACACAAGAAGAACATTTCCCCAAAGCCACTGGGTGGGAAAACAAGAGGGGCTGATTTTTGTGAGTTCTTGCAATCAGCTGGGCTTAAAGCATGGAGTTTTAAAGGTCAGCAGGCTTGGCAGGGATAGAGCCCTGAGGGCACTGCCCTACTCCTGGAGAGAAAGCAGGCAAACAATCCTGGGGCAGATGGCATGGAAACAGCAATCTGGAGAACCTGAAGAATGCTTAGGGCACACAGGGGGGTATTATTTGCTCTTCTTGGAGCACATCCCTGACAAGCAGAGTTCAGGGAGATGCCTTTCTGGGGATAAAAGAACTGGCTGGCACCAGTCCCCCACCCCCTCCCCCGAGCATAAATACAGAGCCAAATGCAGGAAGCAGCACAGCCCTGAACTGGCTGCCTAAATTACTTACACCAATGCCCCTGTGCTCTGGAGGAACTACCCTCCTCAGTTAAGCTTGTCTCAGTCCCTGTGTGGTGGGCCCCTCCCCAACAAGACCAGCACAAGTCCCTGCCCACACCACATCCCTAAACCTTGTAGTTTTAAAAGTCAGCATGATTGGCTGGGATAGAGCCTACAGGGCACTGTGCTGCTCCTGGAGAGAAGTCAGGAAAATAACTCAGAGGGAGACAGTGTGGAAACAGTGATCTGAAAAACGCCTGGGACACACAGGGGAAATTATTTGCTCTTCTCAGAGTGCTTCCTGAGAGGCAGTGTGCACAGAAATATCTCTCCAGGAGCAAAATAGCTGGCTGGCGCCATTTCCCTCCACAGCCGTTCAACATAAACACAGAGGCACCTGTGAGAAGGAGCCCAGCTTAGACACTTGCAGCATAACTTGCTTGCACCAAGCCCCACACCCCAGGGCTATGGTGGGACTGCCCTTCTCTGTCAAACTTACCTCAGTCCCAGTGTGGTGGGCCGCTTCCCCAGAAGACCAGCAGAAACACTTGCCCACACCACATCTTCTGACCAGAAAGTTCTTCAGGGCTTCAATTATAATGGAAGCAGTATCAGGTCTCATTTAAAAAGCAGACCAGAGCACACCTAGTTAAAACTCCCCACACTCTGGCCAAAGACTAAACACTGCCCACTGCAGGCAAGGAGAGCCTGTGCAGACAACTGGCCTGAAGGATAGAGCAGCCAAAATACAATAACAGAGCACACACAGCACACATCAGAGATACTCCATGAAGTGCCAGACCTTTGTCACTACAGGACCTCTTCTTCATAAAGCCATTACTCTCAGGAACAAGAAACATAATGGGCTTTTCCAACAAACAGAAGAAGATAGAGACTTAGACACAATGCTAAGACAGAAGAATTCATCCCAAATGAAAAAACAATATAAGGCCATGTCCAGAGATATAAATGCAGCAGATATAAGTAATATGTTTGATGGAAAATTTAAAGCAAAAATCATAAGGATACACACTCGGCCTGAGAAAAGAATGGAAGACATTAGGAAGGCCCTTACCACAGAGATAAAAGAGTTAAAAAAGAATCAGTCAGAAATGAAGGATACAACAACTGAGATTAAAAACAGGCTTGATGCAATGAACACAAGGATGGAAGAAGCAGAGGAGTGAACAAGTGATATAGAAGATAGAATAATGAAAAATAATGAAGCTAAACAAAAGTGAGAAAGAATTATGAAACATGAGAATAGACTTAGGGAACTCAGTGACTCCATCAAAGGTAATAACATTTGTATTACAGGAGACCCAGAAAAAGAAGAGAGAGAAAAGGAAGGAGAAAATTTATTTCAAGAAATAATATCAGAAAACATCTCTAATTACAGGGTGCCTGGGTAGCTCAGTTGGTTAAGTGACGGCCTCTGGCTCAGGTCATGATCCCAGAGTCCCAGGATCGAGTCCTGCATTGGCCTCCCTGCTCAGCAGGGAGTCTGCTTCTCCCTCTGACCCTCCCCCTCTCATGCTCTCTCTCATTCTCTCTCTCTCAAATAAATAAATAAAATCCCTAATCTGGGGAAGGAAATAGACATCAAGATCTAAGAGACACAGAGAACTCCCATCAAAATAATAAAAAAGTATGCCAACACCAAGATATATATATATCTTTTTAAAGATTTTATTTATTTATCTGACAGAGAGAGAGAGACAGTGAGAGAGGGAACACAAGCAGGGGGAGTGGGGGAGGGAGAAGCAGGCTTCCCATGGAGCAGGGAACCCGATGCGGGACTCGATCCCAGGACTCTGGGGACATGACCTGAGCCAAAGGCAGATGTTAATGACTGAGCCACCCAAGCGCCCCACCAAGATATATTTTAATTAAATTTTCAAAATACAGTGATAAAGAAAATTCTGAAAGGCAGCAAGACAAAAGAAGTCCTTCACTTAGAAGGGAAAACCCATAGGCTAGCTACATATTTCTCAAGAGGAACTTGACAAGCCAGAAGGGAGGGGCATTATATATTCAATGTGCTGAATGGGAAAAATGTGTAGTCAAGAATACCCTATCCAGCAAGGCTATCATTCAAAATAGAAGGAGAGATCGTTTCACAGACAAACAAAAAAACTAAAGGTGTTCATGAGCACTAAATCAGCCCTGCAAGAAATATTAAAGTGGACTCTTTGAGTGAGAAAGACCAAAAGTGACAAAGACAAGAAAGGATCAAAGAAAATCTCAAGGAACAATGACAAAACAACAACAAAAAAATGACAATAACTACATATCAATCAATAATTACTGTGAATACAAATGGACTAAACACTCCAATCAAAAGCCATAAGGTGGATAAAAAAAAGCCAGAATGGATTAAAAAAAAAAAAAACAAAGACCCATTTATATGCTGCCTACGAGACTCATTTTATTTATTTATTTATTTTTCAAAGATTTTATTTATTTGTCAGAGAGAGAGTGTGAGCACAAGCAGGGGGAGTGGCAGGCAGAGAGAGAAGCAGACTCCCCACTGAACAAGGAGCCTGATGCGGGACTCGATCCCAGGACCCTGGGATCATGACCTGAGCTGAAGGCAGACATTTAACTGACTGAGCCACCCAGGCATCCCAAGAGACTCATTTTAGACTTAAATACATCTACAGATTGAAAGTGAGGGGATGGAGAAACATTTATCCTACAAATGGATGTAAAAAAAAAAAGAAAGCTGGAGTGGCAATACTTATAATGGACAAACTAGACTTTAAACCAAAGACGGTAACAAGAGATGAAGAAGAGCACAATATCAGAATAAAGGGCACAATCCAACAAAATCTAACTAAATATTTATGAACCCAACATAGGAGCACCCAAATATATAAAACAATTAATAGCAAACATAAAGAAACTCATTGATAATCAATAATGGTAGGGGACTTTAACACACTGCTTGCATCAATGGACAGATCATCAAAACAGAAAATCAACAAGGAAACAATGGCTTTGAATGACACACTGGATCAGATGGACTTAACAGATATATTCAGAACATTTTATTCTAAAGAAGCAGAATACACATTCTTTTCAAGTGCATATGGGACATTATCCAGAACAGATCACACACTAGTCACAAACCAGGCCTCAACAAATACAAAAATATTGGAACCAGACCATGTATATTTTCTGACCTCAACACTACAAAACTTGAAGTTAACCACAAGAAAAAATTTGGAAAGACCACAATTACATGGAGGTTAAACAACATGCTACTAAACAAGGAATGGGTCAACCAGAAAATTAAAGGAGAAATACAAAAATGAATGGAATCTAATGAAAATGAAAACACAAAGGTCCAAAACCTCTTGGATGCAGCAAATGTGGACCTAAGAGGGAAGTATATAGCAATACAGGCCTACCTACAGAAACAAGAAACATCTCAAATAAACAACCTAACCGTACACCTAAAGGAGCTAGAAAAGGCACAACAAACAAAGCCTAGAGCCAGCAGAAGGAAATAAATAATAAAGATTAGAGCAGAAATGAATGATATAGAAACTAAAACAGATCAATGAAACCAGGAGCTGATTCTTTGAAAAAATTAATAAAATTGATAAAACCGTAGCCAGACCTATCAAAAAAAAAAAAGAAATAATACAAATAAATAAAATCACAAATGAGAGAAGAGAAATAACAACCAACACCACAAAAAATGCAAATAATATAAGAGAATATTATTAAAAACTACATGCCAACAAATTAGACAACATGGATGAAATGGATAAATTGCTAGAAACATATAAACTACCAAAACTGAAACAGGAAGAAATAGAAAACTTGAACAGTCCAATAACCAACAAAGAAATTGAATCAGTAACAAAAAAACTCCTAAAAGACAAAAGTCCCAGGGCCAGAGGGCCTTCCAGGGAAATTCTACCAAACATTTAAAGAAGAGTATAATACCTATTCTTCTCAAAATATTCCAAAAAATAGAAAAGGAAAGAAAACTTCTAAATTCACTCTATTAAGCCAGCATTACCCTGATATCAAAAACAGTCTACTAAAAAAGAGAATTACAGGCTAATATCCCTGATGAACTTGGACGCAAAAATTTTCAATAAAATAATAGCAAACCAAGTCCAGCAGTACCTTAAAATAATCACTCACCATGATCAAGTGGGATTTGATCAAGGGTGCAAGCGTTATTCAATATTTGCAAATCAATCAATGTGATACACCACATTAATAAAAGAAAGGATAAGAACCATAGGAGCCTCTCAATAGATACAGAAAAAGGTTTTGACAAAGTAGAACATCCATTCATGATAAAAACCCTCAACAAAGCAGGGATAGAGGGAACATACCTCAACATCATAAAGGCCATATATGAAAAACTCATAGCTAACATCATCCTCAGTGGGGAAAAATGAGGATGATTCTCATCCTCAATGAGAGCCTTTCCTCTATGCTCAGGAACAAGAAAGGGATGTCCACTCTCACTACCATTATTTAACATAGTACTAGAAGTCCTAGTCACAGCAATCAGACAACAAAATAAATAAAAGTTATCCAAACTGGCAAGGAAGATCTCAAATTTCACTACTTGCAGATGACATAACACTCCACGTAGAAAACCTTTACAACTGCACCAAAAAATTGCTAGAACTGATATATGAATTCAGTAAAGTTATCAGATAAAAAAGTCAATGTACAGAAATCTGTTGCATTTCTATACACCAATAATGAAGCAGCATAAAGAGAAATAAAAAAATCAATCCCATTTATAATTGTACTGGGAATAGTAAGATAATTATGAATAAGCTTTACCAAAGAGTGAAAGACCTGTACTCTGAAAACTACAAGACACTGATGAAAGAAATTAAAGATGACACAAAGAAATGTAAAACTACTCCATGCTTATGGATAAGAAGAAGAAATACTGTTAAATGTCCATACTACCCAAAGAAATCTATATATTTAAGGCAATCCCTATCAAAATACCAAAAGCATTTTTCACAGCACTAGAACAAACAATCCTAAAATATGTATGGGACTACAAGAAAGCCTGACTAGCCAAAGCAACCTAGAACAAGAAATGCAAAGCTGGAGACATCACAATTCCACACTTTAAGTTATATTACAAAGCGGTAGTGATCAAAACAGTATGGTACTGGCACAAAATTAGACACATAGATCAATGGTACAGAATAGAAAACCCAGAAATGAACCCACAACTATATGGTCAATTGATCTTCACAAAGTAGGAAGGAATATCCAATGGAAAAAAAGACAGTCTCTTCAACAGATGGTGTTGGGGAAACTGGACAGCAACATGCAAAAGAATGAAACTGGTGCACTTTCTTACACCATACACAAAAATACATTCACAATGCATTAAAGACCTAAATGTGGGACAGGAAACCATTAAAATCCTAGAGGAGAACACAGGCAGTAACCTTTTTGACATCAGCCGTAGCAACCTCTTACTAGATATGTTATCAAAGGCAAGGGAAACCAAAGCAAATATGAACTCTTAGGACTTCATGAAGATAAAAACTTCTGCTCAGTATAGGAAACAATCAATAAAACTAATAGGTAACTTACAGAATCGGAGAAGATATTTGCAAATGACATATTTGATAAAGGGTTAGTATCCAAAATATATAAAGAACTTATAAAACTCAACACCCCAAAAATGAATAATCTAATTAAGAAATAGGCAGAAGACATGAATAGATATTTTTCCACAGAAGGCATACAGGTGGCCAACAGACACATGAAAAGATGCTCAACATCACTCATGATCAGGGAAATACAAGTCAAAACTACAATAAAATATCACCTCACACCTGTCAGAATGGCTAAAATCAACAACACAAGAAACAACAGGTGTTGGTGAGGATGTAGAGAAAGGGAAACACTCTTGCACTGTTGGTGGGAATGCAAACTGGTTCAGCCACTATGGAAAACAGTATGGAGGTTTCTGAAAAAGAAATAGAACTACCCTACAGTCCAGCACTTTTACTACTAGTTATTTACCCAAAAAGTACAAAAATATTAAATCAAAGGGATACATGCACCCCAACATTTATAGCAGCATTATCTACAGTAGCCACATTATGGAAAGAGTCCAAATACCCATTGACTGATGAATGGATAAAGATGTGGATTACTACTCAGCCATAAAAAGAATGAAATCTTGCCATTTGCAATGATGGGGATAGAGCTAGAGAGTATTATCCTAAGCAAAGTAAGTCAGTCAGAGAAAGACAAATACCATATGATTTCACTCATACGTGAATTTAAAAAACAAAACAAACAAGCATAGGGAAAAAAGTGAGAGAGAGGCAAACCAAGAACCAGACTCTTAACTATAGAGAACAGACTGATGGTTACCAGTGGGTAGGTGGGTTTGGGGATGGGTTAAATAGGTGAGGGGAAGTAAGGCATGCACTTGTGATCACTGATGATAATACAAAAATTAAAAAATGTAAAGAGTATTTATAGCCACAGAAAAAATATGTAGGATTTAGAATATAAGTCCTAAATGCTAGTTCTAATATTGATTCAATGCCAGGTCTTGAGGAACAGGCTTAACTTCATTTTTTCCCATTTATTTAGGTTTTTAACCTCCCTTTATTCAGTAAGATTTGCTCAATCTTATTAAATAATTTGCTCAATAAATTATCATCTGGGACTATGTGGTTTGGGTGGGATTTCAACTAGCTTCAGAACTTTTTACTCATAAAAACATGCCCAAATTTGCCCAGGAATTTCATAATTATTTTTGCTAATGGTAAATGAAAACACGCCATGGTAAATTTGGTTTCCTTCCATGGATGTTAGCGTGGATATCTGCATTTCAGAAGTAGATGCTTAAACTGGTCATAAATTCTCAGTTTTAAATTTAACTTTGTATGGTGGGAAGAATATTAAATCTTGGCAAATCATCTAATTTTTCTGATCCATAGTTTTCAATTTGTCAAATGGAGTAGCAGGACCTTTCTACCAATTCCCAGGGATGTTGCAAGGATCAAATGAGAGGAAATGGGAATATTTTTATAAAGTATCAATTCTATCTAACTATAAAATATTATTTATCCAATTTTTTTGTTAGAAGCAACATTCCAGTCCAACATTTTCATATGAACTATAAGGAATCTGTGACACAGAGAAGTTTCGTATCTTAACAAGATTATCCAGTTAATAAGTCACAGAGCCAGAACTAGAACCCAATTGATTTAATCCTTACTATAGAGCTCTAAGAACTTAGAGTTATAGAAGCTTAAACTTTTAACTCTCTATATAATGCTTTAACACACTCTCCCATGTCCTTGAATAGTCCGATCTTTGTTTTATCACTATAATATAAGGAAACTTTCCATTTTTGTTGGAAAATAACTTATATGGAAGTGAAAACTCCCTATCTCTATATAACTTCTACATACTAGTTCTTGTTTGGCTCTCTGAGACTGAAGAAAATAAGTTCAGTTCCTTTTCCCATGACAACCTCGAAATATTTGAAGATAACTACTTTGTTCTAACCTCTTCTATTCCTCAGGCAAAGCATCAAATTTCCTTTAGATATTCATTTATAATTTTTATTTTTTAAAAAGTAGTTTGCTCAGCACTTGCTATGTATCAGGCATTGTGCTGGATGCTAAGGATATTAAGATAAATAAGATCTAATATCTGCCCTCAAACAGCTCTAGGTAGGGAGACAAAGAAAAAAGTTACTATCTGTGTAGTAAGTGCTGTGATGGAGGCAAGCATAGGGTACTGACAGAAACAAGCCACAACCTGAGGTGGGGTGAAGAATGTTAGAAAATATTTACAAAAGCTGACAATGTGTTTCAGCTGAGAAAAAAAATCAAGGTTGGAAGTGTGGGAAACTAGGAACATTTGGGGCAATTTTTACTTGGTCAGCATTGTTGGAGAGAAGGGTCTTGGTTGGAGTGTTATGAGGATACATTAACAAAAGATAACATTGCACAACTAGGCAGAACCAGATCACAGTGAGCTTTCAAGTTTCCTCACACTTTGTGTATATGTGTGTCAAACTGGATTCCAGAATTGAACACAGAGTTTCACTTATGGAAACTCTTCTCAATGCAGACTAAGATCCCACTCATTTTTTGGGTAGATCCTGATGAATCGTATTTATTTTACAGCCACTGAAACATAAGGTATATATACACACCTATATATATATATATATAATCTACTAAGCCAAGCCTTCCTTGGTCCTGCTCTTGTATAGTTGGCTCTTTGTACTCATGTGCAGCATTTTACTTTATATCCTCTCATATTAGATTTTACTCAGTGTTTCTGTCTGTGAAGATCTTTTTTATCCTAATTCTTTCATATAATGTATTTTTTAAATTTCTCTTTGCTTCATGTTATCCATTGCTTCCTTTATACCATAATGATTTTAATTTTATTGGTGTCAAAATTTCCACCATAGGGTTTTAACTACATAAACTGCTATTTTGGCAATAATTTCACAATTTCTCCCCAAGTATATGGGTTAAGAGTGATTTTTAAAAAGTAATCAACACTTAGGAAGAAAGAACTTACTTGTTTAAAGCAATGACAGTATTTGGCACACAGAGAAAATCAAGTAGTTATTTCTGAAAACTTGTATCATAACTAGAGGTAGGAGCAATGACTATATTTTGGAGTATGATCTGTAATTCCCACTCTGATGATATTCTATATGGCTTGTTAAAACTAAATCTCATTCATAGTCATTGCTCCACTTTCAATTAGTATATTTGACAAAGTACAAGTGATAAATGATTGCTTGAATTGTTCATGCAACTGTGAGTTTATTAAATAATTATATAGGGCAAAATTAAAGGTTTCGGTGAAAATGTTGAAACTTGGGGCTTTGTGGCCTTTTTCCATGTCAATATAGTTAACCATGAAAACATGTTTTACCAGCACAAAGCAAGAAGGAACATTGTGAACGAAGAAGGCTATTTGTTACTCTCTTAAACACCACATGCCTAATGACTTGTGCAGACACTTTACAGAATGTAACTCTCCAGGACCTTAGAATAGAAACTTTTGGAGCTGAAAGGGCCTCTGGAAAGTATCTAATCAAATCCTTCAATATTTATCTTACAGTCCAGTGCCCCCAAAGGGGAAATAAAAATGTTTGAAATTGCAGTTTCTCAGACAGGTCAAGCAGTTCTCTGAACCCAAATGTGTCCCAATTGGTCAGGTTTAGATTTAGATCATATATATAGATTTTACAATTCCTCCCTAAAAATCTGGTCAGGCAATCTTACATTGAAGAATGTCAGTATTTAAAATATCTCTTGATTTGGGACTTGGGACAACAGGGGGAATATAAAGAGTGATCCAATTTCTTGGGTGCACCTGTGCTACAGATAAATTAAGATTGGTGAACAGACTCTTTTGGCACCATGGTTCAATTTGTGCTTTTTCCATGTACTTTGGTTTTGTGAACCAACTGGGGATTCACCGTACATCATCGAATCCCAAGAAAATAGGCCTCTTATTCCAAGGAAATGTTTTTTATTTTCCCTTAAGTGGAAAGAAAACCTGAATTTGTTTTTGAAGGAGTCAGAAACCCTGTCTTAATTCAAATTTAATTTGGGCTAGAGAAAATCCCAAGCACTCCTGAAGCAAACCCTCTCTTGGAGCTGGGTATAGTTTGGAGTCTAGACTTAAGGACTGGCAATCTATGACCTATTTTACTAGCTATAGCATGTGGGTTGATTAAATAGTGGCCTCTGTTCTCCGTGCCTTCTGGAGAAGCCTTATATCAACAGCATCTCCACTTTCCCATTCAGCAGAATTGATTATATTTTCTTTTGCCACTGGCTTGTAAAAATTGATAATTACCAGAACTCTTTCATATCTTTCCTATCAGAAAAATGTTGACAGGTTATCAACACTTGGTATAATTATGATGAATAGGCAGTTCTATTTTTTGGGTAGCAAAGGTAAGTACCCTTTGCTTGGTATTTATTATGTTTAGTATTTATTATGTATTTATTAGTATTTATTTATTTGTTCAGTATTTACTATGTCTGAGGCCTTTTATATGCATTGTCTCATTTTCCCTAACAATAGCCCTATGAGGTACTAGTTTTTCTCTCTTTTGAGGAAATTGAGACTCAGAGAGGATAAGTAACTTGTCTAGGATATATATATCTTATTAGTGGTGGAGCTGCTATTCAAACCCCATTCTGATTCCAGCATTTGAGCTTTTAAGCACTGTACAACCACACTGTCTCCAAATTAGGAAAATTAACAAAATTTGGTGCTCTGTCTTCAGAAATTGTATTTGAGGAGTAAGCTGTAGCATAGAAATAAGAGTCTTGTGAATCTGTCAAGAGACATAGTAGATTAGTAGAAAGGGCACAGTTTTTAGGATTCAAGAGTCTGGTTTGAATCCCAGCTTTGCCAGTTACTAGCTGTGTGACCTTTGGTAAATCATTTAACCTCTCTGAAACTGATTTTCCATATCTGTAAATTGGAAATAAAAAATACTTCCCTCATAGGGTTGTGATAAGTATTAAACAAGATAAAGAATGCTAAATATTGGGAAAATAGAAGTTACTGAACTTCTGGTAACTGCTAGAATTATATTTGTTGATATTATTATTATTATTATTATTATTATTATTATTATTATTAAAGTTTTATCAGATTGGGATATAGGGAGAATATCAGGATGAGGAGTCTATTTCCAGATTTGTTTTGAGCTCCTTAACCCTGTGCCATGTTGACTCTGCATGAAGGTGGCCTTAACAGAAGTTTTACAGAATAACCAATATTCTTTTCTACTATGTGCAAATTCTCATTTGGGCACAGGAATTTAAGAACTTTTCAACAGTTTCAAGAAATATTAAGTTCCTACTATGTGTATGGCATTGTGATATAAGGAGACATATGATCTAGAGTGATATAACAGTCATTGAGCCATTTATATAGTATCTGGTATCATCCTGTTTATTCACTCAACAGACATTTAATTAACAAATATAGTATTCAAGACACTGTGCTAATGTAGGGTGTGGGGAGGGAATGGATAAGTTTTACCCCATTCTTTTTAACCCTGGTAAATTTATTTTTCTATTTTGAAGCACAGTATAGCATAGCAATTATAAGAGCAGACTCTGGATCTAGAAAGTCTAGGTAACAACAGAACATCCTTATAGGGTTTTTGTAAGATTAAATGAGATAAATGTATATAAAGCACTTACCACAGTGCCTTACACACATCAAATGCTCAATAAATGTGAGTTGTTTTTGTTAATTATTACTAAGTCTTTGATACCGATAGAGGTGACATGTATAATCTTTCAGTAAATAAAATAATCACAAATCACTGTACTTTCAGGAAGAATAGGGAAATGTAACAGGAGGGGTACAAAGATGAGTGCTGAGGGATGCCTGGGTGTCTCAGTCAGTTAAGCATCTGCCTTCAGTTCAGGTCATGCCTGGGATCAAGTCCCACAGTCGGGCCCCTTGCTCAGTGCGGAGCCTGCTTCTCCCTCTGCCTGCTGTTCCCCCTGCTTGAGCTCTCTCACTCTCTCTCTCTGGCAAATAAATAAAATCTTTAAAAAAAAAGGTGAGTGCTGAGACAGAAGTACTTTGCTGTTCCCTAAATAAAGGCATAATGAAGCATTGCCAAAACACCCACATATGCAGCTTTCTTTGTGTCCTTGTTTTAAACTCAATTTAACTTCATACCTGGCACACAGTATATTCTCAATAAATTCTTTCTGAATGAGTTCATGAACCAATAAATTAAGTTTTATTTTTACCATTTCCTATTAAAGGGGAAAAGTGTTTAAAATTCCCCAATGTGTTCTGATCGGAACTGTGCTTCTCTGAAGTGATTTTTCCAAGCTGCAGAATATAATTAATCATCATTCCACATTCTTTCAGTAATAATGCCTCAGCAAACATTTGAACAAAGCCTGAAAAAGCATAAGACAAAAATTTTAATTTTACCTTTCTAACCTTCCATCTATATGAGATGTGCAAAGAATAGAACATCTAAATTTGACTTGTTAAGTTTCCCTTTTTTAAAGTGATTTGAATGAAACAATTAAATCATACCAGAATGCCGGATTTTAGAGACAGATGCAAAGAAATGCAATTATCATTGGCTATAAACTACTGAAGAGTGAAATTAGGGTCTGGATTATTTCACCATCCCCAGCATAAGGCTCTTTCTCTTTGAAGAAGGCACTGTTGATTAAATGTTGAATGAAAAAACATTTAACATACAGTGGTTCACAGGAACAAGTCTCAACTCTGGTTTGTGTAGGATTAAAACAAGCAAAAATGGGGGACAGTGAAAAATAAGAAAAGGAACCCAGAAAGGAAAACTCAAAAGTGTGAACAGAAAATTTGGCTGACTTCCACAATCTAGCAGAGGGCTTGTCCTGGATAGAGTAATTGCCCTGGTGATACATGCAAGCATCTGAGCAGAATAGCAGGCGGCAATGAAGTGAAAGATCTAATGACATATATACTCTTCAAACAAAACCAAACTTTTAGATCTAATTTTAAAACCATTAGCCTTTCAATGTCCCTTTATAGCAAGTTACCTATGAATCTGAAGTGGTTCTCTTCTTGGTTCTGTTTCCAATATGGTCCAGCAGTAATTGCCCTTGTTATAACACATCAACATTTTTTTTTCTTCTCATTTTCTTTCATCTGAAGTCGCTTCAATTCTAAACAGGATTTAAGACTCCAATTTTCATGTGTCACAACAAACACTGAGAATTCTTTTCTCTCTGGCTTATGGAAAATTGTTGACTTGGACAACACTAATGTCTTCCAGCTGTGGTAGCTATTCATGTGCTAAACTAAGAAAGTTGATACAAATAAAGGTAAGGTATCCTTCCTGCAAGACTGCAGCTTTGGATTTTGGGGAACAAGCAAATGACTAGGCAGTTAACCTGGATTTTTCCATTTTTCCACATGCAGATCTATATTTTCTTTTTCTAGGAAAAAAGATAAAAAGTAAGATAATGTAGAAAACATTTCCATGTAACACTTGCACTCTGGTTACATGCCTTGCCACCACTTTCCTCTCTTTTAATAGCTATGTATTTATTTTCCTTCCTCTTGGGTTTTGGGGCAGCTATAAGTGAGACTTTGCACCTTCTTCTTTAAAGACAATTGACCTAGCATATATCTGAACCTCTGTCAACATCTCTCATTAGCTTCATATAATTTTATTCTTTGCCAAAACTTTCTGCTTTAACAAAGATTGATGTTCATGGCTGAACTGTAATGTACCAGATTCTATCTCTTCACTTTTTCCAAGGTGGGTCCTTGGCCAACTTGTAAAAACAGCACAGTTGGATCTCAGTTCAGCTTTTACTTTCAGGTCCACAGTGATTTCATACTCTCCACATTCTCTTGTTCCACTATCAAGACTTTTTATAAAGAATCTAATAAAGAGATGTGCACTGAAATGTAACTAAGGGGAAAGTCTTGCTGCACTGCCTCTTCTAGGATAAATTTACATTTTCTCTAAGTCAAAGAATAACTTGTTAATGATAAGATTTCTGTTTAAGAAGGTTCTTTTTTCCCTGCATGCACTGGAAGTTTCTTTAATCTGTGTACACAAAAGACTGCCCCTAATGGGTTCTCTATAGTTTCCATTTGTATTCAATCTTCTTTCTGATTTTTAGTCCCAACTTGTTAAACTTTGTTTGGACTTTCTCAATGTGTCCCTTTCAGAAAGTGCAGGATTGATGAGCATGGACGAGAAACTCTGCAGTAAGACTACGTGGACTGGAATCTTGGTTCCCCATTTACTTACTGTGTGACTTTGGACAAATTACTTATCCTCTCTATATCTGTGTTTCCTCATCTGTAAAATAGACATGATAACAATAATCCCTACTTCATAGGGCTGTTTTGAGAATTAAATGAGAAAAAATATATACATATAAAAATATATATATATGATAAGAAGTCTTATATATGACTTATAACTCTAAGATCGTGACCTGAGCCGAAATCAAGAGTTTGATGCTTAACCAACTGAGCCACTCAGGCGCCCTGAGAAAATACATTTTTAAAAATGCTTAAAACAGTGCTTGGCAAGTAATGCATATTACTTTAGTGATAGCAATTACTTTTATTGTGTTTCAACCTTACATTTTCACTTGCTTATGTGGGCACTAGACAAAAGTAAGAATGAAGGAAAGCAAGATTGTATTTCAGAAGTCCCTTAGAAGCAACTAGGAATTCTCCTATATCCTGCTCTCTTCTTTCACTACCTAACACCAGTCACATTCCTATTTCTTCTATCCTTTTACTTTTCAGAAATTACAAGCTCCTCACCTATTTTCATGCCTTTCTTTTTCCTGAATTCCAACAACTTTGGAAACCAAATTTTTCCCTCTTCATATGTTCCTCTGCTCATTGATTTATCTAATTTTGTTACTATTCACTAATCTCTAAGATAGTAGGACACCATCAGAACCTTTCTCCTTATCAGTTATTTCCCAGTGGGAGTCCTTGGGTCAGGTTCTTAAAATGTATGTACCTAAATCATGAGAGTATTTGTCCTGTTTCTGTCATGGATTATTAATTTGCCTAGGCAGTTGAATCAGAGTTATGTATAATACCATTGTTTTATCAGAAACCAAACCAATCTTCCAATTAATTCTGGGGAGGGATTTTTTTTAGAAAGGCAATAGTGTAGATGGTTAGTGAAATCTTCTACCCTGAGGAGTCTTGCAGCTGATTATAAGACTCACTAATCTATCAGAGTTCCTTTCCTTGTGAAAGGTTTTAATGAATCTTATATGAATCTCATTATGGTCAGAGGTCCCTGATGTTTTCATGAGAAGAAACTACTTTTCATTTCATTGAAAACATGAGCTCACTGGGATAAGGGAATTAGAGACTTAGGTGGAAACTGGGGTACTGCTAATCATAAAGCTCCCTAGTAAGGTAATCGTATGTATATGTGTATGTGTTTACTTGCCTTAACAGTGGGATTCCCAAAAGAGTTACATGACAGAATTAACCTGCTTATACTTTTAGTTGTGTGTACATTAACGGCTTGTGGTTTCATTCCCCCAAAGGGTTCTGGTATGTCATTTGTAATACAGGTGTTGGGAAATGCTAGCCAGACTCCTTAACTGTGCTGGAATAATCTATGGAGTGACAAAGCTAACTTCTCACCTCATTTCTATGTCAATGGACAGAATGTCCACTTAAACAAGGACTAATTTCTTTGTTGACAAAAACCAAACAATCACTAAAATCTGGAATCCATCAGCTGGAGAGTCTGTACATGGAAAAACAAATGACTGTGGGCAGCAGAAATTAGTTACCTTGGCAGATAATAGACATGTCCCATACACATTCAAGACATACTTAATGTGAAACCTCAGTTTGTCCTAAATAAAGCCATATGTTCATTATAAAAGACAAAAGTTAAAGAACATTTCGAAAGTGCTGTTTCTTGTAATCAAGAATGGATAGAAAATGTTTCCTAAATACAAACAATGCTTAAACAAGAAAGCATGTGATATATATAGAAAAGATGGGGGAAAATGAAAATATTTAGACATTTTGCATTTTTAACATACTTATCACAAACATTTATCATGAAGGCATGAAAATGAGGCCCAAATAAAGCAGGCTTAGTTTAGGTAACCACAAAATATATCCTGTGAAAATAAGTTTTATATTCTGTACAATTTATGATACACTACTTACATAATTTTTGAAGCAATTAAAGAAGATTTGAGAAGAAATTGGTCAAAATTGCCTCTAACTAATTTATTTATTTATATTGAGGTATATATGACACATATTAAATTTGTTTCAGTTTTACAACCTAATGTTCAATACTCATATATTGCAAAATGATGATTCTCCCCCCTAAGTTTCAAAGTTAATATCTTTTAAAAAAATTCCAATATAGTTAAAATACAGTGTTATATTAATTTCAGATGTACAATACTATCAGGTGTTCAACATTTCCATACATCACCCAATGCTCATCACCATAAATGCACCCCTTAACTCTTCACCTATTTAACCCATCTCCCCACCCACTTCCCCTCTGGTAACCATCAATTTGTTCTATTGTTAAGAGTCTGTTTCTTGGTTTGCCTCTCCCTCTCTTTTTTTCCTTGTGCCTTTGTTTTTTTTCTTAAATTCCACATATACAATAAATCATATGGTATTTGTCATTCTTTACTGACATATTTTTTTAGCATTGCATTCTCTACTCCATCCATGTCATTGCAAACAGCAAGGTTTTGTTCCTTTTTATGGCTGAATAATATTCCATATATATATATATATCACTTCTTCCCTATCTATTCATCTATTGATAGACACTTAGGCTGCTTCCATAATTTAGCTATTATAAATAATACTGTGCCAGAAATTGCACTACTAGGTATTTATCCAAAGGATACATAGTGATTCAAAGGGACACATGCACCCCAATGCTTATAGCATCAATGTCCACAATAGCCAAAATATGGACAGTGCCCAGATGTCCATCAACAGATGAATGGATAAAGAAGATGAAGTATATTGGAATATTATTCAGCCATCAAAAAGAATAAAATCTTGCCATTTCCAGTGACCTGGATGGAACTAAAGGGTATTATGCTAAGTAGAATAAGTCAGTCAGAGAAAGACAAATATGTGATTTCACTCATATGTGGAATTTAAAAAACAAAACAGATGAACATAGGGGAAGGGAAGGAAAAATAAAATAAGATGAAAACAGAGGGAGGCAAACCACAAGAGACACCTAACTATAGGAAGCAAACTGAGTGTTGCTGGAGGGGAGGTGGGTGGGGGGATGGGGTAACTGGGTGATAGGCATTAAGGAGGGCACTTGATGGAATGAGCAGTGGGTGTTATATACAACTGATGAATCACTAAATTCTACCTCTGAAACTAGTAATACACTATATGTTAATTAAAATTAATTTAAATTAAAAAAATTGAAGAAAAATAATACTGCTATAATCATAGGGGTGCATGTATACCTTTGAATTAGTGTTTTTGTATTTTGGGGGTAAATAACTAGTAGTGTAATTACTGGATTTGTAGGGTAGTTCTATTTTTAACTTTTTGAGGATCCTCCATACCGTTTTCTACAGTGGCTATGCCAGTTTGCATTCGCAACAACAGTGCACAAGGGTTCTTCTCCTCGGCATCTTTGCCAACACTTGTTGTTTCTTAAGGTTTTGATTTTAGCTATTCTGACAGATGTGAAGTGATATCTCATTGTAGTCTGGATTTTCATTTCCCTGATGATGAGTGATGTTGAGCATCTTTTCACGTGTCTGTTGGCCATCTGGATGTATTCTTTGGAGAAATGTCTGTTCATGTCTTCTGGCCATTTTTTAACTGGATTATTTATTTTTTGAGTGCTGAATTGTATCAGTTCTTTATATATTTTGGATACTAACCCTTTATGAGAACCTTTGCGAATATCTTCTCCCATTTAGTAGGTTGCCTTTTAGCTTTGTTGATTGCCTACTTCACTGTGCAGAAGCTTTTTATTTTAATGTAGTCCCAAAAGTTTATTTTGCTTTTGTTTCCTTTGCCTGGAGAGACGTATCTAGAGAGATGTTGCTTTGGTTGAAGTCAGAGAAATTACTGTGTGGCTCTCTTCTAGGATTTTTATGGTTTCAGGTCTCAAATTTAGATCTTTAATGCATTTTGAGTTTACTTTTGTGTATGGTGTAAGAAAATGGTCCTGTTTCATCTTTTGCACGTAGCATGTAGCTGTCCAGTTTTCCCAGCAACATTTGTTGAAGAGATTTTTCTTTTCTTTTTTTTAAAGATTTTATTTATTTATTTGAGAGAGAGAGAGTGAAAGAGAGAGCATGAGAGCAGGGTGAGGGGCAGAGGGAGAAGCAGACTCCCTGCTCAGCAGGGAGCCCAATGTGGGACTCGATCCCGGGACTCCAGGATCATGACCTGAGCCAAAGGCAGACACCTAACCGACTTAGCCACTCAGGTGCCCAAGACTGTCTTTTTCCCATTGAATATTCTTTTCTGCTTTGTCAAAGATTAACTGACCATATAATTGTGGGTTTCTTGGTTTTCTATTCTTTTCCACTGATCTATGTGTCTATTTTTACTCCACTACCATACTATTTTGATAATTATGGCTTTGTAAAATAACTTGAAGTGTGGAATTGGGATGCCTCCAGCTTTGCTTTCCTTTTTCAATATTGCATTGGATATTTGGGGTCTTCTGTGGTTCCATACAAATTTTGGGATTGTTTGTGCTAGTTCTGTGAAAAATGCTGGTGGCATTTTGATAGGGATTATATTAAATGTGTACATTGCTTTGGGTAGTATAGACATTATAACTGTTTGTTTTTCCAATCCAAGAGGATGGAATGTCTTTCCATTTCTTTATGTCATGTTCAATTTCTTTCATCAGTGTTTTATTTATTTTTTTCCAACTTTTAATTTTTTTTTTAAAGATTTTATTTATTTATTTGAGACAGAGAGAATGAGAGAGAGAGAGCACATGAGAGGGGGGAGGGTCGGAGGGAGAAGCAGACTCCCTGCCGAGCAGGGAGCCCGATGTGGGACTCGATCCCGGGACTCCAGGATCATGACCCGAGCCGAAGGCAGTCGCTCAACCAACTGAGCCACCCAGGCGCCCTCCAACTTTTAATTTTTATTTTATTTTTATATATATATATTTTTAAAGATTTTATTTATTTATTTGACAGAGAGACACAGCAAGAGAGGGAACACAAGCAGGGGTAGTGGGAGAGGGAGAAGCAGGCCTCCCGCTGAGCAGGGAGCCTGATCGGGGGGCTCGATCCCAGGACCCTGGGATCATGACCTGAGCCGAAGGCAAACATTTTTTATGTTTCAGAGTACTGGTCTTTCACCTCTTTGGTTAGGTTTGCTCTTAGCTATCTTATTATTCTGTGAAATTGTAAATGGAGTTGTTTTCTTAATTTCTCTTTCTGCTGCTTCATTATTGTTGTATAGAAATGCAGCAGTTTTCTGTCCATTGGTTTTGCATCTTGTGACTTTACTGAATTTGTTTATTAGTTCTAGCTGTTGTTTGGTAGAGGTTTTTTTTTTTTTTTTTTTTTTTAGGTTTTCAATATATAGAATCATGTTATCTGCAAGTAGTGAAAGTTTTACTTATTCCTTGTTGATTTGGCTGCCTTTTATTTCTTCTTGATGTCTGATTGCTATGGCTAGAATTTCCAGTACTATGTAAAATAATAGTGATGAGAGTGGACAGCCCTGCATGTTCCTGGTTGTAAAGGAAAAACTCTCAGTTTTCCCCATTGAAGATGATATTAGCTGTGGGGTTTTCATATATGGCCTTTATTATGTTGAGGTATATTCCCTCTAAACCTACTTTGTTGAGGGTTTTTATCATGAATGGATGTTGTACTTTGTCAAATACTTTTTCTGCCATTACTGAAATGATCATATGGTTCTTATTCTTTCTCTTGTTGATGTGATTTATTACAATGATTTATTTATGAATATTGAACCACCTTGCAACACAGGAATAAATCCCACTTGATGGTGGTAAATTATTTTTGTAATGTATTGTTGGATTGGGTTTGCTAGTATTTTGTTGAAGACTTTTGCATTTATGTTCATCAGAGATATTGGCCAGTAGTTCACTTTTTTAGTGATGTCTTTATTAAGTTTTGGTATCAGGGTAATGCTGGCCTCATAGAATGAATTTGGAAGTTTTCCTTCTTTTTTTTTTTTAAGAAAAGATTGAGAAGAATAGGTATTAACTCTTATTTAAATGTTTGGTGAAATTCCTCTGTGAAGCCATCTGGTCCTGGACCTTTGTTTGTTGGGAGTTTTTTGATTACTGATTCAATCTGCTTGGTGGTGTTGAGTCTGTTCAAGTTTTCTATTTGTTCCTGCTTCAGTTTGGGTTTGTTATATTTCTAGGAATTTATCCATTTCTTCCATGTTGTCTAATTTGTTGGCATATAGTTTTTCATAATCTCTTAAAATTGTTTCCATCTCTGTGTTCGTTATTTTTCCTCTTTCATTTGTGATTTTGTGTTTTTGAGCTCTTTCTCCCCACCTCCCCCTCTTTGAGTCTGGCTAGAGGTTTATCAGTTTTGTTGGTGTTTTTAAAGAATCAACTCCTGGCTTCATTGTTCTGTTCTTTTTAGTCTGTATACCATTTATTTCTCCTCTAACTATTATTACTTCCTTCCTTCTGCTGTTTTGGGGTTTTGTTTATTCTTCTTGTTCTCGTTCCTTCAGGTGTAAGGTTAGGTTCTTTTTTGAGATTTTTTGTGCTTTATGAAGGATGCTTTTATTACTATTAAACTTCCCTCTTTAAACTACTTTTGCTTCATTCCAAAGGTTTTAGACCATTGTGTTTTCATTTTTGTTTGTTTCCATGTATTTTTTATTTCTTCTTTAATTTCCTGGTTGACTCATTCATTGTTTAGTAGCATATTATTTAACCTTCATGTATTTGTGGTGTTTCCAGGTTTTTTCTTGTGGTAGACTTCTAGTTTCACAGGGTAGTGGTCAGAAAAGATGCATGGTATAAATTCGATCTTCCTGAATTAACAGAGGCTTGTTTTGTGGTCTAATATGTGGTCTACTGTGGAGAATGTTTCATGTGTACTTGAAAAGAACGTGTATTCTGCTGTTTTGTTATGGAATGTTCTGAATATATCTGTTCAATCTATCTGGCCCATTGTGTCATTCAAAGTCACTGTTTCTGGGTGTCTGGGTGGCTCAGTTTGTTAGGCATCTGCCTTCAGCTCAGATCATGATCCTGGAGTTCTGGGATCTAGTCCTGCATAGGGCTCCCTGCTCAGCGGGGAGTCTGATTCTCTCTCTCCCTCTGCTGCTCCTCTCTCTCTCAAATAAATAAAGAAAATCTTCTAAAAAAAAGTCACTCTTTTTTTGTTGATTTTCTCTTTGGATGATCTGTCCATCCATGTAAGTGGGTGTTAAATTCCTCTCCTATTATTGTTATTACTATCAATTAGTTCCTTTATGTTTGTTATTAACTGTTTTATGTATTTGGGTACTCCCAAATTGGGTGCAAAAGTATTTACAATTATTATATCTTCTTGTTTGTTTGTTCCCTTTATTATTATATAGTGTCCTTCTTTGTCTCTTTTTACAGACTTTGTTTTATTTTATTTTACTTTTTTATTTTATTTATTTTATTTTTTTAAAGATTTTATTTATTTATTTGAGACAGAGAGAATGAGAGACAGAGAGCATGAGAGGGAGGAGGGTCAGAGGGAGAAGCAGACTCCCCGCCGAGCAAGGAGCCCGATGTGGGACTCGATCCAGGGACTCCAGGATCATGACCTGAGCCGAAGGCAGTCGCTTAACCAACTGAGCCACCCAGGCGCCCTACAGACTTTGTTTTAAAGTGTATTTTGTCCAATGTAAATATTGCTATTCTAGCTTACTTTTGACGTCCATTTGCATGATAAATCTTTCACCATCCCCTCACTTTCAATCTGCTGGAACCTTTAGTTCTGAAATGGTTCTCTTATAGGCAGCATACAGATGGGTCTTCTTTGTCTGTCCATTCTGTCACCTTATATGTTTTGATTGGAATTTTTATTCAATTTCAATTAAAAGCAATTATTGATAGATATGTATTTATTACCATTTTGTCATTTCTTTTGTGGTTGTTTTCTGTAGTTTTTTTTTTTTTATCTTTTCTTCTGTTGTTCTTCAAATTTGGTAGTTTTCTTTAGTGATATACTTGGATTTCTTTCTCTTTATTCTTTGCATATATAGTAGTGATTTTTTATTTGTGGTTACCATTGGGTTTATATATAATATCATTTGCATATAGAAGTCTACATTAATTTGATGGTTGCTTAAGTTTAAACCCATTCTTTACTCATCTCCCCCACCCCCATTTAGGTAAATTGTGTCATACTTTATATCCTTTTATTTTGTGACTCCATTGACATTTTACAGAAATACTTCTCTTTATTGCTTTTGTTTTCTGTGTTTCATACTCTCACATATAGTCTTTCCCTTCCACTCAAAGAGTACCCTTTAATATTCTTGTAGGGGTGGTTTAATGATCATGAACTCTGTTGGTTTTTGTTTGAGAAACTATCTTTCCTTTTGTTCTGAATGAGATCCATGCTGAATAGAGTATTCTTGGCTGCAGATTTTTCCCTTTCAGCACTTTGATTATATCATGCTACTCTCTGGCTTAGAAAGTTTCTGTTGAAAAATCTGCTGATAATTTATGGGATTTCCCTTGTATGGAACTGTCTTCTTTTCTCTTGCTGATTTTAAAATTTTTTCTTAATTGCTACTTTTTGCCATTCTGATTACTCTGTGTTTTGGAGTTGACCTCCTTGGGTTGATTTTGTTGGGGGATCTCTGTGCCTCTGCAATTTGGATATCTTTTTCCTTCTCCAGATTAGGGAAGTATTCAGCTATTATTTATTCAAATAGATGTTCTGCCCCCTTTTCCCTCTCTTCTTCTGGGATCCTTATAATGTGAATGTTATTACTCTTGGTGGAGTCACTGAATTCTTTAAATCTATTCTTGTTTTGCACAATTCATTTTGTCTCATTGTTCAGCTAGATTACTTTCCATTATTCTGTCTTCTAGTTCATTTTTAATTCCTCTGCTTCTTCCAGCCTGCTGTTCATTGCATCAAGTATGTTTCTAATCTTTTTTTTTAAAGATTGTATTTATTTATTTGACAGAGACAGAGATAGCGAGAGCAGGAACACAAGCAGTGGGAGTGGGAGAGGGAGAGCAGGCTTCCCACCGAGGAGGGAGCCCAATGTGGGACTCGATCCCAGGACCCTGGAATCATGACCTGAGCCGAAGGCAGATGCTTAATGACTGAGCAACCTGGGTGCCCCAGCATGTTTCTAATCTTGTGTATTGCACTCTTTATCTCTGATTCTTTTTTCACTGTTTCATTTCTGCTGTAAGGGACTCACTGATGTCATCTATCCTTCTTCAAGACCAGTGAGTATCCTTATGATCATTGCTTCAAATTCTCCATCAGGCATATTACTTATGTCTGTTTCACTTAGTTCTCTTGCTGTGGCCTTATCTTGTTTTTCATTTTGGATAAACTCCTCTGTCTTCTCATTTTATTTAAGTCTCTGACTTCTTCTCTGTGTTAGAAAAGCCAGTTATGTCTCCTGCTCCTAAAGTAATGGTCTTATGAAGAAGAGGTCATGTGGACCCAGGGCCTGGAGTGTCAGGGAGTGTCTTTGGTGTGTGCTACATGCACTCTGCTGTTGTGTTTTGTTTTGTCTGTGCTTCAGGCCAGTGGTCTACACAGGTTCTCTTTGCTTGCTGTGGACAGTGTTTGGTCCCTATCCTTGAATGTGGCAAGTTTTAACTAGGTGTGCTCTGGTCTGCTTATGAAATGAGACCTGTTACCACCTCCACCCCATCTGAGGCCATGGAGAATTCTTTGGTCAGGAGATGTGCTGTGAGCAGGGCTTTGTTTTGGTATGCTGGTGTAGAGGCTTACTGCATTAAGACTGAGAGAAGCATGACTGAGAAAGGCAGTTTCAGCAGAGTGCAGGGTGGTGGGGTTTGATGTCTGCAAATTAGGCAGGCAGCGTGGGCACTGCATTGCTTCCTGCAGGTGGCTCTGTGTTTATACTGAGAGGCAGGGGAAAGAAATGGCACTGGCCAGGTCTTTAGTTCCCAGAATGCTGTTTCTCAGGGACTACATCTGAGAAGAACAAATGGTCTCCCCTCTGTGTGCCTTAAGCATTCTTCAGATCATTGTTTCCATCCTTTCACCTCTGGGTTGTTTGCCTGCCTTATCTCTAGGTGAAGCACAATGCCCTCTGGGCTCTATGCCAGCCAAACAGGCTGACCTTTAAAACTCCAGTATTTAAACCACACTGGTTGCAAGAACTCATGAAATTCAATCCCTCTCATTTTCCAAGCCAATGCTTTGGGGAAACATTCTCCTTGTATGTGTGCTCCTCTCTTTCTTGCCCTTTGGCAACAGGGCTCCCTCTTCTCTGCAGCACCTGAGATCTGTTTCTCCCCTAAATGATGTCTCCACACTTCCTACCTCCTTTGATGTGACCTCTTCTCTCCCTTTGGTTGTGGACTTAATTTTGCCAGTCTTCAGGTCTATTTTGGGGTATTTAAGATGATTTGCTAGTTATCTAGTGGTGTTCATAGGATGAGGTGAGCTTAGGGTCCTCCTGCTCTACAACCATATTCCTCTCAAGCTTGCCTCCCTTGTCAGAGGAGACTTATCCAAGAAAATGTTTCTATGGCTGGTGTCAAAGAAATTACTGCGTTTTCTTATAAGAATTTTGTGTTTTCATATATCACATCTAGGTCTTTAATCCATTTTGAGCTTATTTTTGTGTATAGTGTAAGAAGCTGGTCCAGCATAAATCTTTTGCATTTAGCTGTCCTGTTTTCCCAAAACCATTAGAGGAAGAGACTATCTTTATTCCATTGTATATTCTTGCCTCCTTTTTTGGAGATTAATTAACCATAAAACTATGGGTTAATTTCTGGAATTTCTATTATGCTCTATTGATCTATGTATCTATTTTTGTGACACTACCATACTGTTTTGATTACTATAACTTTGTAGTATATCTTGAAATATGGGATTGTGATACCTGCAGCTTTGTTTTTCTTTCCCATGATTGCTTTGGTTTTGGGGGTCTTCTGTGGTTCCATACGAATTTTAAGATTATTTGTTCTAGTTCTGTGAAAAATCTTGTTTGCATTTTGATAGGGATTGCATTAAATATGTAGATTGTTTTGGGTACTAAGGACATTTAAACAATATTCGTTTGAAAGACCTAAATGTGAGACAGGAGTCCATCAAATTCCTAAAGGAGAATACAGGCAGCAACCTCTTTGACCTCAGCCGCAGCAACTTCTTCTAGAAACATCGCCAAAGGCAAGGGAAGCAAGGGCAAAAATGAACCATTGGGACTTCATCAAGATAAAAAGCTTTTGCACAGCAAAAGAAACAGTCAACAAAACCAAAAGACAACTGACAGAATGAGAGAAGATATTTGCAAATGACGTATCAGATAAAGGGCTAGTATCCAAAATCTATAAAGAACTTATTAAACTCCACACCCAAAGAACAAATGATCCAGTCAAGATATGGGCAGAAGACATGAACAGACAATTTTCCAAAGAAGACATCCAAATGGCCAACAGACACATGAAAAAGTGCTCAACATTGCTCGGCATCAGGGAAATCCAAATCAGAACCTCAATGAGATACCACCTCACACCAGTCAGAATGGCTAAAATTAACAAGTCAGGAAATGACAGATGTTGGCAGGGATGTGGAGAAAGGGGAACCCTCCTACACTGTTGGTGGGAATGCAAGCTGGTGTAGCCACTCTGGAAAACAGTGTGGAGGTTCCTCAAAAAGTTGAAAATAGAGCTACCATATAATCCAGCAATTGCACTACTGGGTATTTACCCCAAAGATACAAATGTAGGGATCCGAAGGGGTACGTGCACCCCAATGTTCGTAACAGCAATGTCCACAATAGCCAAACTATGGAAAGAGCCAAGATGTCCATCAACAGATGAATGGATAAAGAAGATGTGATATATATACACAATGGAGTATTATGCAGCCATCAAAAGGAAAGAAATCTTGCCATTTGCAATGACGTGGATGGAACTGGAGGGTATTATGCTGAGCGAAATAAGTCAATCAGAGAAAGACATGTATCATATGATCTCACTGATATGAGGAATTCTTAATCTCAGGAAACAAACTGAGGGTGGCTGGAGTGGTGGGTGTGGGAGGGATGGGGTGGCTGGGTGATAGACATTGGGGAAGGTCTGTGCTATGGTGAGCGCTGTGAATTGTGTAAGACTGATGAATCACAGATTTGTACCTCTGAAACAAATAATACAGTATATGTTAAAAAAAAAAAAGAAGAAGAAGAAGATAGCAAGAAGGGGAAAATGCGGGGGGGGGAATCGGAGGGGGAGATGAACCATGAGAGACTATGGACTCTGAGAAACAAACTGAGGGTTCTAGAGGGGAGGGGGGGTGGGGGGATGGGTTAGCCTGGTGATGGGTATTAAAGAGGGCATGTACTGCATGGAGCATTAGGTGTTATATGCAAACAATGAATCATGAAACACCACATCAAAAACTAATGATGTAATGTATGGTGATTAACATAACATAATAAAAAAAAAGAAAAAAAAACAATATTTGTTCTTTCAATCCATGAGCATGGAGTAACTTTCCATTGGTTTGCATCATGTCCAATATCTTTCATCAATGTCTCGTAGTTTTCAAAACAAAGCTCTTTCACTTCACTGGCCAAGTTTATTCCTAAGTATTTTATTATTTTTGTTGCAATTGTAAATAGGATTTTAAAAAAATTTCCTCTTTCTGTTAATTCATTATTAGTGTATAGAAATGTGACTGATTTCTGTACATTAGTTTTGTATCTTGTGACTTTACTGAATTCACTTATCTTTTCTAGTAGTTTTTTGGTGGAGGCTTGAGGGTTTTCCAAATATAGTATCATGTCATCTGCAAATAGTGACACTTCCACTTCTTTCCTGCCAATTTGGATTCTTTTATTTCTTTTTTCTTTTCTGACTGCTGTGGCCATTGCTTCTAGTACTATGTTGAATAAAAGTGGTGCGAGTGGACATCCTTCTTTTGTTACTGACTTTGGGGGGAAGTTCTCAGGTTTTCACTATTGTGTATGATGTTAGCTGTGGGTTTTTCCATATATGATCTTTATTATTTTGAGGTGTGTTACCTCTAAACCTACTTTGCTGAGGGTTTTTTTTTTATCACAAATGAATATTGTACTTTGTTAAATGCTTTTTCTGCATCTCATGAAATCATCATATAATTTTTTTCTTCTCTCTTGTTAATGTGATGCATCATGCTGATTGATTTGTGAATGTTCAACCACCCTCACATCCCTAAAATAAATCCCTCTTGATCACGGTGAATGAATTTTGAATGTATTATTTGATTTGGTTTCATAATATTTTGTTAAGAATTTTTGCATCTCAGGGCACCTGGGTGGTTCAGTCAGTTAATTGTTTGCCTTCAGCTCAGGTCATGATCTTGGAGTCCTGAACTGAGCCCCACATCAAGCTCCCTGGTCAGTGGGGAATCTGTTCCTCCCTCTCCATATCCCTCTGCCTCTCTTCCCATTCGTGCTTTAACACCAAATTTACATCAATGGATAGATCAACTAGACAGAAGATCAATAAGGAAACAGTGGTTTGAATGACACATTAGATCAGATGGACTTAACAGATATATACAGAATATTTCAACCCAAATCAACAGAATACAAATTATTTTCAAATGCACATAGAACATTGTCTAGGAGAGATTACATGTTAGACCATAAAAAGTTTCAATAATTAAAAAAGATTGAAGTCATATCATGTATCTTTTCAGACCACAATGATGCAATTATATGAAAAAAAAAAAAAAACAGGAAGAAACACAAACATGTGAAGTCTAAATGACATGGTACTAAACAACCAATAAATCAAAGGAAACCAAAGAGGAAAAAAAATATACCCAGAGATTAATGAAAATGGAAAAACAATGGTTCAAAATCTTTGGGACACAGCAAAAACAGTTAAGAGGGAAGTTTATAGTGATACTAACCTACCTCAAGAAACAAAAAATCTGAAATAAACATTCTAAACTTATACCTAAAGCAATTAGAAAAAGAAGAATAAAGAAAGCCCAAAGTTATTAGAAGGAAGAAAATAATAAAGATTATAACCAAAATAGAGAATTAAAAAGTAAAAAAGATGAATAAAACAGAGTAGGTTCTTTGAAAAGATAAACAAAATCAATAAATGTTTAGCCAAATTCGTTAAGAAGAAAAACAAAAACAAATAAAATAAATAAAATCAGAAATGAAAGAGGAGAAATGACTACTTACAACACAGAAATACAAAGGATTATAAGAGAGTACTACAAAAAAATTAAACACAAATTGGAAAACTTATAAGTAATGGATATTTTTGCATCCCTGTTCATCTGGGATATTGCCTGTAATTATCTTTTTTAGTGGGGTCTTTGGTTTTGGAATCAAGATAATGCTGGCCTTGTAGAAGGAGTTTGGAAGTTTTCCTTCCATTTTTATTTTTTTTTGGAACAATTTGAGAAGAATTGGTATTAACTCTTCTTTAAATGTTCAGAAGAATTGTCCCCTTTTGGCCCTGGGCTTTTGTTTATTGGGAGATTTTTAATTACTAATTCAATTTCTTTTCTGGTTATTGGTCTGTTCAAATTTTCTATTTCTTCCTGTTTCAGTTTTGGTAGCTTATATGTTTTTTCTCTTTCTTTCTTTTTTTTTTTTTAAGATTTTATCTATCTATTTGACAGAAAGAGAGAGAGAAAGAGCACAAGCAGTGGGAGTGACAGGCAGAGGGAGAGGGAGAAGTAGGCTCCCTACTAAGCAGGAAGACTGATGTGGGGCTCGATCCCAGGACCCTGGGACCATACACAGGCCTAAGGCAGATTCTCTACCAACTAAACCACCCAGGCATCCCAGTATATGTTTCTAACAATTTATCCATTTCTTCCAGATTGCCCAATTTGTTGTCATATAATTTTTCATAATATTCCCTTATAACTGTTTGTATTTCTGTGGTGTTGTTTGTTATTTTTCCTCTCTCATTCATAAGTTCATTTATTTGGGTCCTTCCTCTTTTTTTTTTATAAGTCTAGGTAGGGGTTTATCAATTTTATTAATTCTTTCAAAGAACCAGCTCCTGGTTTCATCAATCTGTTCTACTGGGTTTTTTATTTGATTGTTTCCATATCATTTATTTCTGCTCTAATCTTTATTATTTCCCTTTTTCTGCTGGATGTAGGCTTCACTTTTTTTTTTTCTAGCTCCTTTAGGTATAAGGTTAGGTTGTGTATTTAAGATTTTTAATGCTTCTTTAGGTAGGCCTGTATTGCTATATACTTCCCACTACTGCACTAACAACAAACTAACAGAAAGAGAAATTTAAAAAGCAATCCCATTCTGTTTTATCAAAAAGAATAAAATAACCAGGAATAAATTTAACCTAGTTGGTGAAAGACCTATACTCTAAAAACTTACCACAATGATGAAAGAAATTAAAGACATCACAAATAAATGAAAATAAATACAATACTCATGGTTTGGAAGAATTAATATTGTTAAAAGGTCAATGCTACTCAAAGCAATCTACAGAGTCAGTGTGATCCCTATCAAAATTCCAATTGAATTTTTAACAGAACTGGAGCAATAATGCTAAAATTTGTATGGAACCACAAATGACCCCAAATAGCCAAAGCAAACTTGAGAAAGAAGAAAAAAGCTTAAAATACCACAATCCCAGATTTCAAGATATATTACAAAGCTATGGTAATCAAAAAGTTATGGTACAGGCACAAAAACAGACACATTGATCAATGGGATGGAGAGCTGAGAAATAAACCCACTCGTTTATGGTCAGTTAAGCTACAACAAAGGTGACAGAATACACAATATGGAAAAGAGTCTTTTTTTCAATAAACGGTGTTGGAAAACATGGGCAACTACATACAAAAAAATTTTCTGTATACCATACACAAAAACAAATTCAAGATGGATTGAAGACCTAAATGTAAGTACTGAAACCATAATACTCATAAATGAAAACATAGGCAGTAAACTCTTGGACATTAGTTTTAGCAATATTTTTCTGGATCAGTCTCCTCAGGCAAGGGAAACAAAAGCAAAAGTAAACTACATCAAACTTAATGGATTTTTCATAGCAAAGGATACCATTAATAAGAAAGGGAAATAAAACCCTGCTTAATGGGAAAAGATATAGCAAGTGATATATTCAATAAGGCATTAATATTCAAAATATATGAAAAACTCATACAACTCAACAGCAAATAATAACAGTAATAATCTGATTAAAAAGAACAGAGAAACTTTATAGACATTTT
Source organism: Mirounga angustirostris (assembly GCF_029215605.1). Classification (NCBI taxonomy): domain Eukaryota; kingdom Metazoa; phylum Chordata; class Mammalia; order Carnivora; family Phocidae; genus Mirounga; species Mirounga angustirostris. The sequence goes on from NW_026991719.1 coordinate 63,051,119, forward strand.
TCCAAAGAAGACATACAGATGGCCAAGAGAGACATAAAATGATGCTAAACATCACTAATCATCAGGGAAATATTAGTCAAAAGCACAATGAGATATCACCTCATACCATTCAGAATGGCTAGTATCAAAAAGACAAGAAATAACAAGTGTTGATGAGGATGTGGAGAAAATGGAACTCTCATATACTGTTGGTAGGGATGTAAATTGGTGCAACCACTGAGGGTCCTCAAAAAACTAAAAATAGAAATACCAAACACTCCAGTAATTCCACTTGTAGGTATTTACCCAAAGAAAATGAAAACACTATTTCAAAAAGACATACGCTTCCCTGTGTTTATTGCAGCATTATTTACAATAACCAATATATGAAAGTAACCTAAATAATAACCATTGATAAGTTAATGGATAAAGAGATGTGGTATATATATACACATAATGGAATATTTCTCAGTCATGAAATAGAATGAAATCTCACCATTAGTGATAGACATTGATGGACTTGGAGGATATTATGTTATGTGAAATAAGTCAGACAGAGAAAGACAAATACCATATGATTTCACTAATGTGAAATGTAAAAAACTAAGCAAAACAAACAAATGAAATAACAGAATCAGACTCATAAATATAGAGAATACACTGGTGGTTACCAGATAGGAGGGGATGGGGGGAATGAAATAGATGAAGGGAATTAAGAAATACAAAACTCCAGTTATAAAATAAATAAGGCATAGGGATGAAAAGCACAGTGGAATATACTCTATAACATTGTTATAACTTTGCACGGTGAAAGATAATAACTATACTTATAGTGGTGGGCATTTGGTACAGAATTGAGTCACTATGTTGTACACTTGAAACTAATATTACATTGTATGTCAACTATACTTCATTTTTTAAAAAAATTATAGAAATTAAATCAATAAAAGAATACCACATATTGCTGTACTATCGGAAATTACCAAAGTTCAATTAAGAAATTATTCCATAACTGGAAAGAAACTTTGGAAGATGATGGATTAAAATGGCCCTAAGCTCACTTCATCCCACAGGAACAACTAGATAAAATTCACATCAGTGTAAATAATCCAGAAACTGGCCCAACTATATGGCATAATAAACTCCACAACTAAATGTAGAGAAGAGGTCAAATCAAAGAGAATAGGAAGGGTGGAGACACAGTGGGTAGCTAAATGGACAGTGGGACTCCTGCTTGATAGAGGGACTTATGGGTAAGGAGAAGGGGGAGAAACAGACTATCACAACTGGGATCTAGGAAGATGATTCCCCATAACATCTAGCTTTGAAAAACAGAGGGGCCAAATTTTGTGAGCTCTTACAACCAGTGGGACATAAAGTCTGGAATTTTAAATTAGCCATCTCTGCTCTGGAAAAGCCAGGAGGACTAGAGGAAACCGAGTCTCCACCCTTAAAGAAACAGCACAACTAACAGCCTGCAGAGATACAGCTTAGAAGCAGCAGTTTGAAAAATGCCTTGGGCTTGCAGTAGAGACAGTTGTTTACCCATCTCAGACAGTAGCCTTCAGGGAAAGAGATCCTTGGGGGGACTTCTCCAGGAACAAAGAAGCTGGTAGGCTCCATTTCTCTCCCACCACTCCCAGCATAAACACACCTCCACCTGTGGAAACCAGCACAGTGCTGACACTCACTACCTAACTTGCTAACATTACTGCTCTGACCCCCCAACGCTCTGGCAGATACACCCCCTCCAGCCAGGCCTGCCTCAGTCCTCAGCTGTAGATCCCCTCCCCCAGAGGACCAGCCTGCAAATCTCATAAACACTGTGCCTCTTGGCCCCATGCAAGTTGTGGATCCATCCCTTCCAATATGCTCTTGGATGGAGCCCATTCAAAGTCATACCACAAGCCTGGCATTGTATAAGCAGCCCTGACAAAGATTAGCACCACTTCAAAGAGACTTCTGCCCTGGAGAGAGTGAAAGATAACCACAGACATGAGTGTGACTATGGCCTCAGCATTGGGCTGGGGGAAGACAACTAGCCTGACTGCAGGCCCCACCCACCAATATAAGTTTCTCAGGGAGCAACACAGGGAAAGTGTCTGCAGTTTGGTACTACTGCATCTTGAAAATGTCTGACCTGACTCAACTGTAGCCCAAGATAGCCCCAGACTGGCCTATTAACATCACAGGGATCAAACACTGCCCACAACAGGCAAAGAGAGGAACTGTAGATGACTGAAATGAAGGAAAAGATTAGCTCAGCCACAACAGCAGTGTTCATGCCACACACATAAGAGACACCCCTAAAGTGCTAGGTTCTAGTAAACAAAGGACACTGTACTGCATGGCACTATAGACATTCTCCTTCATAAGCCACTATTGTCAAGCAGAAGACAGAGCTGACTAGATGGAGAAACATTTATCATGCAAGTGGATGTGGAAAGGAAGCCAGGGTAGCAATACTTATATCAGACAAAATAGACCTTATAAAAAAGACTGTATAAGAGACAAAGAAGGACACTATATAACCATGAAGGAGAAAATGCATGAAGAAGATATGGCAATTTAAATATTTGTGAGCCCCAAATGGGAACACGCAAGTACATAAAACATTTAATAACAAACATAAATGACCTAATCAAGAGCAATACAATAATAGCAGGGAATTTTAACACCCCACTTACATGAATGGACAGATCATACAATTAGAAAATCAACAAGGAAACAATGCCTTTGAATGACACATTTTACTGGATGTATTCAACACATATATTCAGAATATTCCATCCTAAAAAAAGATAGTATACATTCTTTACAACTGCATACAGAATATTCTCCAGGTTAGATAACATATAAGGCCACAAACAAGTGTCAATAAATTAAAAAAGAACAGTTATACCATGCATCTTTTCTTACCACAATGCTATAAAACCAAAATCAACCACGTGAAAAAATCTGAAAAAGTACAAATACATGTTACTAAACAATGAATGTGTCAACACATAAATCAAAGAGGAAATGAAAAAATACATGGAGACAGATGAAAATGAAAATGTAGTGATTCCAAAATCTTTGGGAGGCAGCAAAAGCAGTTCTAAGAGGGAAGTTTATAGCAATACATGCCTACCTCAAGAAGCAAGAAAAACCTCAAATAAACAACCTAACCTTATACCTATGGGAGCTAGAAAAAGAAGAACAAACAAAATTCAAAAGTAGTAGAATGTAGGAAATAATAAAAATTAGAGGAGAAATAAGTGATATACAAACTAAAAAACAATAGAAGAGATCAATGAAACCAGGAGCTGGTTCTTTGAAAAGATCAACTAAATTGATAAACCTTTAGTCAGACTCATCACAAAAAAGAAAAAACAGAGAGGACTCAAATAAAAAAAAAAAATCACAAATGAAAGAGGAGAAATAACAACTGACACCACAGAAATATAAGGAGAAATAACAACCGACACCACAGAAATATAGGGATTGTAAGAAAATCTTATGAAAATTATATGCCAACAAATTAGACAATCTAGAACTAATAGACAAATTCCTAGAAACATATACACTACCAAAACTGAAGCAGGAAGATATAAAAAAAAAATTGAACAGACCAATTGCCACCAATGAAATTGAATCAGTAATCAAAAAAGTCCCAAGAAATGAAAGTATAGGTCCAGATGGCTTCACAGGTGAATTATAGCAAATATTTAAAAATGAGTTAATACCTATTCTTCTCAAATTAAAAAAAAAGTAGAAAAGGAAGGAAAACTTCCAAATTCATTCTATGAGGCCAGCATTACCTTGATACCAAAACCTAATAAAGATACCACAAAAAAAAAGAGAACTACAGGCCAATCTCTATGATGAACATAGTTGCAAAAATCCTCAACAAAATATTAGCAGACTGAATCTAAGAATACAGTTTTAAAAATCATTCACTACAAAAAAGTGGAATTTACTCTTTGGATGCAAATGTGCTTCAATATTTGCAAATCAATCAACATGACACAGCACATCAATAAGGATAAAAACCATACAATCATTTCAGTAGATGCAGAAAAATTATTTGCCAAAGTACAATATCCATTCATGATAAAACCCTCAACAAAGTAGATTTAGAGGGAACATACCTCAACATAACAAAGGCCATATATGAAAAATGCACAGCTAATATCATCCTCAATGGGGAAAACTGAAAGCTTTTCTTCTACAGCCAGGAACTCGATAGGGTTGTCCACTCTCACCACTGTTATTTAACATAGTACTGGAATTCCTAGCTATAGCAATCAGACAAGAATAAATACAAGGCATTCAAATCAGATAAACATCAACAAAATTGATAAACCTTTGGCCCAATTCATCAAAAACAAAAATAGAGAGAGAGGAAGGACTCAGGATCTTTCTAGAGATGTCTCATGAGGCAAGGGAAACAAAAGCAAAAATAAACAATTGGGATTTTATCAAAATGAAAAGCTTATGCACAGTAAAAGAAACAACCAACAAAACTAAGAGACAATCTACTCAATGGGAGAAGATATTTACAAACGACACATCTCATAAAGGGTTAGTATCCAAAATATATGAAGAACTTATAAAACTCATCATTCAAAAAGCAAATAATCCAATGAAAAAGTGGGCAAAATATGTGAACAGACATTTCTCCAAAGAATACATCCAGATAGCCAACAGACACTTGAAAATATACTCAACTTACTCATCATCATGGAAATCCAAATCAAAAGCACTATAAGACATTACCTCACACCTGTCAGAATGGCTAAAATAAAAACCCAAGAAACAACAAGTATTGGCAAGAATGGAGAAAAAGGAATCCTCTTGCACTGTTGATGGGAATGCAAATTGGTGCAGCCACTGTGGAAGACAGTATAGAAGTTCCTCAAAAAATTAAAATTAGTACTACCATATGATCCAATAATCACACTACTGGGTATTTACCCAAAGAATAATAAAACACTAATTCAAATGGATATATTCATCGCTATGTTTATTCCAGTATTATTTGCAATAGCCAAATTATGAAATCAGCTCAAGTGTCTGTCGATAGATGGATGGATAAAGAAGATGTGGTATATGTATACAATGGAATATTATTCAGACATAAAAAATTAAATCTTATTATTTGCAATAACATGGATGTATCTAGAGAGTATAATGCTAGGTGAATATGCCAGTGAGAGAAAGTAAAATTACATATGATTTCAGTAATACATGGATTCTAAGAAGCAAAACAAATGAAGAAAGGAAAAAAAAAGAGAGAGAGAGAAGCCAAAGAAAACCAGACTCTTAACTATAAACTGTAAATAGATGATTACCAGAGGGGAGGTGGGTGGGGTGATGGGTAAAATAGGTGAAGGGGAGTAAGAGTACCCTTATCTTTCTAAGCACTGAGTAATATATGGAATTGTTGAATCACTATATCATACACCTGAAACTAATATAACACCATATGTTAACTACACTGGGATTAAAATCAAATCAATCAATAAATAATTATTCCATAACTGAATTTCAACAACTCTCAAAAAACATTTCACAAAATGCTTTAAGAAATTTTCAAAGGCTCATTAGTTGTATATAATGAATCTTTGAACACTACATCAAAAACTAATGATGTAGTATATGTTGGCTAACAGAACATAATAATAAAAAATTTTTAAAAAAGAAGTTTTCAAAGGTATAGTGCCTGGTATTCTCTTCTAATGCACCTATTTACTGCTGATGACCTGAAAACAAACACATATAAACTCAAATTTGGTAGCCTCAAGTTTTACTAAAACTGAAAGGACCACCAAAGTTCCTAAATAACCAAAATATTTGTCTAGGATTATTCAATTACAAATAACATAGGTACACTTTTCAGAAAAAACCCCAAACTTTCAAAGGTAAAACATTAGCATTGAGGATGATTTTTACATTATACCAACTGTATAATGGTTACCCTTTAATAAGGCTGTAACATTTTAACCAACTTTATATTTTGAATAAAACATCAGAAAGCTACCATTCCAATTCTATGCGGTATTCTCCAATGAGACCATCTGTGCAATTTCTATTATTTTCCAGACATTCAGATCATTCCCATTTTCCAGAGTTATGATCTCTTACTTTTTCATTTTCTGAGTTTTAAAATAATTTTATCCTTTTTCATACAGATGAAACCAGTACTTCTACTCACACATATATGATATTGTTTGCCCCTGGATTACTCCAATATGATCAAATTTATGTCAATAAGTTCTTCTTTACTGGAAATGTTTATCCTCATGAAGCAGAGAAATCTTATTGGTGACAAAGTTACTCAAATGTATAATTCTTTTGCATGAGATTCTTTGAGAAATTTTATTATAGGTGAGATGGTATTATCTCTCACAAGTGACTCATATATAGTACCACTTCTTGATTCATCACTTACATACAACACCCAGTACTCATCATAACAAGTGCCCTCCTTAATCTCCATCACCCATCTGGCCCATCCCCCACTCACCTCCTTCCATCAACCCTCAGTTTGTTCTCTATCATTAAGAGTCTCTTACAGTTTGTTTCCCTCGCTCTTTTTTTTCCCTTCTTGTGTATTCATCTGTTTTGTTTATTAAATTCCACATATGAGTGAAATCATATGGTATTTGTCTTTCTTTGACTGATTTATTTTGCTTAGTATAATATAATCTAGCTCCATCCAAGTCATTGCAAATGGTAAGAATTCATTCTTTTTGATGGCTGAATGATATTCTATTATATATAATAGACCAGTAATTAAGTGATATATATATAATATATGTATAGACCAGTAATTAGGTGTGATATATCCAATCACACCTTCTTTATCACACTTTCTTTATCCAATCATCAGTTGATGGATTTGGGGGCTGTTTCCATAGTTAAGCTATTGTTGATAATGCTGCTATGAACATAGGGGTGCATATACCCCTTCAAATCTGTATTTTTGTGTTATTTGGTTAAATACTTAGTAGTGCAATTGCTGGATCATAGGATGGTTCTATTTTTAACTTTCTGAAGAACCTCTATACTGTTTTCCAGAGTGGCTGCACCAGTTTACATTCCCACCAAGAGCATAAGAGGGTTCCCCTTTCTCCTCATCCTTGCCAACACCAGTTGTTTCTTGCATTGTTAATTTTAGCCATTCTGACAGGTGTGAGGTCATATCTATTGTGGTTTTGATTTGGATTTCCCTGATGCCAAGTGATGTGGAGCATTTTTTTATGTGTCTTTTGGCCATTTGTATGTTCTCTTTGGAGAAATGTCTATTCATGTCTTCTGCCCATTTCTTGACTGGATTCTCTGTTTTTTGGGTGTTGAGTTTGGTAAGTTCTTTATAGATCTTGGATACTAGTCCTCTATCTGATATGTCATTTGCAAATATCTTCTCCCATTCCAAAGGTTGCCTTTTAGTTTTGTTGACTATTTCCTTTGCTGTGCAGAACCATTTTATCTTGATGAAGTTCCAAAAGTTCATTTTTCCTTTTGTTTCCCTTACCTTTGGAGACATGTCTAGCAAGAAGTTGGTCTGGCTGAGGTTGAAGAGGTTGCTGCCTGTGTTCTCCTCTAGGATTTTGATAGATTCCTGTCTCACATTTAGGTCTTTTATCCACTTTGAGTTTATTTTTGTGTATGGTGTAAGAAAATGGTCCATTTTCATTCTTCTACATGTGGCTGTCCAATTTTCCCAGCACCATTTACTGAAGAGACTGTCTCTTTTCCATTGGACATTCTTTCCTGATTTGTTGAAGATCAGTTGACCATAGAGTTGAGGGTCCATTTCTGGGCTCTCTATTCTGTTCCTTTGATCTATGTGTCTGTTTTTTTGTGCCAGTACCATACTGTCTTGAAGATTACAGCTTTGTAATATAGCTTGAAGCCTGGCATTGTGATGCCCCCAGTTTTGGTTTTCTTTTTCAACATTCCTCAGGCTATTCAGGGTCTTTTCTCTTTCCATACAATTTTTAGGATTATTTGTCCCAGCTCTGTGAAAAATGTTGATGGCATTTTTATAGGGATTGCATTAAATGTGTAGGTTGTTCTGGGTAGCATAGACATTTTCACAATGTTTATTCTTCCAACCCATGAGCATGGAATATTTTTCCATTTCTTTGGGTCTTCCTCAATTTCTTTCACACCAGTACTGGGTAATCAAGATTAATACCATGACACAAAGACTCTCTCCTTAATGAGATAGTATTTACTTATTCACCAGTAGATGTCACAGCTATTTTCCTATGAAGTGTGTGATAATTATCCAATTCAGTTTCCTGCTGTAGTGTACTTCATATATCCGATTTCAAGATTTGAAATATAAAATTTCTTTAAATTGTATTCAGTAAAGACATAATTTACAAGACCCATTACCTTGTATGTTTTAAATGTTGGCATCAAAATCCAATTACTGATCTTAATATCAGCATTTTCCTGAACCTGGTGTTGTGAACCTATGAATCTAAGTGTGTTTGTATGTGGCACATCTATGTGTGGGCTATTCTCTTGAGGAAATATACAAATACACTGCATTCCTCTCATAACTCCAATTTCTGTCACCTCCAAAAGCATGTTGAAGGATCTGCCAACCCTGAAGAGGTCTGAGTGATAACTGGCTCCACCTTTTCTTTGTATTTTGAAGTAAGAAGTTTCTTTTCATTTGTGGGGAAAGGGCAGATTAAAAGAAAAAAACCAGTAAATGAAGGAAGAGCTTGCTTGGGAGGGATACAGAAATCTATTACAGGCTAAAATATGAGTTATGAGAAATTAAAAGTTCACTGAAGAAATATGTTGAACTAAATTGATTTCCTCCTGGGTTGAATGAGGATGGGGAAGGATGTTGGGATTTGGCCAGAGAATATCTAATGCTTCATTTTGGTATTCAATATCTCTTTAGTTAGGTCTTACTCATCTAAGGCAGCTTCTCATTTAAGAAAACCACCTCTATCTAGCCAAGAAGTCCCCTCTAAATGTCTCACCATAGGCAATATACTTTCTTATTTTTCAACCTTGTTCATGCCATTTTCATCTCCAGAATTCTATTCCTTGCTACCTAGTTCACATTTTCTTGGATATTCAATGCTCACAAACATATTAAACCATCTCTAGCATTTTTTAGTTATTGGAGGAATTGGGATACTATCAGAATGCTTGTCAATCTTTAAGTAGTTTGAAAAAAACATTAAGTGCTTTAGAATATAATTTAATTTTTAGAAAATATAAATAATTCATTTTTCATCACACACATGACAGAAAGTAAAATTGGGTAATATTTTCTTAGCTAATAGGGCTATGTAGAAGATGAAGTAATTCTTAACCAGGGTTATTTTCCCCTTAGAGAGCAGTCAGAAACTCTGTGTGTGAGGGGGTGGGGTGGGGTGGGGGACAAATAGAGAGACAGAGAAACAAAGAGAGACAGAAACAAAGAGAGAGTGTATATGGGCCATACATTTTGCTATTTATTGTTTTTGATGCAGCATATTATTATATATTATAGTTATTTGGTGTTTGTTTTGGGTGAGTAAAATTTTAAATTACTGAAATCATAGTCTTCCAGAGATGAGTAAGTTCTGGTTCCTACCTTAAGGAGTCTACTACCACCTAGCTGGGCAGACAGAGTGTATAGGCAGAATAATACCTGCCCTCCTCCAAAGATATCTATGTCCTAATTCCCAGAATCTGTGAATAGGTTATATTACATGAAAAGGGGGAATTAAGGCTGCAGATGAAATTAAGGTTGCTAATTAATTGACCTTAAAATAAAGAGACTTTTTGATTATCTAGGCGGACACAATGAAATTAGAAAGTAATTAAATGGAAGGAGGAAGGGAGACGAGTATGAACCAGAATGATGGCATCATGAGAGACTCAACCAGCCATTGATGGCTTTGAGATGGATGACTACCATAAGCCAAGGAGAGCAAGCAGATGCTAGAAAAGGCAAGAAAAAACATTCTTTCCTAGAACCTCCAGAAAGGAATGCAGTCCTCTGGACATCTTGATTTTAGCCCAGGAAGGCACTAAGAACTCTAAGATAACAAATCTGTGTTGCTTTAAGCCATTAAATTTGTGGTAATTTGTTACAGCAGCAATAGGAAACATACACAGGATTTGTTGAATAAAGACAGATTGGCTGCAAACCTTAGGGATCTTTTATCTAAACCTTCCACCCAATGCAGAGATCAAGGTATTTTAGCTAAAACAGTACAGTGATGGAGAATTTGGACTGTGGGAACAAGAAGCCATTAACTGTTATTGAATAGAACATCAAAGCAAAACCGTTGCTTTAAGTTACCTAATCTAGAGGCTATAAACAAAATGGACCCAAGTGGGAAGAGCCCTGGGGCACAGAGACCAAAGTGATAATTGACAGCAAAAATGGTTAAGAATCTGGCGTGGAGTGACAGTAGAAGCAATGGAAAAGAGGGAAGAAATAAAAGATGTATAGAAGGAAAATACACATTATTGTTTCCATACTAAGTCCATGAGCTTGAGGATTGGGAACACATTATAAACATTATATCCCTTAGAGAATTGAACATTATACAATTCTAGGTATATTAGGAATTAAAAAAAAATGTTGAGGATTCTCATACTCCTTTTTGTGTCTGTGTTGTGATAACTTACTTTGTTCTGCCTTCAGTTTTATTATATTCTACTTTTTCCTTCTTATTCAAATTCCAGCCAGTTAACACACAGTGTAATATTATTTTCAGTTGTACAATTTAGTGATTCATCACTTACATACAACACCTGGTGCTCATCACAACAAGTGTACTCCTTAATCCCCATCACCTATTAAATCTGTCCTCCCACCCACCCCCTCTGGTAACCATCAGTATGTCCTTTATAGTTAAGAGTCTGTTTCTTGGTTTGCCTCTCTCATTTTTTCCCATATGATCATTTGTTTTGTTTCTTAAATTCCACATATGAGTGAAATCATATGGTATTTGTCTTTCTCTGACTGACTTATTTTGCTTAGCATAATAATCTCTACCTCCATCTATGTTGTTGCAAATGGCAAGAATTCATTCTCCTTGATGGCTGAGTAACATTCCATTGCATATATACACCACATCTTCTTTATCCATTCATCAGTCGATGGACATCTGGGCTCTTTCCATAATTTGGCTTTGTTGATAATGTTGCTATAAACTTTGGAGTGCATTGAACCCTTTGAATTAGTATTTTTGTATTCTTTGGGTAAATACCTAGTAGTACAATTGCTGGATCATAGGGTAGTTCTATTTTTAACTTTTTGAGGAACCTCCATACTGTTTTCCAGAATGGCTACACCCGTTTGCATGCCACCAACAGTGTAAGAAGGTTATCTTTTCTCTGCATCCTCACCAACACCTGTTGTTTCCTGTGTTGTTAATTTTAGCCATTCTTACTGGTATGAGGTGATAGCTCATTGTAGTTTTGATTTGCATTTCCCCTATGATGAGTGAGGTTGAGCATCTTTTCATGAATCTGTTGGCCAACTATATGACTTCTTTGGGAAAGGTCTATTCATATTTCTGCCCATTTTTTTTTAAACTGGATTATTTGTTTTTAGGTGCTCAGTTTTATAAGTTCTTTGTATATTTTGGATACTAACCCTTTACCAGATATTCTATTTGCAGATATTTTCTCCTATTCCATAGATTGCCTTTTAGTTTGTTAATTGTTTCCTTTGCTTGCAGAAGGTTTTGATTTTGATGAAGTCTCAATAGTTTATTTTTGCTTTTGTTTCCCTTGCCTCAGGAGACATATCTAGAAAAAAAATTCTATGGGCAATGTCAAAGAGGTTGTAGTCTGTGTTCTTCTCTAGGATTTTGATGGTTTCCTGCCTCACATTTAGGTCTTTAATCCATTTTGAATTTAGTTTTGTGTATGTTGTAAGAAAGTGGTCCAGTTCCATTCTTTTTTGTGTTGCCATCCAGTTCTCCCAATACCATTTGTTAAAAAGACTGCTCTTTTCCATTGGATGTTCTTTCATACTTTGTTGAATATTAATTCACTATATAGCTATGCAGTTCAATTCTGGGTTTTCCACTCTGTTCCACTGATCTATGTGTCTGTTTTTGTGCCAGTACTGTACTGTCTTGATCACTAAAGCTTTGTAATATACCTTGAAGTCTGGAATTGTGATGCTCTCAGCTTTGGTTTTCTTTTTTTTAATTTATTTGAGAGAGAGAAAGAACATAAGTTGGGGGAGGGGCAGAGGGAGAGAATCTCCAAGCAGACTGCCCAGTAAGTGCAGAGCCTGACGCGGAGACCCATGAGATCATGACCTGAGCTGAAATCAAGAGTCAGATGCTCAACCAACTGAGCCACCCAGGTGCCCCTTAACTCCTTTATATCTGTAGCCAGGGCCTCCCTGAAGTCTTTCATTGCTTTCTAAAGCCCAGAGAGCTTCCTTATATTGTTGCTTTAAATTCTCCATCAGCCATGATACTTATATCTGTTTTGCTTGGATATCTGACCATGACCTTATATTATTCTTTCATTTCATTTCATTTCATTTCATTTCATTATTTCATTTCATGAATTCCTCCATCTTGGCATTTTGTCTAAGTCTCTGTCTGCTTCTCTGTGTTAAAAAAGCCCATTATGTTTCCTGCTCTTGAATGTAATGGCTCTATGAAGAAGAGGTCCTATCATGTCCAGGACCTGGCAGTTCAGGTGGTGTCTCTGGTGTGTGCTGTGTGTGCTTTGCTGTTGTGTTTTGGCTGCTCTATCCTTAGGACCAGTTGTCTGCAGAGGCTCTCCTTGCTTTCAGTGGGCAGTGTTTGGTCCTTGGCCAGAATGTGGCAATTTTTAACTAGGTGTGTTCTGATCTGCTTATTAAATGAGACCTGATGTTACTTCCAGTAGAACTGAAGCTCTGCAGAACTCTCTGGTCAGGAGATGTGGTGTGGGCAGGGGTATGTTTTTGCTGAGAGGTTGGGAAGGAAATGGCACAGCCAGCAACTTTTTGCCTGGAGAGCAGTCTCTGTGGGTGCTGTCTCTCATGGAAGCACTCTGAGAAGAGCAAATAATCTCCCCCTGTGTGTCCCAGGCTTTTTTCTGATCACTGTTTCTACACTCTCTGCCTCCAGGTTGTTTGCTTGCCTTCTCTCCAAGAACAGCTGTCCCAGCTAAGCCTGATGACTTTTAAAACTCCAGGCTTTAGGGACATGGTGTGGGCAGGGGCCTGTGCTGGTTTTCTTGTGGAGGGTTTCACTGTGCTGGCACCAAGGCAGGCTTAACCAAGAAGGGCAGTCTCACTAGAGAGCAGATGTGTGGGACTAAGTGTAAGTGGGTTAGGCAGTCAGTGTCTGGGTTGAGCTGCTTTCTGCAAGTGTCTCTGCACTTATGCTGAGGGACTGGGGAGGGAAATCATGCCAGTTAACTCCTTTGTCCCTGTAGAGTAGTCTCTGTGAATGCTACCTCTCAGGTATGTGTTCCAAGAAGATAGAATAATCTCCCCTTGCATGCCCCAGGCATTCCACAGATTGTGCAGTCTGCCCCTGTGTTGTTTGTCTGCCTTCTCTCCAGGAGTAGGGCAGCATCCTCAGTACTCTATCCCAGCCAATCCCACTGACCTTTAAAACTCCAGTCTTTAACTCTCATTGGCTGCAAGAAATCATGAAAATGAGCCCCTGTTGCTTTCTCAGCCAATGACTTTGGGGAAATGTTCTCCTTGTGCATTCCCCAGTGTGCTCCTCTCTTTTACCTTTCTTTGCAACCACAGCTCCCTCCCCTCCACAACACCTGAGATCCTTTCTCCCCCAAACCACGTCTCTGCACTTCCTACCTTCTTCAGTGAGGCTTCTTCTTTTCTTTTAGTTTTGGAGATTGTTTTGTCCATATTTAAGTTGATTTCTGGGTTATTTAGAATGATTTGATAGATATCTAGTTTTGTTCAAGGGATGAGGTGAACGTAGGGTACTCTTACTATGCTGCCATCTTAACTCCAGCCTATTCTGCCTTCAATTTTAGTTATTTGTGTACTTGTCTAAGTTTTTTCAATTTTCCATTAGTCTATAAGTGACTTGAATAGTTAATAGTTGCCACCTATTGAGCAATTTATTACATGCAAGACACCACATACCTTATCTGAAATAACCTTTAAGACAACCTGTTAAGACAATCTGAGGCACATATAAAGAGTTTAACCATACATTGACCCGAATTGGCAGCATCAAACTGAATATGGTTAAAAGTGCTCCACTGGCAGAAAATAGGTGTGAGGTTTTTACAGAGAAAAAAAGAGGTAAGCAAAGCAAGGAAATGATTTTTTTTTTTAAGATTTTATTTTATTTCTTTATCTGACAGAGAGAGATAGCAAGAGCAGGAACACAAGCAGGAGGAGTGGGAGAGGGAGAAGGCTTCCCTCCAAGCAGGAAGCCTGACACGGGGCTCGATCCCAGGACTCTGAGATCATGACCTGAGCAGAAGGCAGACGCTTAACGACTGAGCCACCCAGGCGCCCCGCAAGGAAATGATTTAATTGGCTATAGCTTAAGCAGTAGCTTTATTTGGGAAAGCCTATTTTGGTTGTTCTCAAGTTGTATTTTCTCAGATTTGTATGCATTGACTATGGCTTAGTTTTTTTCTTTTTTTTTGTTTGTTTTTGTTTTTGTTATTGTGTTTTTTTTTTTTTTTTGCTTATGCAGACTACCAATGTATTAGAGCCACCCTAGTCTAATGACCACTTCATTTAATTACATTAACAAACTCCATAAGGGAGATATTACTATTTCTTTTTTGTATATGTGGAATTTGAGGCTCAGGGAGATTATATAATTTGCTCAAGATTACATTGCTAAAACGTGGTGAAAAAGCTATCAGAACCCAGGTATGCCTCATTTCAAAGTACATGGTCTCAACCAATAAACTGTTCTAAGGCTAAGAACTGTATCTTATTTATTTTTTATCTTTGTAGTACCCAGTATTAGTAGTTTATATGTGTAGTTTCCAAATAAAAGTATAAGATATCTGTAGGATTGAATGAGTTGACAAGTGAATTCCTAGAGAGAAGGCTTCATTCTATAGAAAGCATTATTTGAAAGTGGGATTCATTGAACAAGTGCAACCACCCTCATGGATTAACTCATCCACATTGCAAAATAGAATTTAATACATTAGCTATTGAAAATGCATTAATTGCATTAATAAAAGAATAGTATTCTTTATGAAATAAATAAGTGGCTTTGTTTATAATTGAGCAATTGCACTACAAGGTATTTACCCCAAAGGTGCAAATGTAGTGAAAAGAAGGGGAACATGCACCCCAATGTTCATAAAAGCAATGTCCACCATAGCCAAACTGTGGAAGGAGCTGAAATGCCCTTTAACAGATGGATGGAGGAAAGGGGGAAAAGATGGCAGAGGAGTAGGAGACCCTATTCCAACTGGTCCCCAGAAATGAGCTGGATATCTACCAGACCACTCTGAGCACCCACGAAATCAGCCTGAGAAGTAAGAAGATCTGGATCTCTACAAGCAGAATATCGCAGGTGGTTGATTCCGAGGTACAAAGTGGGGAGCTGTGATTCTGTGGGCAGATATCAGAGAATAAATGGCAGCAGGAGGGAGCCTGGCCTTGGGGATCCTACACTGCCAGTGAGCAATAGCCTCCCCCGCTGGAGACGGGGAACAGACTTGCAAACCAGTAGCGGTAGGGAAAGGACTTTAGGGCAGCCCTCCGGATAGAAACCAGAGCAGCGGGGTCTCACGTGTGAACTGGGAGTGGCTGGCAGTTTTAGAAGCACAAAGGGCAGAGATGTGCCCTGAACTGGAGGCAAGATGGGGAGTACTGTAAAGGAGCACAACCCAGGACGCTGTAGTTCATAGCAGCACAGACAGAAATGGAGAGACTGTGGCCTGGAGAACTCCCTGAAGAACAGACTGTGATCTCTCTGCTCTGAGGCAGAGGGTTGGAAATGGTCTCTTCTGCTCTGACTCTCAGAAGAGATGCAGAAAGCCACCTGGGAAAGCCGCCAGAGAACCAAAGCCCCCCCCCCCCAAAAGCGGTTCCCACTGAGCCCATCCCCTGCCAAAGGGGCAGGGCAACTCTGCCCAAACAGGGTTGCCTGAGTAACAGCACAGCAGGCCCCTCCCCCCAGAAGACAGGCTGGGAGAACAAGAGGCCAGCAACCCTAAGGTCCCTAGAAAACAGGTGCATCTTGCTTGGGTTCTGGTCAATAATTTGGACTTTATACATTCCCTCAACCATCCATCAACAGAATGACTAGGAGGAGGAACCCACAAAATAGGAAAGACTCAGAGATTATGACTTATGCCACAGATTTACAAATGGATGCAGATATAACCAAGATGTCAGAGATGGAATTCAGACAAGCAATTGTGAAGACAATAGCTAGAATGGAGAAATCAATTAATAGCAATGTAGAGTCTTTAAGGGCAGAAATGAAAGCTGAATTGGCAGAATTTAAGAATGCTATCAATGAGGTCCAATCTAATCTAGATAATCTAACAGCTAGGGTAAGTGAGGAAGAAGAACTAATTAGTGACCTGGAAGACCATTTAATAGATAAAAAGGGAAAAGAGGAGGTCAGGGAAAAACAACTCAGAATCCATGAAAATAGAATCAGAGAAATAAATGACACCATGAAGGGTTCCGATGTCAGAATTATTGGAATCCTGGAATATGCCAATAAACTGAGCAATCGGGATGAAATGGAGGCCTTCCTGGAAACCTATAAACTGCCAAGACTGAAACAGGAAGAAATTGACAACCTGAATAGGCCAATAACCAGTAACGAGATTGAAGCACTGATCAAAAACTCCCAAAAAACAAGAGTCCAAGGCCTGATGGATTCCCTGGGGAATTCTACCAAACATTCAAAGAAGAAATAATACTTATTCTACTGAAGCTGTTTCAAAAAATAGAAACAGAAGGAAAACTTCCAAACTCATCCTATGAGGCCAGCATTACCTTAATCCCCAAACCAGGTAAAGACCCCATCAAAAAGGAGAATTTCAGACCGATATCCTTGATGAATATGGATTCCAAAATCCTCAAGAAAATCCTAGCTAATAGGATCCAACAATACATTAAAAGGATCATCCACCAGGACCAAGTGGGATTTATCCCTGGGATGCAAGGGTTGTTCAACATTTGCAAATCAACCAATGTGATAGAACACATTAATAAGAAGAGAGAGAAGAACCATATGGTCCTCTCAATTGATGCAGAAAAGCATTTGAGAAAATACAGCATCCCTTCCTGATTAAGAGTATAGGGTTAAAAATCAGAGTATAGCGATAGAGGGAACATTCCTCAAGTTCATAAAACCCATCTATGAAAAACTCACAGTGAATACCATCCTCAATGGGGAAAAGCTGAGAGCCTTCCCCTTCAGATCAGGAACATGTCAAGGATGCCCACTTTCGCCACTATTGTTCAACATAGTACTAGAAGTCCTAGTAACAGCAATCAGACAACAAAAAGAAATAAAATATATTCAAATTGGCAAAGAAGAAGTCAAACTCTCTTTTTGCAGATGACATGATACTTTATGTAGAAAACCCAAAGACTCCACCCCCAAATTACTAGAACTTATACAGCAATTCAGTAATGTGGCAGGAGACAAAATCAATGCACAGAAATCAGTTGCTTTCTTATACACTAACAATGCAACCATAGAAAGAGAAATTAGAGAAACGATTCCATTTACCATAGCACCAAAAGCCATAAGATACCTCGGAATAAACTTAACCAAAGAGGTAAAGGATCTATACTCTAGGAACTACAGAACACACCTGAAAGAAAGTGAAGAAGACACAAAAAGATGGAAAAACATCCCATGTTTATAGGTCAGAAGAATAGACATTGTTAAAATGTCTATGCTACCCCAAGCAATCTATACCTTCAACACCTTCCCGATTAAAAATTCTAATGACATTTTTCAAAGTGCTGGAACAAACAATCCTAAAATTTGTATGGAATCAGAAAAGACCCCGAATCGCCAAGGAAATGTTGAAAAAGAAAAACAAAGCTGGGGGCATCACGTTGCCTGATTTCAAGCTATATTACAAAGCAGTGATCACCAAGACAGCATGGTATTGGCACAAAAATAGACATCTAGACCAATGTAACAGAATAGAGAACCCAGATATGGACCCTCAACTCTATGGTCAAATAATCTTTGACAAAGCAGGAAAAAATATGCAATGGAAAAAAGACAGTCTCTTCAATAAATGGTGCTGGGTAAATTGGACAGCCACATGCAGAAGAATGAAACTCGACCATTCTCTAACACCATACACAAAGATAAACTCAAAATGGATGAAAGACCTCAATGTGAGAAAGGAATCCATCAAAATCCTAGAGGAGAACATAGGCAGTAACCTCTTTAACATCAGCCACAGCAACTTCTTTCAAGATACATCTCCAAAAGCTAGTGAAACAAAAGCAAAAATGAACTTTTGGGACTTCATCAAAATAAAAAGGTTCTGCACAGCAAAGGAAACAGTCAACAAAACAAAGAGGCAACCCACAGAATGGGAGAAGATATTTGCAAATGACACTACAGACAAAGTGCTGATATCCAAGATTTATAAAGAACTTCTCAAACTCAACAACCAAAAAACAAATAATCAAGTCAAAAAATGGGCAGAAGACATGAACAGACACTTCTCTGAGGGAGACATACAAATGGCTAACAAACACATGAAAAAATGTTCATCATCATTAGCCATCAAGGAAATTCACATTGAGATAATACCTTACACCAGTTAGAATGGCAAAATTGGACAAGGAAAGAAACAACAAATGTTGGAGAGGTTGTGGAGAAAGGGGAATCCTCTTACACTGTTGTGGGAATGCAAATTGGTACAGCCACTTTGGAAAACAATGTGGAGGTTCCTCAAAAAATTAAAAATAGAGCTACCCTATGACCCAGGAATTGCACTCGTGGGTATTTACCCCAAAGACACAGATGTAGTGAAAAGAAGGGCCATATGCACCCCAATGTTTATAGCAGCAATGTCTGCAATAGCCAAACTGTGGAAAGAGCCGAGATGCCCTTCAACAGATGAATGGATAAAGAAGATGTGGTCCATATATACCATAGAATATTACTCAGCCATCAGAAAGGATGAATACCCAACTTTTACATCAACATGGTGGGGACTGGAGTAGATTATATTAAGTGAAATAAGTCAAGCAGAGAAAGTCAATTATCATATGGTTTCACTTATTTTTGGAACATAAGGAATAGCATAGAAGACATTAGGAGAAGGAAGGGAAAAATGAAGGGGGGAAATCGGAGGGGGAGATGAACCATGAGAGACTATCGACTCTGAGAAACAATCTGAGGGTGTTAGAGGGGAGGGGGGAAGGAGGGTGGGTTAGCCCAGTGATGGGTATTAAGGAGGGCACATACTGCATGGAGCACTGGGTGTTATATGAAAACAATTGATCGTGGATCACCACAGCAAAAACTAATGATGTATGGTGACTAACATAATAAAATAAAATAATAAATAAAATAAAATGATATAAAAAACAAAAACAAACAAAAAATACAGATGAATGGATAAAGAAGATGTGGTATATATATATATATAATGGAATATTACTCGGCCATCAGAAAGGATGAATACCTACTATTTGAATGGACATGGATGGCCTTGAGGGGATTATGCTAAGTGAAATAAGTCAAGCAGGGAAAGACAATTATCATATGATTTTACTCATATGTAGAACATAAACAATAGCACGGAGGACCATAGGGGAAGGGAGGGAAACCCAAAAGGGGAGAAATCATGGGAGACTATGGACCCTGGGAAACAAACTGAGGGTTTCAGAGGGGAAGGGGTGGGAGATGGGGTAATGGGTGATGAGTATTAAGGAGGGCATGTGTTGTGATGAGCACTGGGTTTTTTTTTTTTTTAAGATTTTATTTATTTATTTGAGAGAGAGAATGAGATAGAGAGAGCATGAGAGGGGGGAGGGTCAGAGGGAGAAGCAGACTCCCTGCTGAGCAGGGAGCCTGATGTGGGACTCGATCCTGGGACTCCAGGATCATGACCTGAGCCGAAGGCAGTTGCTTAACCAACTGAGCCACCCAGGCGCCCAGCACTGGGTTTTATATGCAACTAATGAATCATTGAAAACTATATCAAAAATTAATTATGTATTATACAGTGGCTAACTGAACATCATAAATAAAGTAAAATAATAAAATAAAATAAATATAATTGACTTACCAAAACTATACTGTATTTACATGGAAAAAATTTCATTATAGGAAGCTATTTAGGAAAATGGGTTAATGTGAAGCCATCTTTTCAGGATATTTTCAGTAACCTGTGATTAATGAAGAGGAATAGCATCTTCCTCTGATGAATAGGCATTTTGTAATGTCCAGTGAAACTGGCCTAGAATGTGTCAACCACCAAATAGTACTGGATTGGAAACATCAACTGTAGTTGTTTTAGTAAAGTGGGTCGAACAGGGCATAATCATCTTCACCCCACTACTCAAAGAAAATTACAGCCCTCCCCCACAACAAAAAAAAGATAAAAAGAAAAAGAAAACACTACTAGATTTCCTTTAATATAGTTGATAGAGTAAAGGTCAGATAAAAGGGATGAGGCCAGAGCTGCTACATATAAGTGTTCAGGTTGTTCACTGCCCAAGGATGTTGCATCTAAGGGGACTTTTTACATTATGGATAGATACAAACTCATATAAGAAGGCAGCAGGCACCATGAGGATTCTACATCTCTCAAACAAGTTCTAGAGCAAACAGGAAAACACCATCTTATGTAAACACACACAGGCACATATAGTCACACACTTGAAGAGATCACACATATACACACTCACTGGCAAACACCCATGCTTGAAACTGCCCCTTCTCTTTGCTATACTTTATATGTGCTCCTGGCAGTTGCTTTTCTCTTTTGCTCAGCATTCTCAGCATCTTATTCTAAACAGAAAGATTTCATACCTGATACAGTCACCTTATCTGAGGTCAGGGAGAGGGGATTAAAATATAAATACTTCCTATTGAATGTATGCTTTAGTATTTATCCATGGTGTGTGTGAGGTGGCAAGAGTGTGGGTGCATTTGTATGCTCTGCCAGGACTGATTCTTCCACAAATATGGTTCCTTCTATGTATGGTTCTTGACTTTGTGCAATAATTTTAAATTTTAATTTTAAATAACTTTAATTAATT
This sequence comes from Mirounga angustirostris, assembly GCF_029215605.1. Taxonomy (NCBI): domain Eukaryota; kingdom Metazoa; phylum Chordata; class Mammalia; order Carnivora; family Phocidae; genus Mirounga; species Mirounga angustirostris. The sequence goes on from NW_026991719.1 coordinate 63,072,294, forward strand.
AAGTAATTAATTTTTACTTGGGGAAGAAACACCTTTTTCTAATTTATACAATGTCCCTTACTAAAGGGCAATGCCATGTACAATGGAGAATTAAGAACAAAATAGAGTGAAAAAGGATGACCAAACATGTTTCACAGGTATATTTTTGCAAATAGTTATCTCCTTTGTCCAGCATAACTTATTAGTTATAACTTATTTCGGTGCAGTTACAATGTGTTATGTACTGGAGATACAGAAAATGTATCTCCAGGCATAGGTCCTGTCCTTGAGGAATTTACAGTTTAGGATTATAAAGGATAGTGAACAGAATCATGCCACTCAATCTTTTTAAGGAAATTTACATAAATTAACAAACTTTTCACCCTGTAGTCCTACATAATGCAACCATCTTTGGCACCTAGTATAGTTAAGGTTATAAAATATCAGATTTCCAGAATGATCAGAATTAAGCATGCTCAGCATATGTAAGTTTGGAGAGATGACTTAAGTTGTGGAAAACAGTGGTGCTTTGACAGTTCTAAAAAGTCACTTGTGGAAACCTTAGAAATAAAATCATCATGTCCTTGAAGCACTGAGTCTTAATAGTTCCCTGGACATGTAGAATGATTTGTTCCCATGGAAGTACTTTTGTGTACAGCATGATGCTCTAATTCTGTATGACGCTGATGGATGCATAACATTCATTTCAGTGAAATAGCAAGAATTTCAATGAAATAACAGGGATTTAAATGAAATAAAACCAATGAAGGGGTTGGGGCAGGCCCATACTCCAAGACTATATTTCACCTTCCATGAAGATAAAAACTTGGAATTTGACCTTGTAAGAAGGAGTGGAGAAAAGTATGATGTGGTGATAAAAGAATGCCAGAATTATTTTAAGAATATTATGGTAATCAAGCCTGCTATAGCAGGGTCTGACCATTTACAGATTTTCATTATAATAATGAACCATAATCAAGGTAAGGGTGCATCATACTAAAAATTTATGGTGAAGATATGTATTAGTTATCAAGAATTGAGGGTAAAGGCATGAACTATCTTTTTTTGACTACCTTGTTTTGGGATCAGAGCTGAAAATTGCATGTTTCTGAAAGAAATGCCAGCAGGCAAAAGAGTTCCAGACAATGAACAGAATGGGAGTATATGTCAGAGAGGAGGAAGCTGGTATAAAAACACACACATGCTGTTTTCCAGAGTGACTGCCGCAGTTTGCATTCCCACCAACAGTGCAGGAGGGTTCACCTTTCTCCACATCCTCACCAACATGTACTGTTTCTTGTGTTGTTGATTTTAGCCATTCTGACAGTTGTGAGGTGATATCTCTTTGTAGTTTTGATTTGAATTTTCCAGATGATGAGTGATGTTGAGCACCTTTTCATGTGTCTGTCAGACATCTATATGTCTTTTTTGGAAAAATGCCTATTCATGTCTTCTGCTCAATTTTTAAGTGGATTATTCATTTTTGGGTGTTGGGTTTTATAAATTCTTTATATATTTTGGATACTAACCTTTATCAGATATGTCATTTGCAAATATCTTCTCCCATTCCATAGATGGCTTTGTTGATTGTTTCATTCACTGTGCAGAAGCTTTTTTATTTTGATGAAGTCCCAATAGTTTATTTTTACTTTTGTTTCCTTTGCCTCAGGAGACATATCTAGAAAGAAGTTGCTATGGCCAATGTCCAAGAGGTTACTGCCTGTGTTCTCCTCTAGGATTTTTATGGTTTCAGGTCTCAGATTAAGGTCTTTAATTCATTTTGAGTTTATTTTTGTGTATGGTGCAAGAAAGTGGTCTAGAAAACACTATAGAGATTCCTCAAAAAGTTAAAAATAGAACTACCTTATGATCCAGCAATTGCACTACTAGGTATTTACACAAAGAATACAAAAATATGAATTCAAAAGGATACATGTACCCCGATGTTTACAGCAGCATTATCTACAGTAGCCAAATTATGTAAATAGCCCATAAGTTTACTAGGGGATTTTTCAGCAGAAAATGTCAAAGCCAGAAAGGAGTGGCATGGTATATTCAAAGTGCACATGGAACATTGTCTAGAATAGAACACATATTAGTCCACAAAATAAGTCTCAATAAATACAAAAAGATCAAAGTCATACCATGCATCCTTTCTGACCACAACACTATGAAACTAGAAATCAACCACAAGAAAAAATATAGAAAGAGCACAAACACATGGAGGTTAAGTAACATGTCACTAAACAATGAATGGTCAACCAAGACATCAAATAGTTAATGGAAAAGTACATGGAAACAAATGAAAATAAAAACACAAGGATCCAACATTTTTGGGATTCAGCAAAAGCAATTGTAAGAGGGAAGTTCATAGCAATACATCTAACTCTAGAAATAAGAAACATGTCACATAAACAACCTAAACTTATACCTAAAAGAGCTAGAAAAAGACCATACAAAACCAAAACCAGCAGAAGGAAATAATAAAGATTAGAACAGAAATAAATTATATAGAAGCTAAAAAAAAAAAAAGAACAGATCAATGAAACCAGAAGGTGCTTCTTTGAAAAGATCAACAAAATTGGTAAAACTCTAGCTAGACTCATCAAAAAACAAAAAGTAGAAAGCATTCAAATAAACAAAATCATGGAGAGGAAGTAAGATGGCAGATGAGTAGGGGACCCCATTTCAACCAGTCCCCTAAATTTAGCTGGGTATCTATCAAACCATTTTGAACACCCACAAGATCAGCCTGAGATATAAGAATATATATCTGGATCTCTACAAGCAGAAAAGTGACTGCTTTTTGCAAGGTAGGACGGGCAGAGCTGTGAATCTATGGAGAGATATCAGAAGATAAAGAGAAAAGGGAGGGAGCCTCCATAAGCAGGCTCCTGGAAAGTGATACAACACTGGAGCACAAAATCAGAACCCTTAGAAATGTGCTCTAGGGAGAAACATCCCTCTCTGAAAGGGGCTCTGGAAATAAAAAGGCAGAATTCTAGGTAGGGCATTGTGATCTTGGGATACAAGGAACCACAGAGCAGAAGGGGGTTTCTGAACTGGTAGAGTGCCCAAACAGTGGAGCCAGGAAGCAGGTTATGGTCAGTGAACCCAGGAAGGGACTCTCAGCTCAGATCACCATAAACCACGAGCCAGGTGGTCAATAACCACTCTTTTCCTGAGCAGCCTGAAAAATTCTGGAACCTGAGCCCGTGACCAGGGAAAAACTCGCAGGGCAGTAGCGGCCCAGAAAACACATTAGAGCTGCACCCAGACATGATCCAGGAGCTTCAGGTGCACACGAGTCCACAGCCGCTTGCAGTTTTAGAATCACAAAGGGCAGCTGCAATCCTGGGTCCCTGGGGACTGCCTCTGAGACAGTTGCTATGGGTGCCCACAGCAGGAGGCTGCCATTTTTGGCAGTGAATACAGAAGCAGAGACTGCTTGTCCTGGAGGGTTTATTAGAGGGCAGACTGCAAATTTTCTGCTCTGGGCCAGAGGTTTGGCTGTGGGCATTTTTGCTCTGATCCTCTGAAGAGGTGCAGAAAGCCTCCAGGGAACAAAAGACACACAGAGGACCAGTTTACACTGAGCCCATCCCCCTGACAGGGTCTGGGGCAACTCGACCCAGGCAGGATTACCTGAGAAACAGTGCGGCAGGCCCCTCCCCCAGAAGACAGGCTGGAAGAACAAGAGGACAACAAAGCTATGGATCCCATGAGACTATAAAATCCCAATGCCAGGGGAACATTGTAAATTGATCTCCAGATGTGACTTCACAACTTGCTTATTTTTCAGATAAAATTCTCCTTTTCTTATGCTTTTTCTCTGTTTTTTTTTCTATTTACCTTTTGATTTCTTTTTTTTTTAAATTTTTTTTTTAAAGATTTTATTTATTTATTTGAAACAGAGAGAATGAGAGGGAGGAGGGTCAGAGGGAGAAGCAGACACCCTGCCGAGCAGGGAGCCCGATGCGGGACTCGATCCCGGGACTCCAGGATCATGACCTGAGCCGAAGGCAGTCGCCCAACCAACTGAGCCACCCAGGCGCCCCTACCTTTTGATTTCAATAAGATATTAATATATCAACTTATATTTCATAGTCGCTTTTTTTAATTTGCATTTTTCCACACCCATATTTTTTATAGATATATGCTTTTTTTTAGTCCTTTTTTCACTATTCAATTTCACTTATATACATACAAGTTTTACTTTCCTTGTAATTTTGGGACGTACTGTCCTCTAAAACACAGAACAAAATACACCCAGGAACAACTGAAACACCCGACTTTGTCCACACTGAGGTTATAACGCCCTCTGTCCCCACCTTCTAAAAAATTTTTAAATTAATATTTTAATTTTTAAATTTTACTCTTGTGTTTCATTTTGGCTTTGTTTTTCAGTGGTGGCTTCCGACCACTCTGGATTTTGCTAGGGTGCATTTTGCTTGGGTCCAGTTGATATTTTGTATGCTGCTCATTTACGCAACCATCCCTCAACAGAATGACTAGGAGGTGGAACTCTCAACAAAGAACCTGAGACAATGTCCTCTACCACAGAACTAATGGATATGGATATAAGCAAGATGTCAGTAATAGAATTCAGGATAGCAATCATAAAGTCAATAGCTACATATGATAATTGTCTTTCCCTGCTTGACTTATTTCACTTAGCACAAGCCCCTCCAGTTCCATCCATGTCCATGAAAATAGTGGGTATTCATCCTTCCTGATGGCTGAGTAATATTCCACTGTATATATGGACCATATCTTCTTAATCCATTCATCTTTTGAAGGGCATCACAGCTTCTTCCATAGTTTGGCTATTGTGGACATTGCTGCTATGAACATTGGGGTGCATGTGCCCATTCTTTTCACTGCATCTGTATCTTTGGGGTGAATACCTAGTAGTGCAATTACAATTATTGGGTCATAGGGTAGCTCTATTTTTAAAATCTTGAGGAACCACCATAGTGTTTTCCAAAGTGGCTGTACCAGCTTCAATTCCCACCAATAGTGTAAGAGAGCTCCCCTTTCTCCACATCTTGGCCAACATTTGTTTCCTGTCCTGTTAATTTTTGCCATGCTAACTGGTGCAAAGTGGTATCTCACTGTGGTTTTGATTTGTATTTCCCTGATGGCTAGTGATATTGAACATTTTTTCATGTGTCTGTTGGCCATTTGTATGTCTTCCTTGGAGAAGTGTCTGTTTATGTCTTCTGCCCGTTTCTTGACCAGATTATTTGTTTTTTTTGGTGTTGAGTTTGAGAAGTTCTTTATAGATCTTGGATACTAGTCCTTTATCTGTAATGTCATTTGCAAATATCTTCTCCCATTCCGTGGATGGCTTCTTAGTTTTGTTGACTGTTTCCTTTGCTGTGCAGAAGCTTTTTTTTTTCCCTTGCCTTCAGAGACATGTCTTGAAAAAAGTCACTGTGGCCGATGTTGAAAAGTTCTCCTCTAGGATTTTGATGGATTCCTGTCTCACATTGAGGTCTTTCATTCTTTTTGAGTTTATCTCTGTGTATGGTGTGAGAGAATGGTCCAGCTTCATTCTTTTGCATGTGGCTGTCCAATTTTCACAATGTTTATTCTTCCAATCTATGAGCATGGGATGTTTTTCCATCTCTTTGTGTATTCCTCAATTTCTTTTGTAAGTGTTCTGTAGTTTCTAGAGTAGAGATACTTTATCTCTTTGATTAGATTTATTCCTAGGTATCTTATGATTTTTGGTGTTATTGTAAATGGAATCAATTTGTTGATTTCTCTTTCTTCAGTCACACTGTTAGTGTATTGAAATGCAACTGATTTCTGTGCATTAATTTTGTAACCTGCCAAGTTGCTGAATTGTTGTATGAGTTCTGGTAATTTGGGGGTGGAGTCTTTTGGGTTTTCCACATAATGTTGCATGTCGTCTGTGAAGGAGAGTTTGAATTCTTCTTTGCTGATTTGGATGACTTTTATTTCTTTTTGTTTTCTGATTGCTGAGGCTAGGACTTCTAGTACTATGTTGAACAATAATGGTGAGAGTGGGCATCTCTGTCGTGTTCCTGACCTTAAGGAAAAGTTATCAGCTTTTCTCCATTGAGAATGATATTCTCTGTGGGCTTTTCGTTGATGGCTTTTATGATATTGAGGTATGTTCCCTCTATTCCTATACTTCGAAGAATTTTAATCAGGAAAGGATGCTCTAACAACATCTTTCTTGATGTGCCTCCTAAGGGAAGAGAAAGAAATCTAAAATAAACTCCTGGGACTGCATCAAAATAAAATTTTCCTCAGTGAAGGAAATAATCAACAAAACTGAAAGGCAACCTATGGAATGGGAGAAGATATATGCAAATGACATATCCAATAAAGGGTAGTATCCAAAATATATAAAGAATTTACAAAACGGGGCACCTGTATGGCTCAGTTAGTTAAGCTTCTGACTCTTGATCTCACATCAGGGCTTGATCTCAGGGTCATGAGTTCAAGCCCCGCATTGAGCTCCATGCTGGGCACGGAACTACTTTAAAAAAAATACAAAAGTCAACACTCAAACAAATAATCCAATAAAAATAGGAGGAAGACATGAACAGATTTGTCTCCAAAGAAGACATCCAGATAGCCAACAGTTACATGAGAAGATGTTCATCATCAATTACTATCAGGGAAATGCAAATCAAAGCTACAATGAGATACCACCTTGCACCTGTTGGAATGGTTAAAATCAACAACACAGAAAAAACAGGTGTTGGTGAGGATGTGGAGAAAGGGGAACTCTCTTACATTGTGTTGTGAATGCAAGCTGGTACACCCACTCTGGAAAACAGTATGGCGGTTCCACAAGAAGTTAATAATCGAGCTACCCTATGACCCAGAAATTGCACTACTGGGTATCTACCCCTAAGATATAAATGTAGTGATCTGAAGGGGCACCTGTGCCCCAATGTTTATAGCAGCAATGTCCACAATATCCAAATTAAGGAAAGAACCCAGATGTCCATTGACAGATGAATGGATAAACAAGATGTGGTATATATATACACAATGGAATATTACTCAGCCATCAAAAAATGAAATATTGTCATTTGCAAAAACATGGATAGAACTAGAGGGTATTATGCCAAGCGAAATAAGTCAATCAGAGAGAAAATCATGTGATCTCAGTGATATGTGGACTTTAAGAAACAAAACAGAGGATCGCAGAGGAAGAAAAGGAAAAATAAAACAAGAAGAAACCAGAGAAGGAGAAAACCATGAGACTGAATTTTTAAAAATTTTATTATGTTATGTTAATCACCATACATTACATCACTAATTTTTGATGTGTTCCATGATTCGTTGTTTGCGTATAACACCCAGTGCTCAATTCAGTACGTGCCCTCTCTAATACCCATCATCAGGCTAAACCATCCCCCCACCCCCCTCCCCTGTAGAACCCTCAATTTGTTTCTCAGAGTCAAAAGTCTCTCATGGTTCATCTCCCCCTCCGATTTACCCCCTTCATTTCTCCCTTCCTACTATCTTCTTTTTTTTTTTTATTTTTAACATATAATGTACTATTTGTTTCAGAGGTACAGGTCTGTGATTCAACAGTCTAACACAAATCACAGCACTCACCATAGCACATACCCTCCCCAATGTCTAACACCCAGCCACTCCAACCCTCCCACCCCCATCAGTCCAGCAACTCTCAGTTCATTTCCTGAGATTAAGAATTCCTCATATCAGTGAAATCATGTAATATATGTCTTTCTCTGATTGACTTATTTCGCTCAGCATAATACCCTCCAGTTCCATTCACGTCATTGCGAATGGCAAGATTTCATGCATTTTGATGGCTGCATAATATTCCATTATATATACATACCACATCTTCTTTATCCATTCATCTGTCGATGGACATCTTGGCTCTTTCCATAGTTTGGCTACTGTGGACATTGCTACTATAAACATCAGAGTACACGTACCCCTTTGGATCCCTACATTTGTATCTTTGGGGTAAATACCCAGTAGTGCAATTGCTGGGTCGTAAGGTAGCTCTGTTTTCAACTTTTTGAGGAACCTCCATACTGTTTTCCAGAGTGGCTGCACCAGCTTACACTCCCACCAGCAGTGTAGGAGGGTTCCCCTTTCTCTGCATCCCCACCAACATCTGTGTTTCCTGACTTGTTAATTTTAGCCATTCTGACTGGTGTGAGGTGGTATCTCATTGAGGTTTTGATTTGGATTTCCCTGATGCTGAGCGATGTTGAGCACTTTTTCATGTGTCTGTTGGCCATTTGGATGTCTTCTTTGGGAAAATGTCTGTTCATGTCTTCTGCCCATTTCTTGACTGGATCATTTGCACTTTGGGTGTTGAGTTTGATAAGTTCTTTATAAATTTTGGATACTAGCCCTTTATCTGATATGTCATTTGCAAATATCTTCTCTCATTCTGTCAGTTGTCTTTTGGTTTTGTTGACTGTTTCTTTTGTTGTGCAAAAGTTTTTATCTTGATGAAGTCCCAATAGTTCATTTTTGCCCTTGCTTCCCTTGTCTTTGGCGATGTTTCTACGAAGAAGTTGCTGTGCCTGAGGTCAAAGAGGTTGCTGCCTGTGTTCTTCCTTAGGATTTTGATGGACTCCTGTCTCACATTTAGGTCTTTCAACCATTTTGGGTCTATTTTTGTGTGTAGTGTAAGGAAATGGTCCAGTTTCATTCTTCTGCATGTGGCTGTCCAATTTTCCCAACACCATTTGTTGAAGAGACTGTCTTTTACCACTGGACATTCTTTCCTGCTTTGTTGAAGATTAGTTGACCATAGAGCTGAGGGTCCATTTTTGAGGTCTCTATTCAGTTCCATTGATCTATGTGTCTGTTTTTGTGCCAGTACCATACTGTCTTGATGATGACAGCTTTGTAATAGAGCTGGAAGTCCGGAATTGTGATGCCACCGGCTTTGCTTTTCTTTTTCAACATTCATCTGGCTATTCGGGGTCTTTTCTAGTTCCATACAAATTTTAGGATTATTTGTTCCATTTCTTTGAAAAAAGTGGATGGTATTTTGATAGGGATTGCTTTGAATGTGTAGATTGCTCTAGGTAGCATTGACATCTTCACAATATTGGTTCTTCAAATCCATGAGCATGGAACGTTTTTCCATTTCTTTGTGCTTTCCTCAATTTCTTTCATGAGTATTTTATAGTTTCTGGAGTACTGTAGATTCTTTGCCTGTTTGGTTAGATTTATTCCTAGGTATCTTATGGTTTTGGGTGCAATTGTAAATCGGATCGACTCCTTAATTTCTCTTTCTTCTGTTTGGTGTTGGTGTATAGGAATGCCACTGATTTCTGTGCATTGATTTTATATCCTGCCACTTCACTGAATTCTTGCATGAGTTATAGCAGTTTTGGGGTGGAGTCTTTTGAGTTTTCCACGTAAAGTATCATATCATCTGCAAAGAGTGAGAGTTTGACTACTTCTTTGCCATCTTGGATGCCTTTTATTTCTTTTTGTTGTCTGATTGCTGTGGCTAGGACTTCTAGTACTATGTTGAATAGCAATGGTGATAGTGGACATCCCTGACGTGTTCCTGACCTTAGGGGGAAAGCTCTCAGTTTTTCCCCATTGAGAATGATATTCGCTGTGGGTTTTTCATAGATGGCTTTTATGCTATTGAGGTATGTACCCTCTATGCCTATACTCTGAAGAGTTTTGATCAAGAAAGGATGCTGTACTTTGTCAAATGCTTTTTCTGCATCTATTGAGAGGATCATATGATTCTTGTTCTTTCTTTTATTAATGTATTGTATCACATTGATTGATTTGTAGATGTTGAACCAACCCTTCAGCCCAGGGATAAATCCCACTTGGTCATGGTGAATAGTCCTTTTAATGTACTGTTGGATTCTATTGGCTAGTATTTTGGTGAGAATTTTTGCATCCATGTTCATCAAGGATATTGGTCTGTAAGTCTCCTTTTTGATGGGGTCTTTGTCTGTTTTGGGGATCAAGGTAATGGTGGCCTCATAAAATAAGTTTGGAAGTTTTCCTTCCATTTCTATTTTTTGGAACAGTTCAGAAGAATAGGTGTTAATTCTTCTTTAAATGTTTGGTACAATTGCCCTGGGAAGCCATCTGGCCCTAGGCTTTTTTTGTTGGGAGATTTTTGATGACTGCTTCAATTTCCTTAGTGGTTATAGGTCTGTTCAGGTTTTCTATTTCTTCCTGGTTCAGTTTTGGTAGTTGATACATCTCTAGGAATGCATCCATTTCTTCCAGATTATCTAATTTGCTGCCATAAAGTTGCTCATAATATGTTCTTATCATTGTTTGTATTTCTTTGGTGTTGGTTGTGATCTCTCCTCTTTCATTCATGATTTTCTTTATTTGGGTCATTTCTCTTTTCTTTTTGATAAGTCTGGCCAGGGGTTTATCAATCTTGTTAATTCTTTAAAAAAAACAGTTCCTAGTTTCGTTGATCTGTTCTACTGTTCTTTTGGTTTCCATTTCATTGATTTCTGCCCTGATCTTTATTATTTCTTTTCTCCTGCTGGTTTTAGGCTTTATTTGCCATTCTTTCTCCAGCTCCTTTAGGTGTAGGGTTAGGTTGTGTATTTGAGACCTTTCTTGTTTCTTGCGAAAGGCTTGTATTGCTATATACTTTCTGCCCAAGACTGCCTTTGCTGCATCCCAAAGACTTTGAACAGGTGTGTTTTCATTTTCATTTGTTTCCATGAATTTTTAAAATTCTTCTTTAATTTCCTGGTTGACCCATTCATTCTTTAGTAGGATGCTCTTTAGCCTCCATGTATTAGAGTTCTTTCCGACTTTCCTCTTGTAATTGAGTTTTAGTTTCAAATCATTGTGGTCTGAAAATAGGCAGGGAATGATCCCAATCTTTTGGTACTGGTTGAGACCTGAATTGTGACCTAGGATGTGATCTATTATGGAGAATGTTCCATGGGCACTAGAGAAGAATGTGTATTCTGTTGCTTTGGGATAGAATGTTCTGAATATATCTGTGAAGTCCATTTGGTCCAGTGTGTCTTTTAAAGTCTTTATTTCTTTGTTGATCTTTTGCTTAGATGATCTGTCCATTTCAGTGAGGGGGGTGTTAAAGTCCCCCACTATTATTGTATTGTTGTCAATGTGTTTCTTTGCTTTTTTTATTAATTGGCTCATTCCTCATCTCTTATTACAGTCTTTGGTTTAAAATCTAATGAGTCTGATATAAGGATTGCCACCCCAGCTTTCTTTTGGTGTCCATTAGCATGGTAAATGATACTCCACCCCCTCACTTTCAATATGGGGTGTCTTTGGGTCTAAAATGAGTCTCTTGCAGACAGCATATTGATGGGTCTTGTTTTTTTATCCAATCTGATAGCCTGTGTCTTTTGATTGGGGCATTTAGCCCATTTACATTCAGGGTAACTATTGAAAGATATGAATTTAGTGCCATTGTATTGCCTATAAGGTGACTGTTACTGTATATTGTCTGTGTTCCTTTCTGGTCTATGTTACTTTTAGGCTCTCTCTGTGCTTAGAGGACCCCTTTCAATATTTCTTGTGGGGCTGGTTTCGTGTTTGCAAATTCCTTTAGATTTTGTTTGTCCCGGAAGCTTATCATCTCTCCTTCTATTTTTAAGGACAGCCTAGCTGGATATAGTATTCTTGGCTGCATATTTTTCTCATTTAGTGCTCTGAAGCTATCATGCCACTCCTTTTTGGCCTGCCAGGTCTCTGTGGATAAGTCTGTTGCCAATCTAATGTTTCCACCATTGTAGGTTACATATCTCTTCTCCGGAGCTGCTTTCAGGATTTTCTCTTTGTCTCTGAGACTTGTAAGCTTTACTATTAGATGTCGGGGTGTTGACATATTTTTTTTTTTATTTTGATGGGGGTTCTCGGTGCCTCCTGGATTTTGATGCCTGTTTCCTTGGCCAAATTAGGGAAGTTCTCTGTTATAATTTGCTCCAATATACCTTCTGCCCCTCTCTCTCTTTCTTCTTCTGCTGGGATCCCAATTTTTCTAATATTGTTTCATCTTATGGTATCACTTATCTCTCCAATTCTGCCCTCGTGATCCAGTAGTTGTTTATCTCTCTTTTTCTCTGGTTCTTTATTTTCCATCATTTGGTCTTCTATATCACTAATGCACTCTTCTGCCTCACTTATCGTAGCAGTTAGAGCCTCCATTTTTGATTGCACCTCATTAATAGCCTTTTTGATTTTGACTTGGTTAGATTTTAGTTCTTTTATTTCTCCAGAAGGGTTTCTCTAATATCTTCCATGCTTTTTTCAAGCCCAGCTACTATCTTTAAAATCATCATTCTGAACTCTAGCTCTGACATCTTACTAATGTCCATGTTGATTAGGTCCCTGGCAGTCGGTACTGCCTCTTTTTTTTTTTTTTTTTGAGGTGATTTTTTCCATCTTGTCGTTTTGTCCAGAGGAGAATAGATGAATGAGAGAACAAAATGCTAACAGGGTAACAACGTCCCCAGAAAAATAAACACTAAACAAATCAGAAGAGACCTGAAACCAGGGGAAAAGAAAGGGAAAGAAAGAAAAAAGAAAAAAAAAGGAAAAGAAAAAGATAAAAACAGACAAAAAACCCCAATATGATCAAATATGAACCAGCTGGTGCATAGGTCAGTGCCACACACTAGATTTTGGGAGTATCTTGGTCTGTTAGAAGAAAGTGCCCCCCAAAATTTTAAAGAAAGAAAAACTTATGTATGTACAAAAATAAGGGTAAATACAATGAAGGGATGGAATATGACTGTAAAGATGAAAATTATAAAAGATTTTACAAAAGGAATTGATAAGATAAGAAGTTGGTTGAAAAGAGGAAGGATTTAAAAAAAAAAGGAAAGAATGTGATCAGGCAGTAGACTAGAACAAAGCCATTCACTGGAGATTTAGGGTATATTTTGGTCTGTTAGAAGAAACTGTATCCCAAAATTTTAAAGAGAGAACATCATATATATATACCAAAATTAAGGTTAACTACTATGAAGGGGTAGAATATGACTCTAAAAATGAAAAATAAAAAATATTTTTTAAACAAGGGATGGATAAGATGTTGGTTGAAAAAGGGAAAAAGAAAAATTCAAAAAAAAAAGAAAAAGAAAATTAAAAAAAAAGTAACTTTGTAAGACTAAAGAATCATGGGGGAAAAAGCCATGAATTCTATGTGCAGTATTCCCCTAGTGCTGGAGTTCTGCCCGTTCTTATTGATCGGTAAACTTGGTCTTTCCTGGCTGTTCTTGCTGATCTTCTGGGGGAGGAGCCTGTTGCCATGGTTCCCAAATGTCTTTGCCAGAGGCGGAATTGCCCCGCCCTTGCCGGTCGTGGCTAAGTAATCTGCTCAGGTTTGCTCTTGGGAGCTTTTGTTCCCTGCAAATTTTCCGTACAGCTTTGGAGGACGAGAGTGAAAATGGCAGCCTCCCAATCTCCACCCTGGAGGAGTCGAGAACTCGGGGCCCCACTCTTCAATGAGCCCCCTGAGAAAAGCATTCAATCACTCCCATTCTCCCGGTCTCTGGCTGCGCTCCGTGCCCACCCAGCCTGTGACTGAGAGTTTCTATCTTCGATACACGACCCCATTTAGAGTCTCCAAACCCAGCAGATTCCTACTGTGTGCTCCTGTGCTGCTCCTCCCCGGGGAGGAAGGGGTGTCTTCCCTGATCTGCCACTTGTTGGGTCCCTGCTGGAAGAGCAGTGGACTGGCTGTGCTGTGGATCATGGTTTATGGCCACCCCGAACTGAGAGCCCACTCCTCGGCTCCGTCTCTGCAGCTGGCTTCCCTGCTCTGATACCTGGGAGCTCTGCCACACTCAGGCACCCCCAGTCTTTCTGTGACCCCAAGTGTCCTGAGATCACACTGTCCCATGAGGGTTCCACACCCCGCTTAGCCACTGGAGTGATGTCTCTTGGCAGAGCCAACTTCTAAAATTTCCGATTTTGTGCTCTGCTGCTCTATCACTTGCCAGTAGCGGCTGACGGAGGCCCTCTTCCCCACCGTCTATCTTCCCGAATATCTCCTTGGATTCACTTCTCCACATGTCCTACCTTCCAGAAAGTAGTCGCTTTTCTGTTCAGAGAGTTGCTGCTATTCTTTTCTTCGATCTCCTGTTGAGTTTGTAGGTGTTAAGAATGGTTTGATCCCTATCTAGCTGAATTCCTGGGACCAGACAAAATTTAGGTCTCCTACTCCTCTACCATCTTGCTCCTCCAACTAAGAGACTCTTAATCATAGGAAACAAACTCAGGGTTGCTGGAGGGGAGAGGGGTGGAGGGATGGGATAACTGGATGATGGACATTAAGGAGGGCATGTGATGTAATGAGCACTGGGTATTACATAAGACTGATGAATCATAAACTTATACCTCTGAAACCAGTAATACTAACAGACTTGTACCTCTGAAACCAAAATACATATGTTAATTAATCAAATTTAAATTAAAATGAGAGACTCTTAATTATAGAGAACAAACTTGGGGTTGATGGAGAGAGGTGGGTAGGTGATGGGCTAAATGAGTGATGTGTATTAGGAGGGCACTTATGATGAGCATTGGGTGTTATAAGTAAGAGATGAATCACTAAATTATACTCCTGAAACCAATATTACACTATATGTTAATAACTAAAATTTAAATAAAAATTTGGAAAGAAAAAAAATGGAAAGGTAAACTCTTCAGTGTGTGTGTGTGTGTGTGTGTCTTTTTAAAGAAGTTTTTATTTTAATTCCAGTTGGTTAACATACAGTGTAATATTAGTTCCAGTTGTATAATATAGTAATTCAACACTTTCATACAACAACTTGGTGCTCATCACAAGTGCATTCCTTAATCCCCATCACCTATTTAACCTATCTCCTCCCTCCCCCTCCCTTCCAATAACCATCGGTTTGCTCTCTATAGTTAAGAGTGTGTTTCTTGGTTTGTCTCTCACTATTTTTTTTCCTTTGCTCAGTTGTAAATACCTAGTAGTGCAATTGCTGTTATCATAGGGTAGTTCTACTTTTTAATTATTTAAGAAACTTACATACATTTCCAGAATAGTTGCACCAGTTTGCATTCCCACCAACAGTGCAAAAGGGTTCCCCTTTCTCCACATCCTCTCCACATCCTCGCCAACATTTGTTGTTTCCTGCTTTGATAATTTTAGCCATTCTAATTGGTGTAAGGTGGTATCTCAATGTGGTTTTGATTTGAATTGCCCTAATGGCTAATGCTGTTGAACATTTTTTCATGTGTCTGTTAGCCATTTGTATGTCTTCTTTGGAGAAGTGTCTGTTGGTGTCTTCTGCCCATTTCTTGATTGGATTGTTTGTTTTTTGGGTGTTAAGTTTGATAAGTTCTTTATAGATTTTGGATACTAGCCCTTTATCTGATATTTCATTTGCAAATATCTTCTATTATGTCAGTTGTCTTTTGGTTTTGTTGACTGTTTCTTTTGTGCAAAAACATTTTATCTTGATCAATCCCAATAGTTCATTCTTGCCTTTGTTTCCTTTGCCTTTAGAGATGTGTCTAGCAAGAAGTTGCTGCAGTTGAGGTGGAAGAGGTTGCTGCCTGTGTTCTCCTCTAGAATTTTGATAGATTCATGTCTCACATTTAAGTCTTTCATTCATTTTGAGTCTATTTTTGTGTATGGTATAAGGAAATGGTCCAGTTTCATTCTACATGTGGCTCTCCAATTTCCCCAGCACCATTTGTTGAAGAAACTGTCTTTTTTCCATTGGACATTCTTTCCTGCTTGGTTGATTAGTTGACCATAGAGTTGAGGGTCCATTTCTGGGGTCTCTATTCTGTTCCATTGATCTATGTGTCTGTTTTTGGAGAATTACAGACCAATATCCTTGATGAACATGGATATAAACATTCTTGCCAAAATACTAGCCATAGGATCCAACAGTACATTAAAAGTATTATTCACCATGACCTAGTGGGATTTATTCCTGGGCTGCAAGTGTGGTTCAACATCCACAAATCAATCAATGTGATACACTACATAAATAAAAGAAAGGACAAGAGCTGTATGATCCTCTCAATAGATGCAGAAAAAGCATTTGACAATATACAACTCTTCACAGTGTAGAGATAGAGGGAACATACCTTAATATCATAAAAGCCATCTATGAAAAGCCCACAGAGAATATCATTTTCAATGAGAAAAAAATGAGAGCTTTTCCTGTAAGGTCAGGAACATGACAGGGATGTCCACTATCACCACTGCTATTCAACACAGTACTAGAAGTCTTAGCCTCAGCAATCAGACAACAAAAAGAAATAAAAGGCATCCAAATTGGCAAAGAAGAAATCAAACTCTCACTCTTTGCAGATGACATGATACTCTATGTGGAAAACCCAAAAGACTCCACCCCAAAATTTCTAGAACTTATACAGGGATTCAGTGAGTGGCAGGATATAAAATCAATGCACAGAAATCAGTTGCATTTCTATACACTAGCAATGAGACAGAAGAAAGGAAATTAAGGAGTTGATCCCATTTACAATTGCACCCAAAATAATAAGATACCTAGGAATAAACCTAACCAAAGAGGCAAAGGATCTGTATTCAGGAAACTATAGAACACTCATGAAAGAAATTGAGAAAGACACAAAGAGATGGAAAAATATTCCATGCTCATGGATTGGAAGAACAAATATTGTGAAAATGTCTATGCTACCAAGAGCAATCTACACATCCAATGCAATCCCCATCAAAATACCATCAACTTTTTTTCATGGAGCTGGGACAAATAATCCCAAAATTTGTATGGAACTAGAAAAGACCCTGAGTAGCCAAAGGAATGTTGAAAAAGAAAACCAAAACTGGTGGCATCACAATTCTGGACTTCAAGCTCTATTACAAAGCTGTAATCATCAAGACAGTATGGTACTGACACAAAAATAGTTGAGAGTCTTTCATGGTTTACTTCCCTCTCTCTTTTTTTTTTTTCCTTCCAATATGCTCATCTGTTTTGTTTTGTAAATTCCACATATGAGTGAAATCATATGGTATTTGTCTTTCTCTTACTGACATTTCCCTTAGCATAATACACTTTAGCTCCATCCATGTCATTGCAAAGGGTAAGATTTCATGCTTTTGATGGCTGAGTAATATTCCATTGCTATATTATACCACATCTTCTTTATCCATTCATCAGTTGATGGACATTTGGGCTGTGTCCATAGTTTGGCTTTTGTTGCTAATGCTGCTGTAAACATCAGGGTACATGTTTCCCTTTGAATCAGTATTTTTGTATCCTTTATGTAAATCCATAGTAGTGCAATTGCTGGGTCATAAGGTAGTTCTATTTTTAACTTTTTGAGAAACCTCCATACTGTTTTCCAGACTGGCTGCATTTACCCTTGCATTTTAATCTCTCCATGATATGATCTTAACTTTCCATTCAGCAAGCTTTTTCCTTTCTTTGGAAAGTACCATCCCCATCTCTTCCATCTAAATCCATCTCTCTATTTATCTATTGTCTATCTATCATCTATCTATCTATTATCTATCTATCATCTATCTATCATCTTTAATTAAATCAAGTTGACACACAATGTTACATTGTTTTAAACATTAGTTTTAAGTGTGCAACATAGTGATTCAATGACTCTGCATCATGCTATGCTCACCACCAGTGTGGCTACTATATGTACCTTAAAATGGTATTGCAATATCATTGACTATATTTGCTATGCTGTACCTTTCACCCCCATGATTTATTCATTTTATAACTGGAAACCTGTACATCCCACTCCCCTTCACACGTTTTGCTCATGTTCTCACTCCCTCCCATATAGCAAACACCATATGTATTTATGTTATATATGTATATCTTGACTTTAATTGCTCATATTGGTGTGGTCATAACTGCTCAACAAACTGGAAATTTGTTTTGGATATATACAACTGTGGAAATTTGTATATATATATGTATATCTCACAACCTCTTTATCCATTCATCTATTAATGGACACTTAGGTTCCTTCTATATCTTGACTATTGTAAACAATACTGCAATAAATATAGAGGAGCATACATCGTTTTGAATTAGTGTTTTCATTTTTTTTTTTTAGAAATACCCATTAGTGGAATTACTGGATCATATGGTATTTCTATTTTTAATTTTTGAAGAACTTCCATACTATTTTCCACACTGGCTGCACCAATTTACATTCCCACCAAAGCAAGAAGATTCCTTTTTCACCACATCCTCACCAATAGTTGTTGTTTCATGTCTCCTTGATACTAGCCATTCTGATATATGTAAGGTAATGTCTACCTGTGGTTTTGCTTAGCATTTCCCTGATGATTAGTGATGTTAAGCATCTTTTCTTGTGTCTATTGGCGATCTATATGACTTCTTTGGAAAAATGTCTATTCAAGTCCTCAGCCCATGTTTTAATCAGATTGTTTTGGGTTTTTTTGTTTGTTTGTTTTTTGGTGTTGAGTTACAGTTCTTTGTATATTTTGGATTTTAACCCCATATCAGACATATTATTTGCAAGTATCTTCTCCCATTCAATAAGTTGCCTTTTTATTTTGTTGAAGGTTTCCTTTGACTTGCAAAAGCTTTGTGTGTAGTTCCAATAATTTAGTTTAGTTTTTGTTTCCCTTGCAAGAGGAGACATATTTAGAAAAATGTTGCTTAGGCTGATGTCAAAATGTTTACTGTTTATGTTTTTCTTCTAGGACTTTTATGGTTTAAGGTATCACATTTAGGTCTTTAATCTATTTTGAGTTTATTTTTTGTATATTGTAAGAAGTGATTAAGTTTCTTTCTTATGCATGCAGCTGTCCAGTTTTCCCAGCACCATTTATTGAAGAAACTGTCTTTTCCCCATTGTATATTTTTGCCTTCTTTGTCATAGATTAATTGACCATATAATTGTGGGCTTATTTCTTGGCTCTTTTTCTGTTCTATTGATGTATGTGTCTTTTTTTTTTTTTTTTTTGCCAGTGCTGTACTGTTTTATTATAGTTTCATAGTGTATCTTCAAATCTGGGATTGTGACACCTTCAGCTTTGTTTTTCTTTCTCATCATTGCTTTGTCTATTTGCAGTCTTTCATCGTTCTGTACAAATTTTAGGATTATTTTTCTAGTTCCTTAAAAATTACTATTTGTATTTTGTTAGATATTGCATTGAATCTAGATTGCTTTGGGTAATATGGACATTTAATGATATTAATTCTTCCAAGCCAAGGTATATCCAATCCAATGGTATATCTTACCATTTGTTTGTGTTGTCTTTAATTTCTTTTATCAGTGTTTTATAGTTTTCATGCATAAGTTTTTTACATCCTTGGTTAAGTTTACTCTTATATGTTTATTATTTTTGTTTAATTGTAAATGGAATCATTTTCTTAATTTCTCTTTCTGCTATTTTATTATTAGCATGTAGAAACAACCATGACTCCTATATATTCTTCAAGATTCAGCTCATGTACCTGCCATATCCTGTAATCATTCATTCACCCATTCATTCATTCATTCAGAGATGTTTAATTATTTTTATTACTGAGTCAGCTATTGTAGATTTCTACAGCTTTAAGCAACTTATGTGCTCTGAATCCTTTCAGCAATTTGTACGTTTTTAATGGCATTTACCATATTTGAACTATGATTTTTATGAGAAATAATTTATCTTTCATGAGCACCATGAAGGCAGAAACCATGTTTATTTATCTATATATACCTAACCTAACAATGACCTGAACATAGTTGGTATTTATTTTTAGATGATCTCTGAGCCCTTGAGGAACTCCAGAACTTCCCTATTTCCCTTGTTTCAGATTTATTATTTCCAGAATATGCCAAGAGAGTTACTGTATCAAACACGGCCAGATAGTAGAATTAGACATTTGTAAAAATTTTGTATTTCACACAAATAACACTTCCAAAGCAAATTTCCAGTTTGTTGAGCAGTTATGACCACAACATTATGAGCAATTAGAATCAAAAATAGTCCAAAGATACCACTGTGTTAAATGGACAGTAAGATATCAAGGATGAAACAATTTTTTAAAGATATGTCTTTCCTAAAACATCAAGCTTCCATTCTGATAAAGAGAACACTCCAGGTGCCTTTCTTATACAGTTTGGGCAATTAGATTTACAGAATTATTAGTTCAACCTGAGGAATGCCTTTGCTGAAATTGAACTACAGGTTCCACTGGCAAAAGGGACAAATTAGTGTTTTTGCTTTTTTGGGATAAATATCCAGTAGTGGAATTTATTATTGTCCTATTAGGAGAGGCCCAAGCAAATTTAAGCAAAACAAGTTGGTCATAATAATATTGGGCTAGGGCGCCTGGGTGGCTCAGTCGTTGAGTGTCTGCCTTCGGCTCAGGTCATGGTCCCAGAGTCCTGGGATCGAGTCCCACATTGGGCTCCCTCCTCAGGGGGAAGCCTGCTTCTCCCTCTCCCACTCCCGCTGCTTGTGTTCCTGCTCTCGCTATCTCTGTCTCTGTCAAATAAATAAATAAAATCTTTAAAAAAAAATAATATTGGGCTAAAGAGCTGGGAGAATACATGCTAAAGAAAGTATATTCAACTGATTTGGAACTGTGGAAATTGTAGAAAAGAAGGTGGTTGTGGTGGGGGGACTTCCTTTTTACTGTTGCATAACGTTTAATGAGAAGGCATGGAAGTAAAAGGAGAGTTTGGATTTAGTATCAGTTAAAAATTTCTTTACAGTAGCATCTTTTTGGACTAAGGTATGGTCTCCAAGGTGATATAGTAGCATCAGTTAAGGCATTTCAACATCAATTGTGCAATATTTTTTAAAAGACTTATTTATTTTATTTTAGAGAGGAGCACATGCAAGTGGGGGGAGGGGCAGAGGGCGAGGGAGCGAGAGAATCTCAAGCAGATTCCCTGCTAAGCATGGAATCCCAATGTGGGGCTCTATCTCATGATCTCAGATCATGACCTGAGCAGAAATCAAGAGTCGGACCACCCAAGTGCCCCCAACTGTGCAACATTTTTAAAGACTAATCATAGAAAACAATCCTGTACTGGCAAGAAGCTTTTAAAATGTTTCCCAAACATTTTCTTCATTTGGTGTCTCTTATGATCACTTTCATGTTTTTATTGTTTTGTTACAACACATATTTGAAAGGCCAGCTAGGAAAATAAACAGAATTTCACTTGGTAAGCCTTAGGTCTTCAATAAATAAAATGTGGTTCAATGAAGATAGAAAAAAATGTGTCATGAATTCGTTGTGTCAGATGGAGCAAACTGGCATGAAATTTGTTAATAGGCAGCCAACTAGTTTTAGCAATCAAAGCAATGACAAAAAAGAAGGAGCAAAGGGAGAAAATAATAATTTCTTTGATAAAGAATGTTGTTACTCATTGAAATTGGTTTCTTTAAAGGGTAATCCATTTTGCTTCTTACTGCTTCCATAGTTTCTCCACAGAAGGTTATTTGGGGCCTAGAGATTAAGGGTGGGGTGAGGCAAAATAGTGAAATAGCCAGTTTGTACTCAGATGCATCCTGCCCATACCCTTTCTGATTAGAAGGGTGCTCTATAGGACTTCAGAGATCTCATATTCCATCAACCCCATTTCCTTTTGATATATGGAGAAATTTCAATCCAAGATAGGATTTATTGAAAGTCATAGGATGAAATTTCTAGAAGAGGGACTAGAACTAGGTGTTTTAACTCCTAGGCTAGTGCTCTTTCCACTACATCATGGTGTTTCTCGTGTTCCATATTTTCTTTTAGAGTTAGTTTAATGCCCATGTCCTTAGCATTTAGGCTACCCTTCCAAGTGAAACCCAACAACAAACTCAGACCTTTCTCTTACCCATTGGTTTATTTTACATGCACATCCTTAGTTTTTCTTTATCATTGTCAGAGCTTTTCTTTCTTCTAGGGAATAGATAATGAAGCCACATTAATTTGTTCAGGGTAACTTATATGTTAGCTCTCAAGGGTAGACCTATTGTAACAGCACCCTTAACCCAAAAAAGAGACAGTTACGGTAGAACTTTCGATCATCAAATCAGGCTTTAGGGGAGGTATTTTGGGTTAGGATAGTCTTTATTGGTTTCTCCAAATCATACAATGTGCATGAGTACCTACTTGGTCTGAGCAGTGAGTTGCTGTTTGTTAAGATATACTGGTTTCTCCACTTTCAAGGTATTAAAATGGCCTGCTACTAACTGTACTGGCAGTTACTTTGTGTTCATTTACTGTGGCCTCATAAGGCCTGGTCCTTAATCATAAATTGCCTCTTAAAGATAATTTCAATGACTTACTAGTGCATTGGATTTGGATAATACATAAATCAGACCTATTACAGATTTCTGAAAAATAAAACCCTACCAAAAGGACACTTTACAGTTTTATTTTAGTTTTTATTTCTGCTTTTAATCACAAGTTGGCCATGGTTCACTGGAGAGCAGTTTAAATCACCCAGAAAAGGTTTCCAGCCTTTCTACAAAAAGGGCTGTTTTAGGGGTACTTTTTCCTACTACAAATATTTTGAAAAACAGACTTCTTGGCTTCTTTTGCAGTAAATGTCCTTGATCCATTAGATAAAGCTGTTCTTTCTCCCTGCAAAACTAACCTATAAACATTTTGAAATGTAGTAGTCTTGTACTCCCCCTTACATATTAGAATAAACATACTGATTAGTTTTTTGAGCTGTCAAGTCAGCCTGACAAAAGCGGACATGCATATATATGTATCTAAAAGTGACTCGTCTTTATTTTTTTACTCTTATAAAAATTGTAGTTAAGGAACTTCTATCACCCACCCCCAACAAAGAATATGTTTTGGTTTATGATAGAGAAAACTTTTTTAATGACTGTGTCCTAGAATGGGCCTCCCTATAGTCAAACAGTATATGCCAGACTTTTGAAAGACCTTTTTCCTCTTGGTGTGCTATACTTTGAGGAATGAAAGCCAGTAAACCGAAGGCTCTGGTATGGAGGGATGCCAAGGTCATTTACCTGAAAGAAGCAACAGGATATGAGTCAAAAGTGAAATAAAAGTTGCTGTGGATAGTTTTTAGTGAGCTGAGTTCATTTAAAGTCAGAGCCAAAATATTCCAGAGGAATGGCAAAAGCACATGTTTTTCCTCCATCTTAAACCTAAAAGAGAACAAGTGTCTTACATTTAAGATTCATCAAGCATAGTTTACACGATCCTTTTTTGCAAAGTGAAAGTGATGTTAGAAAATGAATACAGGAGGGGAAGAATGGGGGGGGGAATTGGAGGGCGAGACAAACCATAAGAGACGATGGACTCTGAAAAACAAACTGAGGGTTCTAGAGGGGAGGGGGGTGGGAGGATGGGTTAGCCTGGTGGTGGATATTAAAGAAGGCACGTTCTGCATGGAGCACTGGGTGTTATGCACAAACAATGAATCATGGAACACTCCATCAAAAACTAATGATGTAACGTATGGTGATTAACATAACATAATAAAAAAAAAGAAAAGAAAATGAATACAAGATAGAAGTAGCTAAGATCTAGGTAGCAGGTTGAAATCATTTGCATGTACAGCTTTTTTAAATTGAGGTATAATTGTCATATAACATCTTAGTTTTATGTATAAACATGATGATTTGATATCTGTATACATTATAAAATGATCACAACGATAAGTCTAGTTACCATCCATCACCATGCATAGTTATAATTTTTTTCTTGTGATAAAGACTCTTAAGATTTACTCCCTTAACAACTTTCAATACAGTATTATTAACAGTAGTCACCATACTGTATATAGCATCCTTATGATGTATTTATTTTATAAGTGGAAGTTTGTACCTTTTGACCCCCTTTACCTATTTTTCCCATTTCCACTCCCCTCCTTTCTGGAAACCACCAATATGTTCTCTATATCTATGAGCTTATTTTTGTTTTCTTGTGTTGTGTTCTTTAGATTCCACATATGAAGGAGATCATACAACATTTGGCTTTCTCTGTATGACTTATTTCATAGGCATAATGCCCTCAAGGTCTATCCATGTTGTTACAAATGGCAAGATTTCCTTCTTTTTTATGGCTGAATAGTATTTTATATATATCTCACATCTTCTTTACCCATTATCTATTGATGAACACTTAGGTGGTTTTCATATCGTGGCTATTGTAAATAATGCTGCAATGAATGTGAGAGTGCACATATCTATTTGAATTAATGTTCTCACTTTTTTGGGTAAATACCCAGAAGTAAGATTGCTGGATCATATAGAAGTTCCATTTTTAATTTTTTGAGGTAAGTCCATGCTGTTTTCCATGGTGGCTGTACCAGTTCACATTCCTGCCAACAGTGCACAAGGGTTCCCTTTTCTCTATATCCTCTCCAATATTTGTTATTTCTTTTTTTAAAATTTATAATAGCCATTCTAACAGGTATGAAGTAATATCTCATTGTTGTTTTGATTTGCTTTTCCCTGATGAGTAGTGATGTTGAACATCTTTTCATTTGCCTGTTGGCCATCTGTATGTCTTATTTGGAAAAATGTCTATTCATATCTTCTGCTCATTTTTTTAATTGGAATATTTGTTTTTTTGCTATTGAGTTCTATGAATTCATTATATATTTGTATGTACATATATACAGTTTTGACTTCTCTTCTGGAAGATATTAAATTAGATCTTAGAAGGGCTTTTTCAGCAAGTATAATTTAGCCTCAAGCTAAGCCAAAGCCTTTTTTTTTTAATTTTATACAGGACTAGATTATTTTGGATTTGTTTAAACTTATAAAACTGCAAATATTGCTACTTTTGTGCAGACTTACAGTCATATTTCTGCCTTTTTAATTACAGACTCTTAAAAATGTCTAGCACACTTATATAGTCTATGACAGCTGCATTACTCTTACAAGTTTTTCTTTGAAAGCTTTTTTTTGTCAACAAAACTGATATATTGGTACCAAAATTGGTTCTTCATATTCCAAAGATTGAGAAGAGCTACAGTCAAAGCTATGTTAGTTTGTGTGTTTCTTTAACAACTATTTTACACAACTCATGAACATTTGTTCTTTGAATAATTAACGTTGCATTTTAAGGCTATCTTACTGGATTTTATTTTTTAATTGTATAAATAATAGTTACGTTGCAACTTTTAAGACTGATTGCAAAGTTTCAATAGGAATTGAACAGCCAGACAGACATTTAGAACTTTTATGCCTTTGGGCATAAAAATAGCAGGACTGTGTTGAGAGAAATGATAGACTATCAAATTCTGTGGAGATTTTCATTGATGAATAATGTGCAGGAGAACAGAATATCTAGTACCTATTTGAGTGACTCCAGTAAATTGCTATTTTCCAATGGCAAGGAGCAGGAGACCAACATGATGGAGTGTAAGTATTTTATAGCTTCTATGAGCATAAACTTTTGTCCCTGAAAATATAAGGCACACTGATTAAAAGTTATGTTGTCATACACCAGAGTTGGTAATCTTAAAGCTAATTGAACATAATAATAAAAATTTTTTTAAAAATGACAGAAAAAAAACCAATTAGAAACATTTTTCCCTCAAAAGTGTTTATCTTAAGTAAACCATTCAATAATGAAGAAATAGAGTCAGAGGTATGGAACATTTTCCTATAACTGGAGGAAGGCTGAAGGAGTTACTACTTTTTTTTTTTTTTGCTAGTCAGGGGCAATTATTACTGATGTAAATATGTCTGAATCTACCACAACTTTGTGGTCAGAAAGAAAAGTTTCTCCTGAACCTTGGTGACATGATCCAGAAGGCTGGAGGAAGACTTTATGGGTTGGGAATTGATAGGCCTTAAGTCCTCTGCATTCTCTGATAAACAAACATCCCTCCCCACTCATACCCAACTTCCCTACTGCTGTAAAATCAGAACCTGCAAATGGTGAACAACTATCTGGCAAGATGTGCTTCCAAACTGATGAGAGAAGCAGCTGCCTTCTAGAGGAGGACTGAGAAGGGGATTAGCCAGGATTTCTGTTTAGAACAGGCACCTGTTTGAGACCTTCAGAAAATTGATAACTTCCAAATGTTCTTTGTGTTCTTCACAGTAAAGTGTTTCTGAGGCAGAACCAAACCTAGAGCCATACACATACATACTTCTCTCCATTGTGCTTACGTCCTCTCCTCAATCCAGGCTGAATTGGCTAAGACTAGTTAAGAGAAATACCTTGCAAACAATGGGAAAACTGGAGTCAAGATCACCACAGTGAAGTAACTCATGATAGAAAGCAGTCATTTAAGTTTCATTAACACTACAGTTCCTGG
The DNA here is from genome assembly GCF_029215605.1 of Mirounga angustirostris. NCBI lineage: Eukaryota > Metazoa > Chordata > Mammalia > Carnivora > Phocidae > Mirounga > Mirounga angustirostris. The sequence goes on from NW_026991719.1 coordinate 63,098,502, forward strand.
AAAATCAACAGCTATCAAACTAAAAGCGTTCAGAGGTTTGGTCACATCACAGAGGTAATGCAGTTACCCGAACTTGTATGTGAAATGCTGAGGAATGGCTTTGTGATCAACCAAATTGTTCTTTATTGTGACCTTCATTCCCTCCTCTCTTACTTAATCTCTTCGGATAGCAGCCACATCCTGTCTTCTCCCTTCTACCCTATTTTGGACCCCATTTCAATGACACACTCACAAGCGTTTTCCATTCTTTGACTCCTTCACCTTCCATCTCACACCTTTGGCAATCCCTGCCCAGTCCTGGCTCAGTTCAGTGGTATACTTTGCCTATTGTTGTTCCCAGTCTGCTGGAGCCTTATCCGGGAAAAAGTGCATATCCATACTCATTGGTTCCACTACAAATGTATGCTTTCTAATCTCACTCAGCTGGACCCTTAACTCTCATCCTTAATCCTTTTCTCATCTGTAGTTGGCTCTTCCATTTCCCACTGCAGCTGTTCTAAAACTTCATTCTTCTTCTCAAGCCCCTACATGTGCCCCTTCACTTTGAGCAGATGACCTACATTTCTGTTTCACTAAAAAATGCCACCAGGTAACAATTCTCTCCTACTTACCCATCCAATGACCCTGTAGTTATTCATCCTTTTCTTCCTCCTCTCCTATAGCATTGAACCTCATTTTAACTCTTCTTCTCTTTCCTCACTGTTTACAAATGTGTTCCAGTCTAAAATGTTTTATAGACACCAAAACATATTTCTTATATTTTTCCTCAAGCTATATCTGCCTCATTTCTTTTATAACCAAACCTCTTGAAGGCATAGTTCATATTTGATGTCTCCAATTCTTCACCTTTGATTTACTTCTCAACTTATTTATATTCAGATCTCTTTCCTAGCTTGCTGATGTGAAAATCACCACCATTAGGGGTTCAAATTTTTGGATTTAGTTATTTTGTGTTAATATACTGATCTTCTTGGAAGAGGTATCTAATTCATGATGTTGTAAATTCTCAGGCTCTTCTTGTGTACTGCCAGATCCATGGAGCCATTTGAGGACTGAATACTATGGTGAGCAGAAGATAGGGCAGGGCAATTTTGAGTTCAGAGGGAGAAAAGGGAAATCAAGAGTCCTCATTATTGGGGGAGATGGTCACAGTAGGGGATCGTGGGTCACCAAGGGGCAGTGTGAAACCATATAGAACTTGGGGAAACTGTGAAGGGACAGGTAGCACAAAAAGAGAGAAACATAGAAAACAGTATTGTATGGCCAATGAATAAAAACTGAGCCAACTCCAAAGTTCTGGCCCAGGCAGCGTGGTCTTTTAATGGCTTTATTTGCTGTTACTGTCTGTTAATATGGTAAGATTTGAATTTGGAGAAGTCCTTTTGTGCACCTCAGGGTTTTTATTTTTCTTTATAAATGGACCATGATCCCTGTCCATTATTTGACTCTGTGTTGCCTAAAACCATTATCAGAATACCCTTTCTTCTCACATTGCAAAGCATACATATGGCCTTCAAAGCTAATCAGTCCTGACGTCAATTTTATCCCCACCAACAACCCAGAAAGTACTTGCTGATTGCTTTACTTAATTTCAGGGATGTCTGATGAGGGTCTTCATTTGAAAATGATTCTAATTTTTTCCAGTGTAAAGTGATTAAATTGGTCTGGCACAATGTATCTTTGGTTAGTATCTATGTTCCTGATTGCTTATAGTCTTGCTTCAGGTCTTACAGGTTTGGCTTTGTCAATCAGGAGTTAACTATCAGGAGACATCTTGTTTTGTGAGTAATGTCTGAAATAATAAGACCTCAAGCTTGGATTTTTTGTTGAAATACAGTCATTTTTATTATATAAATGTTTTATATTTTCCTTTAAAATATTGATATTTTGGTGGATATAACAATATATTATACATAAGTGCCTTATGCAGTAAAGTTGGATTATGGATGAGACCATGCTATAAGCTGGTTTTTTTTTTTCCAATATTTCTGACTGTAGTTCCTTTATGTGACAGGGGGTCTGGTGGGAAAGCCATTCAAAAACATTATATTGTGAGTTGCCATCTTTAGGTAGAACCACTAAGAAGGAATATGAGAACCTAAATAAAAATAGCCATTGGCTCAAGGTTTGGCCATAAAACTGACAAAATAGATGGGACATATGGTTAAAGATCTGTAGAAAATGGTTTTATACAAGTATTTGGATTAAGTGGTGAGTTAAATGGTACATCAGCAATTACAGCGTAACAGGTTTCTTGATAATTTACTATATGATTTGAGCTATTGTATCCAGTTTATGGATTTTAGTTTTCTAAGCCGAAACATGGGGCAGAAATCATGGGTAAGGAGTTTGTACTTGGAGGATCTCTTTAAGACCTTAGTCAGCTCTGGCATTCTGTGGTTCTAGGATTTAGTTTCAAACATACTTCCAAGAAGAGATCTGGATGGACCTCACACATACTCAGGCCAATCTATATCTGAATTTGTCATCCAGCTCACTCAACATTAGCAATATTTATTGAGAACTCTATGTGTCCTAGGTATATTTACAGCACTTGCTCACTCACATTCTAAAGGAAATGTAAACTGCCCACCCCTGCAGTCCCACCAAGGGTAGTAATGATGTGTTCTTTGTATTCTTTGGCCCTACTGCCCTGGTCATGACTGACTGGACCATAAATGGGTACCTAAACAAAGGAAATCAATTCCTAGGCTTAGCACCAAGTTATAATCCATGAATCCCAGCCTACAAAAGATGAGCTAAGCCAAACAAACTCTATTCTGATGCAGTTAGCAGCAGAAACAAAACTCAAAAGCAAATGCTCATGAAACACTTGCTATATATACCAGGCAAAATCTTAAGTCATTCAGTCCTCACAACAGACTATGGGATAGATTCTATTATTATTATCATCACCCTTTAACACACTAGGAAATGGAATCACAAAGAGGCTAAGTAACTTGCTCATGGACACTCAGGTAGTAAGTGGTAGAGTTAAGATTGAAACCCAAGCAGTCTGAATCCAGAGTCTATGCTCTTTTAACCACTACACTACATGGCCTTCAGTTTGAAGTATAGTAAGCCAAAGGACAAACCATTAGGTAGACTGGCCAAGAAAATAAGGTAGAAGGCAACGTTCAAGCTGAAATTTTGAGAGAGCAGAAAAAATACAGAGACAGAGGAAATTGATTTGCAAAAAAAGAACAACAGGGATGGTCCATAAATAAAACTAGAGATGTAAAGAAAAACTATGAAACAGAGAGAGAGAGAGAGATCTTGTCTTGGCACCTGATGATAATATTTACTACTTACTTGCTATATGCCAGCCACTCTTCTTACCTCTTTACCTATACTAATTCACTTAATCTTTACATACTTGCTATGAAATAAATATGATTATTATCCTTATTTTAAAGATATAGAAATTGAAGTACAGATTGCCTAGTGACATATAAAGTCACAGAGCTAATAAGGATTTGAACCTAGGCAGTCTGGCTTCAGAGTTAGCATTCATAAATACTCTACTTCTTATCCCAGTTCCAGTTCCTGTGAGGCATGGTTATATATCAGTTCTTGTCCTTCACTTTCTTTGAGAGTCCTTTATATCTTTAACCCACCCCGCCTCATTTACTTGAGTTGGATTTATTGGGTCTCTCTCCTTGCAACCAAAAAAGAGCTAACCAAAGCAGCAAACTGTCATACCAAATACTGCAGATGGAAATATAAAGGTGATTAATAGGATCCCTGCCTTCAAAGAGTTAGCAATCTAATTGGAAAGATAGGTTATCTAGATCGAAAATAACTAATTATAACAGACACTATGTTCCCAGTTCCTGTTGAAGGAATAATGAGAGCATGCTCAATGAAAGGTAAAAATTGATTTGGAAATACTGACCCTTGAAGTTCTGCAAACTATACAAGGTTCATGTGTGGTTTTTCTACCTTTGACTGTCTGAAGCTGTTCAGTGGGTAAACATCTTTGAGAAAATATCAACAGAATTGGAAAACAGATTTTCAAACTAATTTTCATTGCATAAAAATCCAGTCTTGCAGAAATTCTCCTTTCCCATTTAGGTGGGCTTTGGTACTATCTGCACTATAATGCTCAGTGGATTTTTGAAAGGAATCGTGATCTCCAGAAAGCCACATGGATAATTGGAAGCCACAATCTGGTTTTCCCTCTTATTACCTATTTTCTAGATACAGAAATTAGCCATAATGGCTGAGAAGGTCACATAGCTCAATACTAAAAATAGTTTTCATTAAAATAATTATGAAATGGTAGTAACGTCTTGCTGGTGGGAATGGAAAATGGTATAGCCACTTTGGAAGACAGTTTGGCAGTTTATCACGAAGTTAAACAGTTTTACCATATAATTTAACAATTTCACTCCTTGGTATTTACCCAAATGAGTTGAAAACTTTTGTCCACACAAAAACTTGCACACAAATACTTATAGCAGCCTTTTTCATAATTGCCAAACTTTGGAAGCTGTCAAGATGTCCTTTAGTAGGTGAATGGATAAACAAACTGTGGTACATCCAGACTATGGAATATTATTTAGTCATAAAAAGAAATAAATTATTAAGCTATAAAAAGTCATCAAGGAACCTTAAAGGCATATTAATAAGTGAATTAGTTAGTTTGGAAGACTACACACTCTGTGATTCTAATTATATGGCATTCTGGAAAAGGCAAAACTATTGAGACAGTAAAAAGATCAGTGCTCGCCAGGTGTTCGGGGAAAGCAAAGGAGGGATGAATAAGTAGAAGTAGCACAGGAAGTTTTTAAGGCAGGGAAACTATTTTGTATGATACTATAATGGCGGACACATGACGTGTTTTTGTCAAAACCATGGAATTGTACATATGATTTCATTTATATGTGGAATTTAAGAAACAGAACAGATGAACATAGGGGAAGGGAAAGAAAAATAAAATAAGATAAAAACAGAGAGGGAGGCAAATCATAAGAGACTCTTAACTATAGAGAACAAACAGGGTTGCAGGAGGAGAGGTGGGTGGGGGATGGGCTAAATGGGTGATGGGCATTAAGGAGGGCATGTGTTGTGATGAGCCTGGGTGTTATATGTGATAATGAATCACAAATTCTACTCCTGAAATCAATACTACACTATATGTTAACTAACTTGAATTTAAATAAAATCTTGGAAGAAAAAAGAACATGAAATTGTGTAACACGGAGTGAACCCTTATGTAAACTATGACTTTTTGTTAATAATATTACATCAATATTTGTTCGTCACTTTTAACAAATGTACCACACTAATGCAAGATGTTCACAGTAAAGGAAACTGTGTGTGAGTGCAAAGTGAGAGGAGTGTATGAGAACTCTGTACTTTGTCTCAATTTTTCTGTAAATCTAAACGCCTCTAAATAATAAAGTCTAATAATTTTTAAAAATCTTCAAATGCAAAATTTTCTGGGGCATCTTTTATTATACATATTTTTATTGATGTCATGAAAAGAATGAGTATTTCTTTATTTTAGTTTTGGACTGCCTCTTGTAAGTTCTGACTTCAAAGAAAAAAAATGTGTTACTTTCTTAATCCACAGAAGACCATAAAAAATTGAACTGCTTTGTAGTCATTAAGTGAAGCAATATGGGTAGGAATGCAGTAAAGCCTCACCAGTTTACATTAGTTGGAAGATAGAGGTAAGCAGTATGAATGATAAAATATTTCAAAAGGAATGTAATTTATGGCATTCAAATATTTATGATAACTGAACTTAGACTGGGTATTGTATAGATGAGGTCCTTGGGGGAATGGCATTAAGAACAGACTTTTCAGTTTGTATCCTTGGTTCACATAATTTTCTTAGCCTAGAGTACCGTTGTGTCCACCTACTAAATGCTTATTCATTATTTAAGGCTTGAATTCTTCCTACTTTGTCAAGCCTTTTCTCTCTGGTATATTCAGCAGGACTTCCTTCTGCATTGATTTACAGCTCATTGAGTTCATATCTGTCAGATGCTTGGAGGCAGGGCCCAAAACTTAATTATCTCTGTATCAGTTATATCACTTTGTTCTGTGCTTTGTACATTAAGGGTATCTCAAAAATGCCAGATAAGTGCATTTATTAATAACTATTGATAAGACTGTAATGGAATTTTAAAATAGTCATTTCATTTTGAGTTCAGAGGTGAAAAGAATCCAGTAGAGTGTGTAGTAAAGAAAGCAGACAACAGGGCGCCTGGGTGGCTCAGTTGGTTAAGCGACTGCCTTCGGCTCAGGTCATGATCCTGGAGTTCCTGGATCGAGTCCCGCATCGGGCTCCCTGCTCGGCGGGGAGCCTGCTTCTCCCTCTGACCCTCCCCCCTCTCATGTGCTCTCTGTCTCTGTCATTCTCTCTGTCTCAAATAAATAAATAAAATCTTTAAAAAAAAAAAAAAAAGAAAGCAGACAACAGAAAGTGATTCCATGGATAAAATAGATTAGATTTAACATTATAGAGTCCCAGAATGTGAGAGCCCTAAGCATCTTTGAGACCATTTGGTTCAACACTTTCATCTTTTTAAAGACCTTTATTGAATTGTTGAACACTACATCAAAAATTAATGATGTACTATATGTTGGCTAATTGAACATAATAATAAAAAAAGACTAAATAAAGTCTTAAAAAATAATTAAAAAAGACTTTTATTGAGATATAATTTACATATCATTAATGTTCACCTGGTTAAAATGTATAATTTAGTGGTTTGGGTATATTTAAAGAGTTATGCAACCACACAGTAACCTAATTTAAAAATATTATTATCCTTCAATAAATATTTTTTATAATCAATATATTTTTATCTTTAACAGCTTTATTGAGGTATAACCGATATACAAAAAAACTGTACATACTTAATGTATATAATTTGATGAGTTTAGACTTATGCATATACTCATGAAACTATCACCACAATCAAGAAAATAGACATATTATGACCAAAAGTTTACTTGCACCTCTTTTGTGTGTGTGTGTGTGTGTGTGTGTGGTAAGAATATTTAACATGAGCTTTATCCTCTTAACCAATTTTGAAGTGCATAATATGATATTGTTAATTGTAAGCACAATGTTGTACATCAGATCTGCACAACTTTTTAATCTTTTATAACTGAAATTTTATGAATTTTATGTCCATTGAACAACTCACTATTTTTTCCTCCCCCAAATCCCTGGTAATCACCATTCTGTTCTCTGCTTCTATAAGTTTAATTATTTCAGATACCTCATATAAATGAAATCATACAGTATTTGTCATTCTGTGATTGGCTTACTTCACTTAACATAATGTCTTCCAGGTTCATCCATGTTGTTGCAAATGGTAAGATTTTCTTCTTTTTTATGGCTGGATAAAATTCCATGGTCTATCTATCTTCTATCTATCTATCTATCTATCTATCTATCTATCTATCTATCTATCATCTATCTATCTATCTATCTATCTATCTATCTATCTATCTATCATCTATCTATCTATCTATCATCATCACCTATCTTTCATCTATCATCTATATCTATGTATTTATATGTTTATGTATCTATCTCCATCTGTTAATGAATATTTGGGTTGTTTCCATATATTGGCTATTGTAAATAATGATGCAATAAACATGGAAGTCCAGATCTCTTTGAGATTATGATTTCAATTATTTTCTCTATTGGACATATACCCAGAAGTGGGATTGCTGAATCATATGGTAGTTCTACTTTTAATTTTTTGAGGAATTTCCATACAGTTTTCCATAGTGGCTGCATGATTTTTCATTTCCACCAACAATGTACAAAAATTTCAATCTCTCTACATCCTCTTCACTACTTTTGTTTTTTTTGGATAATAACCATCCTAACAGGTTCAAGGTGATATATCATTGTGGTTTTCACTTGCATTTCCTGGATAATTAGTGATGTTGAACACCTTTTTCATGTACTTATTGGTCATATATTTATCTTCTTTGAATGAACATCTATTCTAATAATTTGCTCACTTAAAAATATTGGATATAATTGACACACAATGTTACATTAGTTTCAAGTCTATGACATAGGTTCAACAAGTTTATACATTTATGCTCACCATAAGCATAGCTACTGTCAGTCACCATACAATGCTATTATAATACCATTGACTGTGTTCCCTATGTTGTACCTTTTATATATATGATAGAATATTAATCAGCCACGAAAAAGGATAAGATTTTTGCCATTTGCAACAACATAGCTGAACCTAGAGGGTATTGTGTTAAGTGAAATAAGTCAGACAGAGAAAGACAAATACCATATGATTTCACTTATGTGGAATCTAAAAAGAATAAAAGAAACAAATAAACCAAAAGCAGAATTAGACCCATAAATACAGAGAACAAACTGATAGTTGTCATAGGGGAGGGATTGGAGAAATGGGCAATATGGGGGGAAGGGAGTGGGAGATATAGGCTTCCAGTCATTTGCCCATTTTTAAATTGGGCATTTGTTTTTTATCTTATTGAGTTTTTAAAAAATTTTATTTTATTTTATCATGTTATGTTAGTCACCATACCGTACATTCGTTTTTGATGTAGTGTTCCATGATTCATTGTTTTTGTATAACACTCAGTGCTCCATGAAGTACGTGCCCTCCTTAATAACCATCACTGGGCTAACCCATCCCCCCATCCACCTCCCCTTTAAAACCCTCAGTTTGTTTCCCGGAGTCCATAGTCTCTCATGGTTCTTCTCCCCTTCCGATTTCCCACCTTCATTTTTCCCTTCCTTCTCCTAATGTCCTCCATGCTATTCCATATGTTCCACAAATAAGTGAAACCATATGATAATCGACTTGTAAGAGTTCATTATACACTGTGCATAGTAGTCCCAACCAGATATGATTGGCAAATATTTTATTCTATTCTGTAAATTGTCTTTTCACTTTCTTGATAGTGTTATATGGCTCATAAAAGTTTAAATTTTGATGAAGTGAAACTTTTCAATCTTTTTTATAGTTTGTGGGTTTTATATTGTATTTAAGAAATCATTGCTTAACCCCAAATCTTGAAGATTTATGATTATTTATTCTAAGAGTTTTATAATTTTGGCTCTTAATTTTAGGCAGATGGTCCACTTTAGATTAAGTTTTGCATTGTGTGTAGTGTGAGGTAGAAATTCAAAGCCATTCTTTTGAATGTTTATATCTAGTTGTCCCAGTACCATTTATGAAGAGACTATCTTTCCCCATATAATTGTTTTGTTGTGCTTCTCAAAAATCAATTGGCATAAAAGCATGGGTTTGTTTCTAGACTCTTGCTTCTATGTCATTGATCTATGTCTGTCTATCCTTAATCCACTACCACAGAGTATTGATTACTATAGCTTTGTAATATGTTTTGAAATTGTTTAAGTGTGAGTCTATCAAATTTGTTATTTTTTAAAGATTATTTTTGCTATTCTGGGTCTCTCACATTTCCATATGAATTTTAGCTTATCATTTTTTTACAAAGAAGCCAGTTGAGATTTTGACAGGAAATGTTTTGAATTTGTAGATCAATTTGAGAAGTATTGCTATTCTAAAAATATTATGTCACCCAATCCATAAGCACAGGCCATCTTTCCAGTTTATTAGATACTCTTAAATTTCTTTGAACAATGCTTTGTAGTTTTCAGTATACAGGTTTTGCATTTCTCTGTTAAATGTATTCCCAAGTGCTTTTTTTTTATTAATTTATTTTGATACTGTTACAAATGGGATTTTAAAAAACAATATGGTCAATTAATATTTAACAAAGCAGGAAAGAATATCCAATGGAAAAAAGACAGTCTCTTCAACAAATGGTGTTGGGAAAACTGGACAGTGGGATATGCAAAAGAATAAAACTGGACCACTTTCTTAAACCATACACAAAAATAAATTCAAAGTGGATTAAAGAACTAAATGTGAGACAGGAAACCATCAAAATCGTAGAGGAGAACACAGGCAGTATTTTATCTTTGTCATCAGCCATAGCAACTTCTTACTAGATATGTCTTCTGAGGCAAGGGAAACAAAAGCAAAAATAAACTACTGGGACTCCATCAAAATAAAAAGCTTCTGCACAGTGAAGGAGACAATCAACAAAACTAAAAGGTAATGTACAGAATGGTAGGAGACATTTGCAAATGATATATCTGATAAAGGGTTAGTATCCAAAATCTATAAAGAACTTGCCAAAGTCAACACCCAAAAAAACAAATAATTAGGTTAAAAAATGGTCGGAAACATGAATAAACATTTTTCCAAAGAAGACATACGGATGGCCAATAGACACATGAAAAGGTGATCAACATCATTCATCATCAGAGAAATTCCAATCAAAACTACAATGAGAGATCATCTCACACCATTCAGTATGGCTAAAATTAACAACACAAACAACAGGTATTGGTGAAGATGTGGAGAGAGGGGAACCCTCCTGCACCTTTGGTAGAAATGCAAACTGGTGCAGCCACTCTGGAAAACAGTATGGAGTTTCCTCCAAAATTAAAGATAGAACTACCTTATGATCCAGCAACTGCAGTACTAAGTATTTACCCAAAGAATGCAAAAACATTAATTCAAAGAGATACATGCACCCCAATGTTTATAGCAGCATTATCTATGATAGCCAAATTATGGCAACAGCCCAAATGTCCATTGACTGATGAATGAATAGAGAATAGGTTGAATAATGAATAAAGAAGAGGTGTTATATATATATATATATACATATAGATAGATACCTATATATATATATGATGGATGGAGTTAGAGAGTATTATAATGATCAAAATAAGTCAAAGAAAAACAAATACCATATGATTTCACTCATACGTGGAATTTAAGAAACAAAACAAATGAGTATAGGGAAAAAGAAAGAAGCAAACTGAAAAACATACTCTTAACTATAGAGAACAAACTGGTAGTTACCAGATGGGAGGTGGGTGTAGATAGAGGTTAAATAGGTGATGGGGTTTAAGGAGTACATTTGTGATCAGTACCCAGTGTTATATGTAAGTGTTTAGTCACTAAATTGTACACCTGTAACTAATATTACACTGTATGTTAACTAACTGGAATTTAAATAAAAATTTAAAAAAGAAAAAAATGTTTTTAGATTGTTCATTACTGGTATTTAGAAATACAGCTGATTTTTGTATATTGATCTTATATCCTGTAACCTTGCTGACCTTGTTTGCTATATCTGATGGTTATTTTCTGGACTTCTTGTAATTTTTTATATACAAGTTTATGCCATCTGTGAATAGAGATAGTTTTACTTCTTTCTTTCCAATTTGGATGCCATTTATTTATTTAGTTAGTTATTATTTATATTTGTTTATTTATTGCTAACTGCTCTGACTAGAATTTCTTGTACGATGCTGAATAAAAGTGGTGAAATGAGACATATTTGACTTGTTCTTATTTTAGTGGGAAAACTTTCAGTCTTTCACTTTGAATAAGATTTCAGCAATGAATTTTTTATAAGTATCCTTTTCTTAAGATTTTATCTATTTATTTGTCAAAGAGGGAGAGAGAGAGACTGAGCAAGCAGGGGGAGCAGCAGGCAGAGGGAGAAACAAGCTCCCCACTGAGCAAGGAACCTGTTGTGGGACTGGATCCCAGAATCCTGGGATCATGAGCTGAGCCGAGGCAGTCACTTAACTGACAGCAACCAAGGCATCCCTATAGCCATCCTTTATCATGATGAGGATTTTCTCTTCTAGTCCTATTTTATTCATTGGTTTTATTTTGAAAGGGTATTGGATTTTGGCAGCATATTTTGAGATGATCATGTGGTTTGTCTTTTATTCTATTAATGTAGTAAATTAATTTTTCATATGTTGAGGCAACCATGTATTAAGACAAATCCCACTTGGTCATGGTATATAAATCCTCCATATATGTTGCTGGATTTGGTTCACTAGTGGTTTTAAAGGATTTTTACGTCTGTATTCACAAGTGATATTAGTCTTTTTTTTTTTCTTTTCTTGGGAAGTCTTTGTTTTATTATCAGTACAATACTGGCCTTATAGAATAAATTGGAAGTGTTCTCTTCTATTTTTAAGAAATGTTTGCAAAGGATTGGTGTTAAGTCTTCCCTAAATGTTTGACAAAATTCATCAGTGAATCCATCTACTCCTGGAATTTTCTTTGTGGAAAGCTTTCTGAATACTAATTCAGTCTCCTTAATTGTTATATGATATTTACATTTTCCATTTATCTTGAGTCTGTTTTGGTAGTTTGTATATTTCTAGGAATTTTTCCATTTAATTTAGGGTGTTAAATTTGTTAACATAAATCATTCATATCATTCTCTTATAATAATTTTTAGTTCTGTAAGGTCAGCAATAATGTTTGTTGTTTCATTCCTAATTTTAGTTACTTGAGCCTTCTATCTTTTTTTCCTGGTCAGTCTAGCTAAAGATTAGTCAAATTTGTTGATCTAGTCAAAGAACAAACTTTTGGTTTCATCTACTTCTTGCTCTTTTTCTATTCTATACTTCATTAATGTCTGCTCTAATTGTCATCATTATCATCATCATCATCATCACATCATCATCATCATTATTTCCTTCCTTGTGGTTGCTTTAGGTTTACAGTTTTTTTTTTTTTTTGTTAAGGTGAAATGATAGGACATTGTTTTGAGATTTTTAATCTTTTTTACATATAGTTATTTTCAGTTATAAGTTTCCCTCTGAGAAGTGATTTTGTTGCATTACATAAGTTTTAATATGTTGTGTTTTCATGTTTATTCATCTTACAGCATTCTGTTTTCCCTTATGATTCCTCTTTGACACACTGGTATTCAGGAATGTATTGTTTAATTTCCACAGTAAAAAAAAAACAAAAAACAAACTCAATTTCTTTCTGTTTATGATTTGTGATTTTATTCCATTGTGGGCTATCAACATACTTTGCATGATTTTAATCCTATTAAATCTATTGAAGCATATTTTATGTGTATGTGATCTTTCCTGGAGAATATTCCATGTGCACTTGAGAAGAATGTATATTCTACTGTTGTTGACTGGAATGTTTTATAGGACTATTAGGTCTATCTATTAGGTCTAGTTGATGTACAGCATTTTTCAATTTTTCAATATCTTTCTTGATCTTCTGTCTAGTCATTCTATCATTATTGAAAGTGAGGTATTGACATCTCAAACTATTGTTGTTGAATTATCTACTTCTCCCTTCAATTATGTAAGTTGTTACTTCATATATTTTGTGCCTCTGTGTATGGGTGCATATATGTTTACAATATTCCTGATAGATTGACCATGTTATCATTATAACATGTCCTTTTTATCCTTAGTAACAAGTAGTTGTCTTAAGTCTACTTGTCTGATGTTAGTATAGCCACTCTAGCTCCTTTTTTGGTTATTTTTTGTAAGGTATATCTTTTTCTATTTTTTTTCAATCTATTATTACCTTTGAATCTAAAGTGTATGAAGGGGGGGTGGGGGAATGGGGTGACCAGGTGATGGGTATTAAAGAGGGTACATATTGGGATGAGCACTGGGTGTTATATGCAACTAATGAATCGTTGAACACTACAACAAAAACTTATGATGTACTATATGCTGGCTGACTGAACATAATAAAAAAATAAACAACAAAAAGAAAAAAAAATAAAGTGTATGCCTTATAGATAGCATATTGTTTGATCTTGTTTTTTTTTAAATTAAGTTTTATAATCTGTGCCTTTTGGTTGAATTGTTTATCCTATTTAATGTTATTATTGATATAGTTGTAATTCTTTATACCATTTTACTATTTGTTTTCTATGTTTCATGTCTATTTTTATCTTATGTTCTGCTTTTACTATCTCTTTGTCTTGAGTGCCTATTTTGTATTGTACTTTTTTTCACTCCTTTAATGATTTTGAACTATATTTTTAAGGTATTTTTCTTAGTGGTTGCTCTTGGATTTCCAATATTATTTTAACTTACCAAAATTTACTTCAAATTTATACTAACATAATTCCAAAACACTTGCATTTTGATTTGGTTTTGCCATTTATTAGCTCTGTTGTCTTAAGTAAGCCACTTTTTCCTTATGCCTTCAAGACTTAGCTTCTGACTTTAGGCCTCATATTTATAGATCAGATCCAGAGATTTTTAAACCTTAGAATGGTTCAAAAGCCACACATTTTATTAGTGGGATTTGTCAGCTTCTAGTGAGTAGTTTTCATTACAAAATGCAGATCCTTACATTTGCTCATTAACAAGATAATTTGGACAGAGTTGTAAGCACTGTAGCAAAAGAAGATGTGATTATAATTATTAGTCCAGAAATGATCAGAAATATTGGAAGAATTATTAGTTGTGTGACTTTGGGTGAGTCACTTAACCTTCCTGTGCCTCACTTTTCTTGAGTATAAAATAGGAGTAATAACAGTATCTACCTCATGGAGTTGTACAGATTAGGTAAATAAATATAGGAAAAGCATTTAGAATATTGCCTGGCATATATTATGCTTGCGAAAATTTTTTATTGTCATTATTATTATTATTACTTTGACATTTTTCTAATCTATAGCAAGAATTCAAGGCTTCTGGGTACTTTACAAAACTCTTTGGCAAAAACATTCATTTTTTCCAACTACCAACCCTGCCTGTAGCAATGGGAACTTGCTATTATCCAAGACTGTTTAGTTAGCGAGAAGGAAATCTCAGATCTAGAGAAACGTCTAAGAGGTGATGGTGCTCCAGTGTGAAGGATGAGCTAAAAATTTTCCAGGGACTGTGCTTGAAAACATGTTTTCTGCCCTTTCAGAAATGTAATGTCCAGTGTTATGAACTGATTTGGAAACTGACCTTGTGGTGCCTTCCTCCCACTGAAGCAAAAGACCATATTTTATTTTATTTTATTTATTTTTATTTATTTTTATTTTATTTTTTTTTTTAAAGATTTTATTTATTTATTCATGAGAGACAGAGACAGAGAGAGAGAGGCAGAGGGAGAAGCAGGCTCCCAAGGAGCAGGAAGCCCGATGCGGGACTCGATCCCAGGACCCTGAGATCATGACCTGAGCCGAAGGCAGACGCTTAACCATCTGAGCCACCCAGGCGCCCAAAAGAAGACCATATTTTAAAAGAAAGGCTGTAAGATTCAGGATCTCGACTTTTTTTGTTCTTTTGTTTTCTGAATGGCTTCAAGACATCTGATAATTAATCCAAAGTTAGTAATTAAACGGTCTTCCTTCTTAGAGCACTGCTCAGGTGTATACACGCACTGTGTTCATTTAGAGAATATGAGATTTACCAAAACTGTTAGCTGGATCCTAAACCATAAGCATAGTGAAGTTTTTAGTTACATTTGTAATGTTTCTAAGGAAATTAGCATAGTGTTGGGTCCCTGGTACTTGAGGTGAATTCACCCAGTCCTTTGATATTGTTGGCAAAAAGAAAAAAAAAAAATGAGTCGGGTTTGGAGTGTGAAGATCCCAAGCATCTGGCTGTTCTTACTCAAGTGTGTAAATTCCCAGTTAGAAGTTAGTCATATTTGTTACTTTCTTTTCAAACAGATAAAGAGGAAATGTATACTCATTCCCCCAGGTAGCTCTGAATGCACTTTTTCAGCTGCATATTCATTCCACCCCCAGTGGCAAGTACATCAGCAACTCAATGAAAAAGTTTTGAGGACTTTTTGGGTTAAGATGTGTGGCTATAAACTGGCTGTTTGGAGAACACCCTAAAAAAGCTTTCATTTTCCCCCTTCTACCTTCCAAATATTAGAGGAAGTAAAACTAGAATGTTTGCAGTGAGGAGTGAGAGGAGTGAGATGAAGACAAAGGAGAATAGTAGTGGATAAACTTCAGTACTTTCTTGTTCATGGGACTTTTTTTATGTGTGTGTATTCTTTGTTCTAAAATAACACCTTGATGTGAACTTGTTGGTAAATGAATGAAATGGCACATGTTTTCAGCTGAGAAGTTAAAAAAAAAAGGTACACTGCTGCTTTACTCGAGAAGAGAGAAGGTCTGGGAGAAGAGTTTTTGTAAACACTATTAATATTAATTTTGGATTAAGCAGATATAGACCCTATCCTCTTGGAGTTTACAGTTGGGAGAGACTGACAATTAGATTACCACACAAATGAAAAATTATACAACAGCATGTAAAATTTTATCTGTGATGAATGCAATAAAGAAGAGGTCCACAATTCTGTAAGAGCATATAATAAGTGGATATGACCTGAACTAGGGATTAAGGAAGGGTTTTCTGAAAACATGGTTACTGGTATAATTTCTGAAGGAAGAATAAGAATTAATTTGGGAAGGGGGGTATAGGAGAGGGGGAAATGTTCCAGGCAGGGGTAATAGCATGTGGAAATGTCCATGGTATGAGTGATCAATTTCATTCTAGGAAGTTGAAAGTAAGTCAGTGAGGGTGGAGCTCAGCTAGAGGAAGAGTGATGCTAGAAGGACATGCAACCCATTGATATGGTAAAAGATCTCGAATCCTTTGTGAGATTAATCAGAAAGGTACTTAAGTACTTTAGGGAGAAATGAATTGGAAGACTGAGTGATCCTAACACAAACAGAAGAAAGAGAGTGAGCTGGTCATACAGTGACCATGACTATAGGTTGACTTTAATCACTATTTTTCACTGAGTTGCTACAACTGAGCACTCTTCCCAAAAGCTCTTCTCCTTACCCTTCTTTTTTTCTTCACAATCTTCCTTCTCACCTCTTCTCACTTCACACCTCCTGCATTTGATCACTTGGGTCTGGCCACCTGGAAAGATTTCCTCTTCCTTTTTTGGCTTATTTAAATAGTAATCATCCATCATGGTCCAGCTCAAATCCTCCCCACCCCTTCAACCAGGAAGTCCTCCTGGCCTTATCCATGGGAATTTATCTCCATTTTATGATACTTTATAGAACTTAATCTCCATATAACTACTTTAGTATTTTTCAAAATTTGCCTTTGGTATCTCTTTAATGTGTCTTGTATCCCCAGCTAGACTGTGAGGGAAAAGACTCTGTAGACTGACAAATGCACCAAGAGCTCATCTAAGCCCAGAGTGGGTGAATGACCTCTTGTGGAGACTCAGCCAATGTTAGCAACTGACAGAAATAGACATACCTGAGATAAGTGGAGAGGGGAACAGAAAGAACAGAATCTAGGGGTGGGGGGAGGGGGAGGAACAGAGAAGTGTTTTTTAGACTCAGTCACAAGTAATAAGGCTAGTATCAGCTTCACACTTACTTGTTTACTGGCCTTGGCTGTTAGTGAGAATAGCAACAATAGAGCTGAAGAGAGGTAGAATAAACAAACTTGAAGCATGGCTTATTTGGGAGGCAGCTAATTATGCAGACTGAAGTTTTGAAGCAGGCAGAGGATCACTCATATCTCCAGGGGCATGGCTCTGCCAGAGATAGAAAGCACCTTATCCCTGACCCAAGAGTTTCATTGCTGTTGGTGGTAATGTTGGCAGTGGGTGGAGGTAGAGGATAGAAGGGGGGCCTTGGTGGAGGGGAAGGGCTAGCAGTGAAGTTACATATGGATGACTGAATTTCTGCAACAAATTCGGACCAGAGAGAAGAAAGGAAGGAGGAAAAAGAAAAAAAGGGTGGGTAACCAAGGCAGTCACCCTATAGGGAAAGAACTTGCCAAGAGGGAGGAGGAGGTATACAGTTGAAGATAACTCCCCATTATAAACAGATTGCATCTGTACTATTTATTTTGGTTTAAGGAAAACCTCTGAAAATTTCATGAATTAGACTTCCTGCCAGGCGGTTATTTAAGAGAAATGTAGACTGTAGACCCTCCTTTTGCCACAGAACACTCTGAAGTCCATGGAAGGTGGGTATTAGAGCTCTGGGGACCCCAGCACATCTCCAACTGAGGACACTTCACTGGCTTAAGTGAGTATAGTATTGTTTGTGTGTGTGTGTTTGTGGGAGATTTAATTTTGCATAGTATAATAGGAATACATTAATGGTATCATTCACTTTTGCCTTTCCCTGCCTCCTGCTTATTATTATTAAATATTGTTGCTGTAATTATTTTAAACAAGTTGGAACAAATATGGGCTGCTCGTAATTAAAACACTCCTCCCAGTTTGAAGTTTTGTCTCCTCCTACCCATTAGAATTGTAAAGAGTTAGCCGTCCTGCAGCAAAAACAAGCACACAGGCTTTCTCTGTGGATTGATTGGTCAGGAAAGACACTTTTTATATTGTTAAGTGGCACTTAAGCTGCTAATTCTTGACTGTGAAAACTGCTTTTCCTGGGCAATGCTCTTTAAGGAAAAACTTCTTCAGTCCAGTGATTGGTGACTAAGGAAACGATGGAGCACAGGGGATTGGGCGGGATCTCGGCTCCTAATAATGCCTCCTTATCCAATGAAAAGCATTTCCTACTGAGACCCCCAAGAGTTCCCCCAGCCTTCGCTCCCGCCCGGACTTTGGGCCTTTTCTTGTGTCCTGTTTCTTAAAGGCATGCCGGCTACCGCATTCAAGAGAGCCATTCCTTAACAAAGAAAAGAGATAAATGTAAATAAGCTCACATTTTCAGAATGAGCGGTTTGTTGTAAGAAGCTTCGGCAGCCCAGAGTCTGTTACTTTGGGCTGGGCGAACCTTTCCCTGTAAAAAAATATGGATTAAAATATGCACTTCTAAAGTGCAAGTTGTCCATTTACATGTTTATTAGCTAATTGTCTACAGGCATGAGCACATTCTTTCATCTTGCACACTCTTTCTTGGGGTAAGTCTCTTTGAGAAAGATTTGATTTGGGCGTTTGGGGGCGGGGGGACGGCATAACAAACTTCAGCAGAATCACTGATGCTTTGAGTGTTTGGGGAAAGAAGTTAGACTTCAACTCTGAAGTGCTGAGCAGGGATCCTTGTGTTGAATGTTTTTTTTTAAAAAAAGCAATAATTTCTATTGTTTTGGCAATAATACTGCTTCAGTGGAAGAGTACTGGATTTTCAGGCTGTTGTTTCACGTAAATACAGTTGTCCTAAAGAGCATATTTAAAATCAGAGTAATTTAGAAATTCTTTTGGCTAGCTTTGTATTTCTTTGGTTTACAATTGATTGTGAGCTAATGTGGTTTCTATTATGATGAGGTTTCTTCTAGTAAAACTATGTGTGGCGGTATGCCTTTGATGCTTAATTGATTTATGGAAAATGTGACATTTGCTATGCTGAATAATTCATGAACTTGACCATAAAAGAAGAAACATGTTTAAATGAAAAACTAATTCTGGCATAAGTTGAATTTGCTATTATATGTGAAATTAATCACTGTTTTCCAAACAAATGCAATAATGTGTCATTTAAAACCTTTTATATATGTTGGATATTTTAAAGACTTTTAGTAACAAGATCTTGTTGAACTGATAAATATTGTGTTTTAGTTATTTTGCTTTAGGAAATATAGCAGTGTAATTCATCATTATTTAAGCATGGAAAAGACCAGATGAATCCAAAGATTAGAACATTTAGAGCTTGGTGGGATTATTCACTTTGCTATTTTACCAAATTATACCATTTTTCTTTTTATTTGAGTAACATGAAGACAACAATAATAGCCTAAGCTCCAGATTATCCAGCGGCTTTGAAACATGTTTATTTTTCAGAACAAAATTCCAAACATACCCCATTAACATAGATTGTAAATCCTTTTGCCATGTCACAGATGAAAAGTTGCACTCTTGCTAAAAAGGATGAGTTCAGCTGAAACACTTGATGGCATCTACACTCTAAAGCATTTCCTGCCAATCAGAGATGTGAATGAATGTCCTACTGGAACAATCAGACTAGCCTTTCAGAATTTGTACTCTCTGTGAGTTAAAGGGAGGAATGGGAAGATGCCTTGCAAGAACACTCAGGCCAAGCTTAGCTAAGGCTTCATTTATTCAGTTTCCTTTGAGAGAAAATACAGTGATAATTGTTGCCCTTGCTGTGGTGTGGTCAGGGCCTAACTGTGTAGTTGTCTTTTTTTTTTTTTTTTTTTTTTTTTTTACTGTGTATGGTTATCATGTATAGTCTGATCTTGGCCTTCTTAAGGGGGAGGGAAAAAAAACCCTATAATATAGTTGTGAATTTTAGTACTGGAAATTGAGAATTTAATAGGAGGCCACCTACCACTGGAAATCCAGCCTCACTTTTAGTAGGTAAGTAATTGGTTATTAGAACATGCATAGGTTAGGTAGTCTATTGATTCTATATAGTTATGTTCTAAAGTACTTTGGCAGAGAAGAGAGATAACTGGGGGACAGGTGGAAAAGGTTGAGGATTAAAACCAACACAATTAGAGTCAATACGCCTGCTGATATGGGCACAAAGGGAATGAGGAAAAAGAGGGCATTAGGAAGACTTTAGGATATAATGACATCTTGATCTGTGATTCTTAGCTCCTTGCACTAATTAGCAATATTTGCTTCTGAAATTAAAATAAATCTAAACTATGTATGGTAACACATGTTAGTTAGATTTATTGTGGTGAACATTTTGCAATATATACAAATATTGAATCATTGTGTTGTACACATGAAACTAATACAATGTTGTATGTCAGTTATACTTCAATTAAAAATAAATGAAATAAATCTAGCAATAGTTTTATTGAGTCTAATAAATATTAATTTCCTTTATCTCAGATTTTGAGGGATTATTATTATTTTTTGCAGAAATAAATGGGAGCAGATGGAAACAACTGATAGGAGAGAATAGCCTGTAAGGCCACTGACAATAGCATCAGTTAAAGGCTGCTGTCAATCAAAGCCGAAGGTGGAAGGAGAATAGAAACTGAGGTCCAGAAAGGACTGTGACTTGCTATCACACAGTTAGTTAGTGATGGGGCTGGATGTGGCCACATTGAATTAATAGTAAATATGAAAACCTCTGGGTATTTGAACTTCCTAGTTTGCTTGTATTCCAAATAAAAAGAAGTTTTCTTAAAAATCTGTATCAGTTGTGAAAGCCATAAAAGAAAGGAATGTTAATGTTTTTGTCTTCCCTTAACATAAGCCAGTAAAATGATATTTATTTTATTTCAAAAATACTGCTTTCTGGAGGAGTGTGAAAATCAATTCCCCTTAATATTAAGGTGATTTCAAATATATTTTAGATTGTTTAATGACTTCATTTTTTTGTTTTCTTTTGTTTTGGTTCTCTTAGATTAGGGAAAAATTATTTCGGGAGAGTTAAGAGTTTTATTTACCAGTCTGCTTTTTTAGGCCACTTTTGTTCAGAAGAGGGTGAGATGTGACCATAGTGTAAGTTTGGCACTAGCAGATGATTCTACTTTACAGGCAGTAAATGAGTAGTGTTCAAATGCTGGTGCTACTTGTAAGAATTCCTTTGCTGAGTATTTCTAGTTCTATACCAGGACTTTGGGCAGAGCTGTGATTTGAAGATGTTACAGAATATGCTAGGCCTAGAACATTCTAGTAGAAGCAGCAGTGGTTGTCAGTGTGCTAATACCCAGCAATTGAAGCCTTGCTCATATCACTGTAGTTTAGGGGAGAAAGAAATCTAGCAGGTTAGAGCCAAGGCAGTGTGGTCTCCACCTGTTGTTCCACTCTTCTTTCCTCTTCCCCATCAAGGCCCCTGTCCAATAGTAACAGTTTTTGCCAGAGAAAAAGAAAAGAAAAAAAAAAAAAAAGAACCAATATAATTTCAGGCCAAAAAATATAAATCTCCTTTGTTCAATTATTTTTAATGTAATGTATTGCCTTATGGAAGTGATGAAGTATTTTTATGCCTTTTGTCACTAGTTATCTTTAATGATTATAGGTAATACAGACTTACGGACTTTATGTTTGTTGATATAACTAATAAAATATGGCTTATCAGTGACAGGTGTGAAAAATAAAATGTTATCTGCAATTCTGTAATAAAAAAATCCAAAACATTTAGGTACCATTTTAAAATATGTTGGCTTTAATTTACTCTGATTTATATCATATAATAAATTTCTTTTCCTTATAATTTTGGTATATATGTTATTGGAAAGGTCTCTCCATGGCACACTACTGTGACTAATTCTATTTCATAGCATTCATTGGAGGAAATCCCTAACAATAGTATCTTCAGAAAGTTCATTGATTACCCAAGTCTTGGATAAAATTGGTGCTAGAGCTTGGTTTGAACTGATATGGTGAGTACTACTCTCCTGGTAATAACTTTCTCCAAAATTCTTAATTTCATTCTCCAACTTCTTTTTTTGTAACCAATGCTTCCAATTTATTGTAGATGATAAGACCCAAAACTCCAGAATGAATGGAGTCATTGTAATTGTTTATTGTAATTCAGACAATTTTGGTGTAGATGTATATAGATCCTTTGATTTAAGCCCTCTGTGCCATTGGTATATACCTTTAGAGATAGGAGACATATTTT
The DNA here is from genome assembly GCF_029215605.1 of Mirounga angustirostris. NCBI lineage: Eukaryota > Metazoa > Chordata > Mammalia > Carnivora > Phocidae > Mirounga > Mirounga angustirostris. The sequence goes on from NW_026991719.1 coordinate 63,120,867, forward strand.
TTACTCATATTTCAAAATCAGTATCCAAGTATGTCAGATGAATTGGTATGCAAATTTATAACTAATTTACTTGTTTAAATATGTGTAATAAAGCCAAATTCCCAGTTGGCATGTATGAACCTCACAGAATTTGGAAATGCACTCTTTTAGGAACACCCAGAATGTTTCCCAAATGGTCTGGGGCTTCTTCTGAGATGATGTTGAATCTCAAGACTCTAGACAATTTCATAATATTAGGTTGAGCAATTTCTCTGCAGTTCTCTTACTCTATAACTGTTAGGGAAAATTCTACTTTAGTAGGGTTGATGCAATCTTTGGCCCCATCATGTTGAGGACTAAACAGTATTATTTTTCAAAGATTAGACTGTGTCATTAGGTGAAGGGTTAGTGGGAGCCTGGATTATTTTAGTGAAAAAAATCAAGTTAATCACTGAGGATAGGATCTGCTCAGATTAGGGCCTGTGTCAATTTCCTCCTCTTCTCAAAGTGAGGAGGCAAAACAGCCATAATAATCTCAGTGCAAATCAAAGTCAACACAGAGATGTGATTTTTAAAAGGATATTTCCTTCATCAAAACTAAATGAAGCTTATCAATCTGAACATTTGATGCACAGCCTGGCTTGCTTGGCATGAAATGTGATAGAGATCAATTTCCCAGCTCAGCTCTGGAGTAAAATATTTACTTATGGTCTCCTCCATATTATTAATGCCATAAGACTAAGTTGTATTTTAAAAATTATTATGAAACATCAACCAATGCATAGGAACATCAATTAGAACCATGTGTATGATGGTGACCTATGCCTGTGACTTGGTCTTTTTTTTAATTTAATTTAATTTTATTATGTTATGTCCATCACCATGGAGTACATCATTAGTTTTTGATGTAGTGTTCCATGATTCACTGTTTTCATATAACACCCAGTGCTCCGTGCAATACCTCCTTAATACCCATCACCAGGCTAACCCATCCCCCCACACCCCTCCCCTCTAAAACCCTCGCCTGTGACTTGGTCTTATCTGTTAGCAGCCACTCTCATCTGAGAAGCAGCAGTCTGGACATATTCCCTATTACTCCAGCAGAATGGTTTTGATCTGTATTTTTTTGCAACATTTTTGTATTTTTTAGCTTGCTTCACTGCTAGATATTTATAGGCAAGGACACAATAGGTTTTGGCTTCCTCTGAAAACTATTGTCAGTGTTCCTAAGCTTCAACCAGAGTAGAAAGAGGAAATTCTCTGAGGATCAGAAGCACTCTGACCTGACCCAAGCTCAATAAAAACGGAGCAAGGTGGGGCGCCTGGGTGGCTCAGACCATTAAGCATCTGCCTTTGGCTCAGGTCATGATCCCAGGACTCTGGGATCGAGCCCCAGGGAGCCTGCTTCTCCCTCTCCCTCTGCCTGCTGCTTCCCCTGCTTGTACACTCTCTCTCTCTGTCAAAAATAAATAAAATCTTAAAAAAAAAAAAACAAAAACAAAACCGGAGCAAGGTAAGAGAATTTGAGTATACTCTGCCTTCAAGGCCTTGTCTTCCTAAACTCTGGACTGTCTTCTGTAGGGAACAAAAGTAAGCCAGGCTTTCTAGGCTACTGGGAATATGCCAGGAGTTAGAACTTTGTTTTCAATGTTACCATCTGAAAGTTTAGCATTTAGTGTCTGAAAGTTTAGCATTTAGTGAAGTGATTTAGGTATTCATCTCTGTAGGGCCAAAAAGCTAACTCCACTTCCTCCAGGAGCCCCAAAGCCCCCAAACATGGTATATTTCATCATTATTAGAAGTTTTTTTAAAATGTGAACACTACTATGAACTGTTCAAATTGGGTCCATATGTGTAGGTCAAAGTTAAAAATTCATTGAGGGTCAGATTTCCCTTTGGTCAACCTTCGGGTGATCTGCCTCCTGCTCATTGTCAGTGAAAATACATCCACCTAGTACTCTGAACCCCCTAAGTGATTAGTTATTGGAGTGATTGGATGCAAAGGTCTTTACAAGACAATAGTACCATGCTACTTGCAGTGGAATAGTTAATTAACTGAATCAGCCTGTATTTTTTCTTCTTCATCTCATCTGAAGCTCATGTTGGCCCCTTGCCTTCATTCAGTGCACAGCATATTAGCCATTTATGAAAATCTAGTGGTTAAAAAAGTTTCTTTTAGTCAAAAGAAAGGAAGTCAGTCAGAAGAGAACTTGTTTTTTGAATATCATTGATTCTCCTTTAGAATCAGCTTGAGAGTCAAATGACTCTCTGATTTTTTTTTTAAAGATTTTATTTATTTATTTGAGAAAGAGAGAATGAGAGACAGAGAGCATGAGAGGGAGGAGGGTCAGAGGGAGAAGCAGACTCCCTGCCGAGCAGGGAGTCCGATGCGGGACTCGATCCCGGGACTCCAGGATCATGGCCTGAGCCGAAGGCAGTCGCTTAACCAACTGAGCCACCCAGGCGCCCCAACTCTCTGATTTTTTAACCATAGCTCAAAGGGAGATAGTCCTTTTGAGGGCACCCTCCTGGATTGTTATATTATGAGAAAATTGTGTAAAGGTTGAAATTCAAAGGGGGCTTTCTGAGGTATAAGGTATACATGGTGTTAGGAGAAAGATGTGTTGCTTGGTAAATTTGGCTTACCAAGAAAGACAGAGACCTAAGTGTCTAGTTGTGTCAGAGAAAAGAAGGAAAAAAGATCTTCTATAATGTTTCTTTGTGATTAGGTAGGACTGAATACTGGCAAACTCATAAAGCTACTCACAAGCCCTGTTGAATCTTCTTAGTCTCAGCTGGGAGACTCAGAGGTAATGTTTATACAGGGAAGAGAAACAGTATAGTCAAGTTACAGAGTGAACTAGTGTCTGGGTCAGAAATAGAACTCCTTGCTTCCAATGCTGTGTTAAGTCCCAGAACCACACCCTTACTGCTAGACAGCAAAGGTGCTATGTGTTCAAGCAAAGGGAAGTTATGAATAGGGCCTTAGTGACAGTTTTCCCATGCCCTGTCTTCAGGATTGAGACTGTAAAGCTTTCTTGTCTGTGGTCCTTTCTATCCCACAGGATTTGGTTCCTCAAAGCAGCAGAGCAGAAGTGCCAGACTGCCTGTTGTTGGTATAGTGTATATGTTCTGGGAGACATAAAACTGAATGGAAAACCAGGGAGACAAATTTCACCTATTTGAAACACACCATCCTGGGTAGTACAAAATAATAGCCAGTGAGCTAGAAGCATGCTGTGTAGAAAGGTTATCAGTGGACAGAGTGGAGGAACTCTGGGTACAGGTGAAAAGACATCTATTATGAAAACATTTTCCAAATCTTATTGGCAGTACTTATTGTAAAAGGCAGGTGCAAGCAGATTAGAATGAATGAAGCTTGGCTTTAATATTAGGGATTTTTCAGTCCCTTAATTTCTTTAGAATGTGTAATTACATTACAGGAATATTTTTGACTCTCTTTATTTCTTTTAACAATTAAAAAAATGGCATCCAGACTAATGGGTAGTGAGTGGTAGGTGTTAAAATAGTATATAAAGTGGTTTAAGCAGTTGAGAAGTTTGCCATTCTCTTTTTCCTTCTGCCATCCCATTGGTGAAAGAACCTGCAGAAACTTAGGTCTACAGTTCCCCAAGTGAGATATGAACCCCATTAACTGAGATTTTTCAGACTCTTCCTGTTTTTGCTGATCAGCTTCAGTGACCTTAAACATAGTGATTGCATACTGTTCTTTCTGAGAAAACTAGAAGGAGTGAGATGAAGCAAAGTAGTAGAGAAGAATTGAGGAATTGTGAACCAGAAATACCTCCCAAGGTCCTAAATACAAATTAGATAGCAGTACTGACCTCTCCCCAGCAAGGTCCTCTTTCTTTCACCTTTTCTTCTTCTCATTCTCTCAATTCTTCAGTTGTAATTTCTTTGCTACTTTCTTTCCCATCTCCTCTTTTGCTCTTCTCACCTATTTTTATTTCTTCACTGTCTGTTTTTTTCCCCTCTTGGACCTTACTTGGTCAAGGTTCTTACTATGCTTTGCTTTTACATATCAAGGTTGATTGTGGCAGACATTGAGCTGGGCCTGTGGGATGAAATGGCCAAGAACGAATATGATCTTAGTGCAGTGTTAGGCTCAGGGGAGGCACTCCATAAAGATTTTTTTGCATGAGAATTGAGAAATAACAAGTTTCCAATCTTAACTTGAGAACTTTAGCTATTAAAAGTGACAACTCTTTGATTTACATCCCATAAGTCATCTCTCCAAGGCCATTTCTCCCTCTAGGCACTGCAGTGAGTGAATTTTTTTTTCTCAAATCATTTTTTTTTCTCAATCCAAACGCTGGTTGAAGTAACTTCAGGCCTCTATATCTCAGGCAGATTCCTTCCTCCACTCCCTTCTCTGTTACAAAGAGTGGCCCTTTAACCTGTTCCCTGGGAGTTGGAAGGAAAGAGTAATGTAAGGAGAAATCACTTCAGAAAAATGCCTTTCACATTTTAAAATATAATCATGTGAAAATCCATTATTGGTTATGTCAGGGAGTGAAGACCACTTTTACTCCATATCCTCCTCATTGAAAAGAATTCATTCCACAGTTACTTGTCCATAGTATATTACAGAGAATTCAAAAGACAGTTCCTATGGCAGCTGTTAACCTAGAAAGTTAGTAAGATTTCTATATGCAGTTTTGAACAATGTTAGCCCAGATACCCAACAAAGATGATTAAGTTAATGACTGCCACATGTATAAGCAGTGGCAAGCAAAGGGCTGGTTACTGATCAGATCAGAAGTATATAGTGGGACAGGGAGATAGGCATTTAAGTCAAATCTACTTTTCACACTTCACTTGTATTCAGCCAGAAAAGTTTTTATTGATTAGGGCCACTTTAGGAGCTGAAGACATGAAAGTAACGGATTGGGCAGTGGGAAGGGGAGAAGAAGACATCCTAGGCTAGGCATCTAGAAGAGAAAAACTTGGAGAGGGAACTACAATCTGCAAGAGGGAAACTCTGAGATTTTTATTTGAATTATCACCCTAGAAAGGCTATGTAATACTGTGAAAAATCTTTTCACCAGAAGCTTTAATCAACTGAAGGATCCTTGCTCTCTGAACTCACGTTTTAGAAGAAAAAGGTGAATCAATAATTTACTTCAGAAGTTTAGTCATAACTTCTTTAAGAGCATGTCCTGGAGGTCCCATATCGACCTGTAGTCTCATGCAATAGAACTAATATTCAGACAATGAGGTTTACTAGTATTGGAAGAGAGACAATATAATTTAGATAAGTTTAACAATTCTTTGGTTAGGAATGAAAAACCTGAATTCTGGTTCTGACGGTACCATTTACACATTCTTCTAATTCTGACATTGTAATTCTAAATTACATAAACTTCAGTTTCTTCTCCTGTAATATGGTGATAAATTCCTTTCTTGCCTACCTTATGGTGTTCCTTTGGGAATCAAATAAAACGCATTTTTTGAAAATTAAAAAACTCCATATGCATTTCAAATTATTAGTGTCATTTTAACTATCAGAGTTAAATGTATCCCCATCCCCATCCCCCATTGCTGTTTAGTCTCCATCCCCAGCCCCCCATTGCTGTTAGTCTCCTCCATTGCTGTTTAGTCTCTTATTCCTGTTCATTGCAATGCTACATATGGTATTGCATATATTATATTGAGTGTGATCTCTCCCAATCCTGCAACATACTCTTATAGTACCTTTTAAGATATGGTTGGTGCTCAAAATGTACTTGTCAAACCAGTTGAATGTGCATATTGTTTCCATTCTGGGTAGACAGGGTATCTTTTACTCCATAGAAATGAATGGAAGGCAGATTTGATTATTCATTCCATCTTGTCTCCCATAGGAGGAAAATATTTCTTACCAGTCTCTAGTCTCAAAGTGGTGAACCCTGCAGCCAGCAGGCCTTCTGAAAAAAAAAAAAAAATCAATGGGTGACAGAAGATTCATTGACTTTCAATTTCAAGATTTAAATTCAAGCTTCAGACCCAGGTTAGGCAATGCTACTGCCAATAATACTTGCATTGTTGATGATTCCTTCAAGTATAATCTAAATGGTGCTGTCTACAGTGTTGTATTCATCCTGGGTCTGATAACCAACAGTGCCTCTCTGTTTGTCTTCTGCTTCCGCATGAAAATGAGAAGTGAGACTGCTATTTTCATCACCAATCTGGCCCTTTCTGATTTGCTCTTTGTCTGCACTCTACCTTTCAAAATATTTTACAATTTCAACCGTCACTGGCCTTTTGGTGACACCCTTTGCAAGATCTCTGGGACTGCATTCCTCACCAACATCTATGGGAGCATGCTATTCCTCACCTGTATTAGCGTGGATCGTTTCCTGGCCATTGTTTATCCCTTCCGATCTCGTACCATTAGGACAAGGAGGAATTCTGCCATTGTATGTGCTGGAGTCTGGATCCTAGTCCTTAGTGGTGGTATTTCAGCTTCTTTGTTCTCCACCACTAATGTCAACAATGCAACCACCACCTGCTTTGAGGGCTTCTCCAAACGTGTCTGGAAGACTTATCTGTCCAAGATCACCATATTTATTGAAGTTGTTGGTTTCATCATTCCTCTGATATTGAATGTCTCTTGCTCTTCTGTGGTGCTAAGAACCCTTCGCAAGCCTGCTACACTGTCTCAAATCGGGACCAATAAGAAAAAAGTGCTGAAGATGATCACAGTGCATATGGCAGTCTTTATGGTATGCTTTGTACCCTATAACTCTGTCCTCTTCCTGTATGCCCTAGTGCGCTCCCAAGCCATTACTAATTGCTTGTTGGAAAGATTTGCAAAGATTATGTACCCAATCACCTTGTGCCTTGCAACTCTGAACTGTTGCTTTGACCCTTTTATCTATTACTTCACCCTTGAGTCTTTTCAGAAGTCCTTCTACATCAATACCCATATCAAGATGGAGTCCCTGTTTAAGACTGAAACACCTCTAACCACAAAGCCTTCCCTTCCAGCTATTCAAGAAGAGATTAGTGATCAAACAACACATAATGGTGGTGAACTGATGTTAGAATCCACCTTTTAGGTAATGAGAACTGTCTTTAGGTCCAGATATGGTCTTTCTTATGATTTTTCCTATGCTATGAACAAGACAGTTTGAAGCTAATGATACTGAAAACAGATTAATGTACTGAATACAGTCAGATACATTTATTTGAATGTTTATTGTGCATATGCTGTTTTGTTCAATAATTATAGGTCAGGTCTAATTACAACAACCAAAAGAGATTGCCAAACTCTTCTGCTGTGTTGTAATTTCATTGTATCACATTATATGAGTAGCCAGTGGCCTTGACTTTAGTGATATGGAGATTATTTTAAATTTTTTTTTAAAGATATTTCCACTTTGGTAATATTTGGTAATTAGGTTGGGCCTATAAATATAGAACAAATTCAGGGATTATTTAAAAAAAAAACTTTGTGTTACTACTGATACATGTGAGTCTTTTTTTCCATTTTTGTATTGTCATAGAGTATATTTTAGCTCAAGAACATATTTTAGCCTAACATTATTAATAAGAAATGTGTCAAATTTAAAAGAGCTGGTAAAATTTATTGTATATATTTTGAAAGTAGAAACATAAATTGTGTTTGCCTGAATATGGATGGGAAGAAACAAAAGTAACTGGATTCACACATTTGCAGGTCCCAGCAGTGTCATTTTTTTAAAAAAAATCTTCCTTTTTTTTATACTACATTAAAATTTCCATATGAAACTTCAAATCCAGAAAGCTGCTAAATGTGTGCCCCAAATAAGTACAAAATAGAAAATCACATAAAACAACAAATATCCATTAAAAAACTAGCAACACCAACATTTTTTCTTAATTTCCAATTATCTTTCTTTTGAGAGACTGATTCTATAAAATATTCTTCATATAAAACTTTGGAGCACAATGCAGCCAGAATACTGCTGCATTTGTGCCCAGGTCAGGAGCAAATTGAAAAAAAAAAAATTAACAACAAAATATTAGCAAAAAATAAAACAATAAAACACATTTAAAAATCTTTCTTAAAACTTTCTTAATGTTTTTTTGGGTGGAGAGTAGAGATCTGTAACTTTAAATCACTTATTCTCTCATATTAAATTTTGGAGCACAATGTCCCAGATTGCTGCTAAATTTGTGGCCAGGTCAGGAGCATATTGAAAAAACTACATAAACCAACCCAAATCAATAAAATAAAACTCAGAAAAAAATTACAAAACAATAAAAACAACAAAAAATAATTCCTAACATTTGCATTTATATTTTATTTATTTTTTGAGGTTCTGTAAATTTAAAAATACTGTATCATTTGTGTGAAATTTTAGAGTACAATACAGGTAGAAATCTGCTAAATTTGTGCCCAAATCAGGACCAAATTGAGTGAAAATACTCATAAAGCAACCCCCTACAAAACAAAACACACAAAAATTTAAAACTTGTATTTTTTGAGCATTTGTAAAACTTGCAAAATACCATGGCTTTCATATGATGCTTTGGATCAAAATGCAGTTAGGAAGCTACTAAACTGGTGCCTAGTTCAGGAGCAATTAAAATCAATATTTACAAATATACAAAAGACAATAAAACATTTTTTTATAACCCACTTAAACAACAAAATAAATAAAATAATCTTTAAAATGTTTTACTGTTTATTGGATGAAATGTAGATTTAAGAATATTAAAATATGTAAATAGAACTTCTGAGCACAATATAGCTTGAAAGGTGCTACATTGGTGCTCCTGTCAGAAGGAATGGAAATATATTCCCTCATCTACATTCCTCACACACACACACAAGACAAAACAATTAAAACATTGCAAAACAATAAAACATTCTGAGAATTTGTATTAATTAATTTTTAAAATATTTGGATGATATGGCAACTTAAAAATGCTAAGACTTTTAAAGTAAATCCTCCATGAACAATGCATCTTGTAAGTTGCTTAAATTGTGCCAGGAAGTGATTAAAAACAAAACAAAACAAAACAAAACAAAAACCCCAAACACCATAAAACATTAATAGAAAAGGTAAAAATTTTAAACAATAATCAAATTCCTAAAATTCTCATTAACCTTTGTTTTTCTTTTTGAAGATATATAGATTTAAAAATACTGATTTTTAAGTTTAAAACATGAGCATAATGTAACCTTATTTTTTCTTACATGAATCCTTTATATTTTATTTTATTTTAATTGCAGTATAGTTAACATACAGTGTTATATTTGTTTCAGGTATACAATATAGTGATTCAACAATTCTATACATCACCCTGTGCTCATCACAAGTGCACTGCTTAATCATCCCCATCACCTATTTCACCCATACCCTCACCCACTCCCCTTACATGAAACCTTTAAATCAAATGTTACTGTATGTATAAATCCCTATCACTAATGGAAACTATCCAACATTTTTATACCAATTGATTAATTATGAATTATTATTTTCTCCTCCTTGTATTAACATTTGCTAGTGTAACATTCTCCCAAAACTATATAACCATTACTGAATGAGGAGAATGTTTTCATTGTGATTCTGTAAATCAAAAGTATCCACGCCCAGAACAGAATTTTTGGATGCTCCAATACCAAATCCTGACTTAATACTGTTTGTTGATGAGTCTTATATTAAAGAAAGAAAGAAAGAAAAAAACAATTCCAGGCTTGATATACAGTAAATTGCCTAGTTTCTTTTGTAAGATCTGTCTCCTTACCAGGACACAAATGACTAAAATGACTAAATCTGAGCCTGGGTTAGGGAATCATTGAAAAAAAAGTGCTAAAACGATAGAACAATAATAAAACTAAACTTTCAAAAATGCATTACTTTTTTCTTGTTATCTAAAGTCCTAAAAAATAATCATGCATTATATTGTCTTGTGAAAACATTATACATAGAATGTATAAGCATTAGGTTCAGTTCAATTAAATTAGGTTAAGTTAGGCTAAGTTCATTTGTTAGGTTATGTTGTAAGATCAAATTAGTAATCAAAGTATGAGTAATCTTTTTGTTTTTTTAGTATTCTTTCTTTCCCACTTGTAAAGTATAAACTGTATGTAACTTTTTGTTTGTGCCCTTGGCTCTCAAAATTATAAAATTTCAGGATGATGACACCAAACAGTTTAATGGGATATGTTAACCAGGTTGACATAAAATATATCAAAAAATTAACTAATTTTTTGTGTAATCTCCATATTTAGTTCTGTTTAATTTTCCATATTTCAATTTATTTTAAGTGATTTCAATTTTTATAGTTAATATAACATGCTAATAATAAAAACTTGTGTCATATGAACAATGTAACCAACAAAATGCAATGTATAATTAAATATAAAATTGATTTTTATTTTACATTTAAAAACAAAAGCAATAATTCAGCTTTAATTACAACTTGGATTTCAAATGCTCATCAAATGTAATAAATATATCTGGATTATCTAGCAGTTATACTTGGTCAACTATTTATTAAACTTTGCCTTTATTTGTAGGCACCCAGAGCCATTTTTCCTTTATTTTCTCTCCATCCTTCAAGAAAGAACTTATTAAGTTATATTTGTACTCAAGTAAATTCCAATACTTTGTTTTTCAGGCTGTCTGAAGACTAATGCAGAATTGTAAACGGCAAACCCTTGGGTGACTTTTCAGGAATCAAGCTGAAAGATTAACTTCTACCTTCTCTGATTTGTCTAATTTGACTTTAATTTATTTGGGGCTTCTTGCCAAGCTGATTCCTGATTACTCAGATTTGATTAAATTCCCTAGGACAGCTAGGAGTCCTGGAGAAAGTCAGGGCAAACAGACCATCTGACAACAATGAGATGATTTTGGAGCTGGATAGCTGACTGATCAATAACTAGAATAAGTGGTGGTCCCAGTGTGGCAGCCCAGGGAATTCCCAGTTATCACCCTTGTACCTTCTAACTCTCAGGGAAAGCAATGCTAAGATCTCATAAACCATATTATGTGTTGGTTCCCATGAAATGACAGCAAACACTGCCTTTTCTAAAAGCATTACCAGTGTGATCAACCCTAGGTCAGGTTTAAAATTATAGGAATTTTGTTGTTCATGACCTTCTAGGCCAAGTCTTCTGAAAAAATGGAGACAGAGGTTGTTTTATATCTCCATTAACCTTCTTCCATCTCTGTCTCCACCCCTAAACCACTGCATCTTATATTTGTTATGGTTTCCCAAATGCTGTCTTTCCTGTGACCCTCTCCAACATCTTCCCTCACCTTCTTCAGAAATACTGCTTTTTTGTGGACCAAAACCTATACATAAACCTCTGTCAAGGCAATGACAGGTTGAATAGATTTATACTAAAGTGTGAATGAGATTCCTCCACCCACAGGTTTTAGTCCTCCCATTGGTGTTTGCATCTTGGGAAAGGAATCTGGTTAATTAAAATAACTAAAGCAGGATTGGGATAGGGAGACATGACTGTCCTCTTGAGCATCAGCATCCTTCAACTCATGGTAGGGCTTCGGCAACTGCAACTTTCTTGTCCCACTCTTAACATTACTCTGTGTACCACTGAGTCCAAAACATACACTGCGTTTTCCATATATCCCTCTTTTCCAAAACTGCCTGCAGTAGCTGGAAATCTATGTTCTCATTTCATATATGCTTGGATTCTTTCCCCAAATGTCTCCTGATTCTGGAGGACTTGGTGAAATGCTTCTTAAACTATGAAGCAGTTTGTTTTAACAAGGAAGCCAAAGCACAGACTACTGAGTAAAAATTTACTCTGTATTCAGATTTCTAAAAAGCTATGTACTTCCTACTGCTTCACTTCTTTCGCTCTCTGAATATTTGGGAATGAAGCTATTCTTTCTCAAGCATCCAGAGAGGTACTAAGTTTAGGAGTATAGAGGAGTAAAGCCAGTGCGAGGCCTAAAATGTGGCAGTGAGGGAAGCCAGGCAGGCTCAAAGACTGGGATGACTTTTATGGCCATAACAACTAGCTTTCCTTCTTATCATGGAGAAGCTCCAACTTTATAGACTTTTTAAAGCCTCCACTCCTCCCATTTGCTAGTCCAGGGTAAACTGCTCAGCTTGTTACCTTCCTCACTCAAGTTGGTGGTATCAAGGCTGAAAATAAGGGTCACCTTCTTCAGTGAAGATTCTGGGACTTCTGGACTAGCCTTAGTTCAAGGCAGTTTGAAGTTCTTGGAATTCAGTTTGACAGAATTCTTAGGGACCGAGAATTCATTATTTACTTATTTAACAAATTTCTTGAACATCAACTATGATGTGCCAGACACCCTTCTAATTATTGAGGATGCAATGGTAACAATAACAGACAAAAAGCTGTTTTAAATACTCTATTCTAGAGTCAGAGCAGGAAAAGCCAAAAACAAACATATAACCAAGTTAAAAAGTAATGGCAGATGATAATTGCTATAGAAAAGACAGCAAAATAAAGGGGAATACGTACCTGGAACCAAATCTCAGCCTCCACAGTAAGACTGGATTAAAACTTTAAAGACCATAAACATTAAAAAGAGAAGGATGCCTCTCCCTAAATAAATGCAATTATTTTAATTAAGTTTATGCTATACTTATCAATGCATATAAGGAAGTATAAGGAAATTCTGATTTTAAAACATCACATTTCTTTGTTTTTAAAAGGGTTATAAAGCCCTGAATTGTCCAAATTCTGTGATTCTGTGCTTAGTCTGTCTACCTTTGGGTATTTATGTTCTTGTCCAAGCCACAAAGTCCTTAAAAGGCTAATGAAGACCCAAGCCTAGGCAACTTCCAGTCAGCAAAGCTGTTCATGTCATGACCTTAGGCTTCATCCTGCAGCAGGAGGCTCACTTGCTTTTTTTCTCTATTTCTGTCTCTATCTCCACCATTCTTTTCAGCAAAATATGCTCCCTGAGCAAGATCTAAATGCTAACTCTGTGTTGTAATAAAGAAGTTTGGGCTGGAAGCTCAAATCTGGTTTTCATACTAAGCTTTTCTACTCACAGTGTAAATGTGGGCAAGTACTTTCCTCCCTTTATGCCTGAATTCCCCTATAAGTAAAATAAGCAGGTTGTTCTCAGCTATCTCTGAGGTCTCTGATAGTTCTAAGGCTGGAACTCTAGAGTCATTGACGCTGAGCCAGAACTAACAGTACTTCTTAATAATGCTGATATAGATGATGGTGCTTACTAAATGCCAGATACTGTGCTAAGAAATTTACACGCATTATTTCACAACAATAACATGAGAGAGATTTTATGATTAGCCACATTCTACAGATAAGAAAACTGAGGCTCAACAAGCTGAAGAACAGTCATAGAACTTTAAGTGGCAGTTTGATTTGATCCCATTTCTGTATGTCATTAAAGCCTGTTTTCTTAACCAGTACTCTTTTGACCAGCCAGGACTGAGTCGTAAGCATAAGGAACACATTTTTAATGGTGGAACTTCTGCCATTAAGGAGAAGAAGAGGGAGGCTTTGGGGAAAAGAAATCCTTCTAAGTTTTTTTGAAAATATTCCACAAAAGTGGCTGCCTACTCCCACTTATGAGACCAGAAAGAGTTTGAATAATAACAATAACAATATTAATTAATACATTTCAAATGGTCAATATGTGTCAGGAAGTAGAACACAAAATCTAACCTCGTTTTTAAGATGATAAAACTGAGGCTTAGGGAGCTTAAGTAACTTGGTCAAAGTCATACAGCCAATCAATCAGTGACAGAACCACGACTTGCATACAGCCTGTCTGATTCTAAGCCCCCAGTTACAGAGAGACTTATTCTAATATATAATAACAATTACATTTATTGAATATTTACTGTGTGTCAGGCATTGTGCTTTACACATATTTTCTCTTTTAATCTTTACAACAATCATAAGAGGTAGGTACTTTTATTATCTTTTTTTTTACAAGTGAAGGAAATGAGACAGAGTTAAGCAACTTGCCCAAAGTCTTGTAGTTATTAAGTGGGTCTTTATGAAATCCAACACCTAACCATGGTAAGGCTTCCCAAGATAAGGCTCTTATCTATTGCTCAACCTCATCTCTTACTATTCTTTTTCATACTTGAACTCTAGGTACACCGGTCTTCTTTCCATTCCTTTAATAAATGAAGCTCATTTTTGTCTTAGGGCCTTTGCTTTTGATGTTATCTCTGTTTAGAATAGTTTTCCACTATGTCGCCATGTGGGTGGCTCTTTGTTATCATTCAGGTTCAGATGTTACCTCTTCAGAGAGGCCTTTCCTGATCATTCAATCTACAATAGATATGCCATTACTATTGTCACTGTACTCTATTATAATTTTCTTCAAGGCACTCTCTGATATTCTTCTGTTTAACTTATTTGTTCAGTGTCTGTCACTGTCCATAAGATGTATGTTCCATGAGGGCAGCAATATTATTCTATTTCAGTACAGTATCTAGCATATAGTAGACACTCAAGTGATATTTGTGAATAAACAAAAGTGGTAGATCTGAAATGGGAAACCAAGTTTGTATGATTTTAAGGCCCTTGCTCTATACTTTACTGACCTTCTATTTATCCTTTGAGACTCCTCTTTTACCTAAAGTGCAACATCTTTTCCAACTGCTTCATACTGACTTTTCATCAGAACCTGAACATTGAAGAGTAAAATGTCTTACTTTTAGAATACAATCGGCAAAATACATACCTAATTTCCTAAAAAGGCTACTTTAATTACTTTATCATCTTTTACTTTTGAGGTTTTTTTTTTTTTTTTCTGTAGAATGTAAGGATGCCCAAATATCTTTCCAGATATTCAAAGAAGAGCTCAGAGAGAGAAAACAAACTTGAGCATGTTTAAAACTCTTAAGCTATATTCAAGTCCTAAGTAAATAACTCCACCTTTCCTTTTGCAGTTTCCCCTCATTTAATTTGTACTTTCTGGCACTTTGCTGGCACTTCTGAGTTATACATTAGACTGGAGCGTTTAGTCCCTATGGCATGTCACATAGCACAGAAAGTTGACTACAAAGAAGTATCTTGTTACTGGTGATTCTGAAAAAATCTCCCATTACTTTCAACACACATTCCCCCGGTTGATTTTCAGTTTATTTCTTTATTAGAAACCACTGTCTAGTCATTGAGAGGACTTATTTTTAATAAAAAAATTAAAAAAATTAAGAGGGAGGGAAAAGTTCTATGTGATTGGATGCCATCCAGGAGGTACATACATAGCTTTAACTGTAATGGAGTATAATGGCAGCTTTTTTCTAGTAGGATCTGGGGCCAATGCTCACAGTTTTCTCTTTGCAGTTTTACTGGGAGAAGTCTGTGCTGGCTTCTCAAATAAAATGTACTGCTATCATCATCTGCCAAGATGCTAACTGAAAAGATCCATTATTTTTGATATTTAATACCTTATAAATTATATGGAGATTGTGTTGACTGACATGGACATCTGGAAATATGGTTAGAAACTTTTTTCCTAGGTCAGGTAAGACTGAGTGAGTGCCTGTTTCTTCATCAATGACCAATTATGCATTCATAGAGAAAACATTTCTTCTTAGCTTCTGGGCAGCTAACCTCAGAGGAACTGGGATGGCTGGATTTGAAGAAGGAGATGCAAATGAGCAGTAGCTGTTTGGAATTTATAAGGAAAATGTATAGCTGCCTGTTCCTTAACAGAGGTGAATTGTGAACTAGTCAGGACTTGAAGGAGAGAAAAATCCTATCTTGTTTAAGCAAAGCTGAATGTGTTTTCAGAGGCTTTTCTCAATTCTATATTGGCTCTCTGCAGACCAGAGAAGGTGTTTTGCTTTTGAACACTGACCAGAAATTATTTAGTTTCTGACCAATGTACCCAATTTGCTCCCAGACATCTCAAGAAGAATAAAATGAAAGTTGTCTGGTTGGTTATGAAGACATGTATTTTACTGTTAATTCACCTGCTTGTTTCCTGCTAAAACACTTGCAGTTATGTTTCTGTCCACAGCTTTGGTTTGTTCTGGGCCATTATTGGTTTCATGTTCAGATATTCATATGTGGAGTGCTTGACACACCTCCCTCTAAAGCAGAGCATGCCTGGGTATTAGCTGTTCCCCAAAAAATAGATTTTCAATGAGCTGTGTGCTGTCTTTGCCTGTCACAAATGGCATGACTTTTCTAGGCAGTGAGCAGGGGCAGAGGCTATAGAAGGGGAAAAAACCTAATACCAGCAGAAGGAAAGAAATAATAATAATAAAAAAGGTTGAATGAAAAAACCCTTTCACTAAGTTAAAAACAGGGCACAACAATTAAAGCTAATAAAAATGGGCATCTTTAATGTTATATACAAACCTAATGGTAACCATAAATCAAAAACCACTAATAAATATGCAAAGAATAAAGAGAAAGAAATCCAAATATATAGGTAAAGAAAACCAACAAGCCATGAAAGAGAGAAAGGCAAGAAAGGATCAGAGAAAATCTTCAGAAACAATCACAAAACTAGTAATAAAATGGCAATAAATGCTATCTATCAATAATTACTTTGGATGTAAATGGACTAAATGCTCCTATCAAAAGGCATAAGGTGACCGAATGGATAAAGAAACTTAGACCCATCTATTTACTGCCTAAAAAGAGACTCATTTTAGACCTAGAGACATCTGCAGATTGAAAGGGGATGGAGAAACACCTATCATGAAAATGGATGTGAAAGAAAGCTGGAGTAGCAATACTTACATTGGACAAAATAGACTTTAAAACAGACTGTAACAAGAGACAAAGGACACTATATAATCATAAGGGGATGATCCAACAAGAAGATATAACAATTGTAAATATTTAGACAACATGGGAGCACACAAATACATAAAATAATTTATAAAAAATGTAAAGGAGTTAATTGGTAATAATACAATAAAATAGTAGGGGACTTTAACACCACACTTGTATCAGTGGACAGATCATCTAAACAGAAAATACACAAGGAAACAATGGCTTTGAATGACATACTGGAAAAGATGGATTTAGCAGATATATTCAGAACATTCCATCCTAAAACAGCAGAATAAACATTCTTTCCAAGTGCACATGGAACATTCTCCAGAATAGATCACATATTAGCCGTCAAAACGTCAAAACGTCATTAGCCGTCAAAATTCAGCAAATTCAAGAAGATCAAAGGCATACCATGCACCATTTCTGACCACAACACGATGAAACTAGAGGTCAATCACAATTAAAAATCTGGAAAGAGCACAAATACATGGAGGTTAAATAACATGCTACTAAACAGTGAATGGGTGAAGTAGGAATAATAAATATGGGAAAAATAAAGGGAAAAACTAAATATACACAGAAACAAATGAAAATGAAAATACAATGAATGGTCCAAAACCTTTGGGATCAAGCAAAAGCGGTTCTAAGAGGGAAGTTTATAGCAATACAGGACTTTCTGAAAAAGCAAGAAAAATCTCAAACAACCTAACCTTACATGTAAAGGAACTAGAAAAAGAACAACAAACAAAACCTCATACCAGCAGAAGGAAAGAAATAATAAAGATTAGAGAGGAAATAAATGATGTAGAAACTAAAAAAAAATAAAAAATCAATAGAACATACCAATGAAACCAGGAGATGGTTCTTTGAAACAATCAATAAAATTGATAATCCTCTAGCAAGACTTATCAAGAAAAAAAGAGAAAGGACTAAAATAAAATCACAAATGAGAGAGGACAAATAACAACCAACACCATAGAAATATAATTGTAAGAGAATGTTACGAAAAACTATATGCCAAAAAATTGGACAATCTAGAAGAAATGGATAAATTCCTAGAAACGTATAAACAAAAAAAACTGAAACTAGAAGTAATAGAAAATTTGAACAGACTGATAACCTGCAAAGAAATTAAGCCAGTAATAAAAAAACTTCCAACAAACAACAGTCCAGGATCAGATGCCTTCACAGGTGTATTTTGCCAGACATTTAAAGAAGAGTTAATACCTATTCTCAAACTATTCCCAAAAATCAAAATGAAAGGAAAACTTCCAAATTCAGTCTATGAGGCCAGAATGACTCTGACACCAAAACCAGATAATGACACCACTATAAAAGAGAACTACAGGTAAATATCCCTGATGAATATAGATGCAAAAATCCTCAACAAAGTACTAGCAAACCCAATTCATCAATACATTAAAAATTAATTATCTACAATCAAGTGGGACTTAATCCTGGGTTTCAAGCCTGGCTCAATATTTGCTAATCTATCAATGTGATACATCACATCAATAAGAGAAAGAATAAGGACCATATGATCATTTCAATACATGCAGAAAAAACGTTTGACAAAGAATATCCATTCATGATAAAAACCCTCAACAAAGTAGGTATAGTGGGAACATACTTCAACAACATAAAGGCCAGATATAACAACTCCACAGTTAACAACATCCTTAATGGGGAAACACTGAGAGCTTTTCCCCTAAGGTCAGGATGAAGACAAGGATGTCCATTCTCACTACTTTTAATCAACATGGTACTGGAAGTCCTAGCCACAGCAACCAGACAACAAAAATAAATAAAAGTATTTAAACTGGTAATGAAGAAGTAAAACTTTCACTATTTGCAGACAACCTGATACTATATATAGAAAACCTGAAATAATTCACCAAAAAACTGCTAAAACTGATGAACAAATTCAGTTAAGTCACAGAATACAAAATCAATGTACAGAAATTTGTTGCATTTCTGTTCACCAATAATGAAGCAGCAGAAAGAGAAACTAAGCAAACAATCCCATTTATAATTGCACCAAAAAAATCAGATACTTTGGAATAAACCTAACCAAAGAGGTGAAAGACCTGTACTTTGAAAACTATACAACACTGATGAAAGAAATTGAAGACAACACACACAAAAAATGGAAAGACATTCCATGCTCATGCATTAGAAGGATAAATATTGCTAAAATGTCTATACTACTCAAAGCATTCTACACATTTAATGCAATTTATGTCAAAATACCCAAGCTTTTTTTCATAGAACTAGAACAAACAATCCTAAAATTTGTATGGAACCACAAAAGACCCTGAATAGCCAAAGCAATTTTGAAAAAGGAAAGCAAAGCTGGAGGCATCCCAATTCCAGATTTCAAGTTATATTACAAAGCTGTAGTGATCAAAACAGTATGGTACTGTCACAAAAATAGACACATAAATCAATAGAATCAAAAACCCAAAAATGAACCCACAGTTATATGGTCAATTAATCTTCAACAAATCAGGAAGAAATATCCAGTTGGAAAAAGACAGTCTCTTCAACAAATGGTATTTGGAAAAATGGACATCAACATGCAAAAGAAAGAAACTGGACCACTTTTTTACTCCATATACAAAAACAAACTCAAAATGGATTAGACCAAAAGTGAGACCTGAAACCATGAAACTAGAAGAGAACACAGCAGTAACTTCTTTGACATTGGCTATAGCAACTTTTTCTAGATAAGTCTCCTGAGGGAAGGAAAACAAAAGTAAAAATCAACTATTGGGAGGGACTACAACAAAATAGAAAGCTTTTGCACAGTAAAGGAAAAAAAAATCAAAACTTAAAAACTAAGTAAGAGTAGATATTTGCAAATGACTTATCCAATAAAGAATTAGTGTCCTAAATATATAATAAAACATATAAGATTCAACACGCCAAAAAACAAATAATCTAATTTAAAAAATGGGCAGAAGACATGAACAGACATTTTTTTCCAAAGACATACAGATTGCCAACAGTTATATAGGGAGATGCTGAGCATCACTCATCATCAGGGAAATGTTAACCCAAACTACAATGAGATATCACCTCACTCCTGTCTGTGTGGCTAAAATTAAAAAAAAACCAAAACAACCCCCCCCCCAAAAAACCAAAAACAGACACAAGAAAGAAGTGTTGGCATTTATGTGTAGAAAAAGGAACATTCATGCCCTGTTGGTAGGAATGCAAACTGGTGCAGCCACTCTGGCAAACAGTATGGAGGTTCCTTAAAAAGTTGAAAATAGAACTACCCTATGATCAAGTAATCCCACTAGTAGATATTGACCAAAATAATACAAAAACACAAATTCAAAGGAATACATGCACTGATATGTTTATTGCAGCATTATTTACAATAGCCAAGTTATGGAAGCAGCCCAAGTATCTATTGATTGATGATTGGATAAAGAAGTGATATGATATATATGAATATATATGATGTGATATATATGAATAATTATTCATATATATAATGGATATATATTCATATATATCATATAATATTTTTGATATATAATGGAATATTATTCAGCCATAAAAAGTGAAATCTTGCCCTTTGCAATGACATGGAAGTAGAGAGTATAATGCTTAGCAAAATAAGTAAGTCAGAGAAAGACAAATACCATATGATTTCACTCATATGTGGAATTTAAGAAACAAATGAGCAAAGGGGAAAAAAAGAGAGAGAGAAAGGGATAAATCAAGAAACAGATCCTTGGGGCACCTGGGGGGCTCAGTCGGTTAAGCGTCTGCCTTTGGCTCAGGTCATGATCCCAGGGTCCTGGAATCGAGCCCCACATCAGTCTCGCTGCTGGGATTGAGCCCCATGTCAGGCTCGCTGCTTCTACCTCTCCCTCTGTCCCCCAGCTTGTGCTCTCTCTCTCTTTATCTCAAATAAATAAATAAATAAAATCTTTAAAAAAGGGGTAACAGATTCTTAATTGTAGAGAACAAACTATTACCAGAGGGGAGGGGCATTGGGGGATGGGTTAAATAAGTGTTTAGAATTTAGAAGTGCACTTGTGATAAGAATCGGGTGATGTATGGAATTGTTGAATCAGTATGTTGTACACCTGAAACTAATATAAGACTGTATTTTAACTAACTGGAATAAAAATAACAATTTTAAAAGACCAAAAAAAAAGTCTTTTGGACATATTTTTTCCCAGGTACCTCCTATATTTCATTTTCATACCATTAAAATCTATCTATTATCTATCTATTATTCATATCCTTTTGTGTGCATCAGTTGCTGTCTAATAGCAGTGACCCAAATGGAGAGAATGTGTTAAAGGTAAATTTAGAAGTACAATGTAGATCTTACACCCTGTGTCATGCTCACAAATATTATGTGGCACCAGACCTGGGCAGAGTTTGTGTTCAAAAGGCAAGGTAATTGGTAGGTTGTTAGGACAGATGACAGAGGCAAATTATCTAAGAAAAAAAATCCTGGAAACTATAATCTATGAGATTCTAGAGAAATAGAGATCAGGAGTTGAGAATATTGGTACTGTTATGAGACTACCTGAAATATTCTACCCACTGATAGCTTACTCATTTAGGAGTACTTTATTAGACTGACTTCTTTTTACTTTTCTCTCGCTCTCTTCATTTGCATTAAAAAAGAATTTGTTAGAAATTTACTATGTGCTAGACAGTGGATTTGTTCCTTCAGTACCTTCAATATGTCTCTGTTAAATTTACATCAGTTCTATAGTTTTTAGTTCTTTCAAAGCAATTTTATGCTCTTCCCCCAGAATCTTTTTTTATTAAGTTTTTAAAATTTTAATTGCAGTATAGTTAACATACAGTGTTATATTAGCTTCAGGTATACAATATATTCAATAATTCTATATGTTATGTGCTCATCATGATAAGTGTACTCTTTAATCCCCATCACCTGTTTCACCCACCATCCCACTCACCTCTCTTCTGGTAACCATCAGTTTGTTCTCTATAGTTAAGAGTCAATTTCTTGGTTCCTCTCTCTCTCCTTCTCTCTTTTGTTCCCCTTTACTTGTTTGTTTCTTGATGATCTCTTTATTTTGTTATTTTACAGTAGATATGCCAATGTAGTTGAAGATGGTAGTCAGTTTAAGATAACAATGAAGGTATGGGAAATTTTTTGGACCAGGTAGTTTCTTACATACATGATTTCATCTCTTGATCATAACAATCCTGTGATAAAAGTATAATATGTTTTATTATCTCTATTTGCAGATAATTTGGGTTCAGAAAAGTTAAATAATGACTAAAGTGACACAATTAAGGGGAAGCTGCCAAGATTCAAACACAGGTGTGTCTAACAATAATGCCCATGTTCCTTTTTTTATATTTCCAGAAAAAGAATGTCTTATTCATCAATACCCACTGATTTCTAATATTCAGTGCATTCCCAATAGTCATGGCCTTCTTTAACAACTTTAGATCAAATCTAAGTTATTTTAAGTTCAGCTTTTTTTGGGTAAATATTTTATTTATTCATAAGAGAGACACACACAAACACACACACATAGAGCACTTGAGTGGCAGGAGGGGCAGAGGGAGAAGCAGACTTCCCACTGAGTGGGGAGCCCCATGTGGGGCTAAATCCTAGGATCCTGAGGTCATGACCTGAGCTAAAGTCAGATGCTTAATGACTGAGCCACCCAGGTGCCCAGCTTTCTGAGTTCTAACCTTCACAGTCCCAAGTGATAAGGAAAAAAAGTGCCAGGGATTTCACCATGACATTTTTACAAGTGTCTTCAAAGATATTCAAAGCCAGGAGCATGACAGCTTTAAAAATCTGGAGCTTAGAATCTTAGTTACATTCATTTACTTGCTAAAAAAAACCCAGATGACTTTGTGCTCTTGACCTGGACATCCATGAATGATGAAATGGGTCATATCTCAGAAGATTCTGTCCTGAAATAGCTGGCATTTTCATATTATTAATGTCTTTTGGAAGAAATATACTTGGTGAAGTTATTATGTCTTTCTTTAAGGATACAATTCAAAAATAATTCTCTGAGTACCTATAGAGAGGTGCACATTGTAGGAGATAGATGAATATGATTTGGACACAGGCCTCACATTCCATGCTAAGGGATTTGGAATTATTCTGTACCTAACCCACAGGCAACTGAAGGGTTTTGGGCAATAAAATGACATAATTTGGGGACATCAGGAAGAGTACTTTAGGAAGATCACTCTAAAAGCTCTATGAAGAATGGATTAGAAAGGGAAGCAAGGAGAGAGACAAAATACTTGAGGGCTCTTGTTAGTTCAAATAACCAGTTCTGAGGTGTTGACTTAAAGGTAAGGGAAATGAAAAGAAGGGAGCAAATTAGTTCTGTTTATAACCAATTACATTATATCCTATTAGAAAAGAAGGGAGGGGCACCTGGGTGGCTCAGTTGGTTGGGCGACTGCCTTCGGCTCAGGTCATGGTCCTGGAGTCCTGGGATCGAGTCCCGCATTGGGCTCCCTGCTCAATGGGGAGTCTGCTTCTCCCTCTGACCCTCCCCCCTCTCATGATCTCTCTCTATCTCATTCTCTCTCTCAAATAAACAAATAAAATCTTTAAAAAAAAAAGAAAAAAGAAAAAAAGGGAGATAGAGTTTTTCAGGATGACACCAAAATTTCTGAGTTGGGTAACTAGGTAGATGATTGTGCCATTATAAAGATAGGGAACATTGAAAGATAATTGAGTTTAAGATAGAAGTTGGGGAAATTAAGTTTTTGGAAACTTGAGATAGCATTCACTTGACTGTTTCATCAAAATCACATATGGTAGATAAAAAGAGTCAATTGTTAAAAAGAAAAATAAACAACATTGATAATTACAGTGACTCAAATGATACTCCATTATGCTCAGAATCAAATCAAGTTGCACATTGGCCAGTCAAGCATAAAGCAAACAAATACAGCTTTGTATTTAATGAAACAGATAATATGCTATCTAAATGAAACATAGATAATATTGTCACAGCAATTGATAGTATCTATCCCATTAATGTAGTTTTTTGAGTTTTGTAATATTATGCATGTTCAGTTTGTAAGTTTGGTTTGGTTTCACAGTGTATCATACGCCATAAAGGTAAGGAAGTTACATCTTGTTTGAACATATTTTTAATGTTATAACAAAATAATATAAGGGGGAAAAAGAAGGAAGAACCCTTGAAGGAAACTAAACAGTTTCTAGAAAGTTAGTAGGAGATAGTTTCAAAGGATGAAGATATGTTTCAATTAATTGTAAATGACCAGAGAAATTAAGTATGATCATGGTTTAAAATGATTCAGTGACCTGAGAAACTAGCAAGTCAGCAGTGGCCCTTGTGAAAGTGGTGGTTGGAATAGAAGCCAAATTACTGTACATTGAGAAGTAAATTGGTGGTGAGGAAGTGGAGAAAGACTCATCTTTTTTCTTTTTACAAAGTTGTATGTGAAGTAGAGAGAGAAAATTAGAGGAGAAAAATAGGGCCCAGGGAATTATTGTTGTTGATATTGTTGTCGTTTTTAAGGTTGAGATACTTGAATAAGTTCATATACTGAAGGGAGACAGATAATAGGAAGGAAATAGCAAGGTTGTCAAGAAAGCAGGAAGGAATGTGATAAGCAATAAACAGGAGAAGGAATAATACTTCTTCCCACTGAGATGTCAGGAGGAAAGGAGTTAAGGATGGCTACAGATAGAGACAAATTTGTAGGGTTGAGGACAGTAAGTCATGGAAGTTCTTACCTGATGACCTCTATTTTTCTTAGTACATAAGAGATGATAGAATTTTCTTGAGGTGGGCAGTTATGAATGGGATTCAGAAAAGAGATTTGAAATTACTCATGAGGATAATGGGATAAGGAGGTGACTAGAAGAATTTCTGAACTACACTGAAGCCCTGTTAGACAGGATTTGTAGTGGTCACTCTCTGTATGGTTGTGTAGTTTTCTCCCTTGCCGCTCTTAGGTGTTTTGGTTCAACAGCAGAGAAGGGGGTGCTTAGATTGCTTCAGGACTGGGGTTTCACATGGCAGATATAATTTAAATAAAAGGAAAAGGGAGTTGAGGGTCCTGGTAAAGGGAAAAATTGAGGTCCATGGTGTCCAAACCAGATAGAGAAGGAAGTGAAGAGAGACAAGTTGCACACTGGGAAAAAGGGAGGGGTTAAATGACTATAGGTCAGAGAAAAGAATATAGAAAGAAGTAAGAGAACTGGAAGGAGAATGTCTTGGAGTTCATTAGTGAGATATTTGCATTTATGTTTTTATTTTTATTTTTTTATTATGTTATGTTAATCACCATACATTACATCATTAGTTTTTAATGTAGCGTTACCTAATTCATGGTTTGCGTATAACACCCAGTGCATTTGTGTTTTTAGATGAAGTAGTTTTTCCTTACGGTAATGTTCAGATGTGGCCAGGGGAGCAGAGTTTGTTTAAAAAAAAAAAATTGATTGTGGTTACAAAGCTCAAAAAACCACATTGAGCTAAGGTAATAGGTGGATTATTTAAATGGACAGTGGAATCTTTCTAGCTGATGTCGTGATTTGAAATGGTAAAATAGCTTGGAACTAGAGGTCTCATTAAAGGACTGGGGCAGTGGTCAACAAATGGCATTGAAGTGGAAGGAAAGAATGGTAGAGCTAGATGGCATGTGTTCCAAAGGATAAAAATTTTGGTACATTAGAGGAGGAATGTTTGGGTCTGGAAATGGCAATTGAAGAAAAGAGACTGCTAATGCCACCCCTGGAGAGATGTGGACCAGGGGTTGGGGGATGGGGGAACCAGAGCTACTATTCTACAAAACTGCAAGAGAGCCAGTTAACTCAGGATTTGTTAATTATCTCAGTAAAAGAGATTTGATATTGACCTTTATTGTTTGTGGTATTTGTTGATTAGAATTTATTTTTCTCTGTTTTCATCTTTACATAAGGGTAAAATGGTTGTTTTATTTTGTTCATAGAATGAAACAAACCCAAACACTTTGAGGAAGTATGGGATTTTGGAAAGATAATTCGACTAGAATTCAAGGATCTAACTTCTAGTCTTGGCTCTAACATTGTTTGATCTTGGAAAATTCTCTTCCATTCACTGAGGATTTTTTTTAAGCCTATAATTTTTATTTAACCAAAGGAATATTAACAGTTGTGTATAGACAAAAGTGATGATTTTGTGTGGCAAAGTAAGTTTCTTTTTTTTTAAATTTTATTTTATTATGTTGTTAGTCACCATACAATACATCATTCAGGTTTTTTTTTAGCTTTTTATTTTATTATTTTATTTTTTTATCTTTTATTTTTTTTAATTTTATTATGTTATGTTAGTCACCATACAATACATCATTAGTTTTTGTTGTGGTGATCCATGATCCATTGGTTTCGCATAACACCCAGTGCTCCATGCAGTACGTGCCCTCCTTAATACCCATCACCAGGCTAACACATCCTCACACGCCCCTCCCCTCTAAAACCCTGTTTGTTTCTCAGAGTCCATAGTCTCTCATGGTTCATCTCTCCCTCCGATTCACCCCCCCTTCATTTTTCCCTTCCTTCTCCTAATGGCCTCCATGCTATTCCTTATGTGCCACGAATAAGGGAAACCATATGATAATTGACTTTCTCTGCTTGACTTATTTCACTTAGCATAATCTCCTCCAGTCCCATCCATGTTGATGTAAAAGTTGGGTATTCATCCTTTCTGATGGCTGAGTAATATTCCATTGTATATATGGACCACATCTTCTTTATCCATTCATCTGTTGAAAGGCATCTCAGCTCTTTCCACAGATGGCTATTGTGGACATTGCTGCTATGAACATTGGGGTGCATGTTTTCCTTCTTTTCATACATCTGTGTCTTTGGGGTAAATACCCAGGAGTGCAATTGCTGGGTCATAGGGTAGCTCTATTTTTAATTTTTTGAGGAAACTCCACACTGTTTTCCAAAGTGGCTGTACCAACTTGCATCCCACCAACAGTGTAGGTTCCCCTTTCTCCACAACCTCTCCAACATTTGTTATTTCTTGCCCTTTCAATTTTGCCATTCTAACTGGTGTAAAGTGCTATCTCATTGTGGTTTCGATTTGAATTTCCCTGATGGCTAATGATGATGAACATTTTTTCATGTGTCTGTTAGCCATTTGTATGTCTTCTTCAGAGAAGTGTCTTTTCATGTCTTCTGCCCATTTTTTGACTTTATTATTTGTTTTTTGGGTGTTGAGTTTGAGAAGTTCTTTATAGAACTTGGATACCAGCCCTTTATCTGAGTGTCATTTGCAAATATCTTCTCCCATTCTGTGGGTTGCCTCTCTGTTTTGTTGACTGTTTCCTTTGCTGTGCAGAAGCTTTTTATCTTGATGCAGTCCCAAAAGTTCATTTTTGCTTTTGTTTCACTAGCTTTTGGAGATGTATCTTGAAAGAAGTTGCTGTGGCCAGTGTCAAAGAGGTTACTGCTTATGTTTTCCTCTAAGATTTTGATGGATTCCTGTCTCACACTGAGGTCTTTCATCCATTTTGAGTTTATCTTTGTGTATTGTGTTAAAGAATGGTCGAGTTTCATTCTTCTGCATGTGGCTGTCCAATTTTCCCAGCACTATTTATTGAAAAGACTGTCTTTTTTCCAGTGGATATTTTTTCCTGCTTTGTCGAAGATTATTTGACCATAGAGTTGAGGGTCCATATCTGGGTTCTCTATTCTGTTCCATTGGTCTATATGTCTGTTTTTGTGCCAGTACCATGCTGTCTTGGTGATAACTGCTTTGTAATATAGCTAGGAATTGGGCAACGTGATGCCCCCAGCTTTGTTTTTCTTTTTCAACATTTCCTTGGTGATTCGGGGTCTTTTCTGATTCCATACAAATTTTAGGTTTCAACCAATACGAAAAGATTGAGATGATTCCCTGCATATTCTCAGACCATAACGTTTTAAAACTGGATCCCAATCACAAGAAAAAATTTGGCAGAAATTCAAACACTTAGAAGCTAAAGACCACTCTGCTCAAGAATGTTTGGGTCAACCAGGAAATCAAAGAAGAACTTAAACAATTCATGGAAACCAATGAGAATGAAAACACATTGGTCCAAAACCTATGGGATACTGCAAAGGCGGTCCTAAGGGGGAAATACATAGCCATCCAAACCTCACTCAAAAAATCCTGAATTCACCAACTAACTCTACACCTTAAAGAACTAGAGAAAAAGCAACAAACAATGCCTAAACCATGCATTAGAAGATCAATAATTAAGATTAGAGCAGAGATCAATTAATTAGAAACCAAAAACACAGTAGATCAGATCAATGAAACTAGAAGCTGGTTCTTTGAAAGAATTAACAAGTTTGATAAATCACTGGTCAGACTTACCCAAAAGAAAAGAGAAAGGACCCAAATTAATAAAATTATGAATGAAAGGGGAGAGATCACAGCTAACACCAAGGAAAGAGAAAAAATTATTAGAAATTATTATCAAAAACTATATGCCAATAAACTGGGCAATCTGGATGAAATGAATGCCTTCCTAGCAACCTATACACTGCCACGACTGAAACAGGAAGAAACTGACAATCTGAATAGGGCTATAACCAGTAACGAGATTGAAGCAGTGATTAAAAACCTCCCAAAAAACAAGAGTCCAGGGCCTGATGGATTCCCTGGGGAATTCTACCAAACAATCAAAGAAAAAATAATACCTATTCTCCTGAAGGTATTTCAAAAAATAGAAGGAATCCAGACTCATTCTATGAGGCCAGCATTACCTTAATCCCCAAACCAGGCAAAGACCCCATTAAAAAGGAGAATTTCAGACCCATATCCTTGATGAATATGGATTCCAAAATCCACAACAAAATCCTAGCTAATAGGATCTAACAGTACGTTAAAAGGATCATCCACCACAACCAGGTGGGATTTATCCCCAGGATGCAAGGGTAGTTCAACTTTTGCAAATCAATCAGTGTGATAGAACACATTAATAAGAGGAGGGAGAAGAACCCTATGGTCCTCTCAATTGATGCAGAAAAAGCATTTGACAAAATACAACATCCTTTCCTGATTAAAACAGAGTATAGGGATAGAGGGAACATTCCTCAAGTTCATAAAATCCATCTATGAAAAACCCACAGCGAATATCATCCTCAGTGGGAAAAGCTGAGAGCCTGAAAGCTGAGATCAGGAACACGTCAAGGATGCCCACTCTCATCACTATTGTTCAACATAATACTAGAAGTCCTAGCAACAGCAATCAGACAACAAAAAGAAATAAAAGGTATTCAAATTGGCAAAGAAGTCAAACTCTCTTTTTGCAGACAACATGATACTTTATGTGGAAAACCCAAAAGACTCCCCCCGGAAATTACTAGAACTCATACAGCAATTCAGTAATGTGGCAGGATACAAAATCAATGCACAGAAATCAGTTGCTTTCTTATACACTAACAATGCAACTGTAGAAAGAGAAATTGGAGAAATGATTCCATTTACAATAGCACCAAAAACCATAAGATACCTTGGAATAAACCTAACCAAAGAGGTAAAGGATCTATACTCTAGAAACTACAGAACACTCATGAGAGAAATTGAAGAAGACACAAAAAGATGGAAAAACATTCCATGCTCATGGATCGGAAGAATAAACATTGTTAAAATGTCTATGCTACCCAGAGCAATCTATACCTTCAGTGGCATCCTGATTAAAATTCCAATGACATTTTTCAAAGTGCTGGAACAAACAATCCTAAAATTTGTATGGAACCATCTCTGAGGATTTTACCTCAATACCTCTAATGCCTCCTCCAGTTTTTCACTCTGAATCTATTACAATGAGTCTTAATTTTGTACCTTTTAAATTTAACTTACCCTAATTGTTTTGTTCTGTGGATCGATGGTCTTGGGCAGGTGAAAGCAGGTGCTATGTTTGGGATAAGGTCTTTAGGTGGCCCCAGTAAAATACAAATGAATATTGAGCTTGGGAAAAGTAACATATTTATAACCATTATCACTCGTGGAGTACAGAAATGTTTAACTTGAAGTTTGGGAAAAGAGAAAAATGTTCTGGAGCATGAACTCAAATGTGAACATGAACATGAGGTGTTACCAGGTTGGGTGGCAAAGGAAGGGTAGGCCAAGTTGAATAGTTTATGTGCTAGTAGTGGGAATAAGAGTGGAGAAGTAAACAGGCTAAATATCCAAGGGCTATCCATGGTGGTCAATGGGTAGCTACTTAGGAAGCTGTTATGAGGAAAGAGGATAATGAACTGAGCATCTACTGTGTGCAAGACATGTGACATTCATCATGCCAATTTAATCCTCACACCAACTCTGTCAATTGGTTGTTACTAAGCTTATTTTACTGAAGCAAAAGAAGGTAAGATCAGAAAAGTCAAGTAAAATGCCTAAGGTCACACAGCTAGTAAGTGGTAGAGCTGGGCTTTAAATCCAGGTCTGGACTGGATGACTGATGACTATAAGGTCCATCTTCTTAATTATTCCAAACTACAACTCTGCATTAATAGGCCTGAATAGATTAACAAAGAAGGAAAGTTATAAGGTAAATCAGTGTAAAATAAGAGTTAAGTGTATGGACTCTGAAGTCAGACTGCTTGGACCAGAATTCCTGATCCATTGTTTTGTAATTATGCAAATATGCAAGTCATTCAAGCTCAGTGATGCTCAGTTTATGCATCTGAAATAGAGATATTAATATCTTTTTATAGGGCTATTATGAAAATGAATGGATTAATGTAAATAATTGGGAACAATAAATACTAGCTAATAATGGAATAATAGTAAACATTAGTTAATAAAATAACCAGATTCCAGGAAACATTTCTATTTTTTTTTAAAGATTTTATTTATTCACTCGAGAGACAGGGATACAGAGAGAGAGAGAGAGCCCGAGCAGGGGGAGAGGCAGAGAAAGAAGCAGGCTCCCTGCTGACCCAGGAGCTGGACGTGGGGCTCGATCCCAGGACCCTGGGATCATGACCTGAGCCGAAGGCAGATGCTTAACCATCTGAGCCATGCAGGCGCCCCAACATTTCTATTTTTAAGTGAATAAGATGTAAGAGGCCTTAGAAGAAACTGTTTACTTCACAATTGTCTTATGGGTCAGTACTTTTATGAAATTGATTGTGTCAATTACCAATGAGTGCTTCTTCTTCCAAAAGGTTGTCTTTTTTTTTAACCTAGTCCTTGAAAAACATTAGTAATGCAGTTCTTGTTCTCTGTTTATGACAATAGACAGAACCAAACACAATCTTTGTGCCTTTGGTCTTACCTCTCTTGATAAACAATCAATTCAATCAAGCAACTGCTCTAATTACTGAAAAAAATTAGTTGAGTTGCTAACTTACATATGTAGTGCTAGGTCATTTAATAAATCAGAAAAGCAACACACAAAACCCTAGCTCTATTAAATTATTTACTTTTCATCCTGATATGCTTCCACCATGGAGACTTGGTTTCCATAATGTTTTTCTTGATTCACAGGTAATAACCAATTAACGTTAGGAAGTACTAATTGCCAAATGTCCTGGGAAAAGAATAATAAAAAGAAGGTGCCCTAATCTTACTTAAATTGGGACTGTGTTGGTCTGATATTTTCTGAGGTCTTCAAAGAACTCCTAGGGATTTCAGAGAGTAAGAAAATTCCCCTTCTCATGTGAAAACAAACTTTTACCACCCAACTGAGTTTGTGGAATTTTCCAGATTTTGCCAGCATTGGCTTATGATCTGAGGTACACACTCAGTAAAACAAAGTGGGACTTTAAGAGGAAAACTTTAAAATCTAAGTTGTTTACCTTTCATTTTGGTTTCTTTGATGTTCATCTACATTCAACTGACTAAGGGTTTACTGACCTCATTATTTCTACTTCTTGTCAGAGCTGATTCTTCATAGAAATAAAAATCTGTACATGCTAACTGTTCTCTCCGGAGAGGTAAAGAACTTCCACAGGTGTGCAGCTGAATGTTTATTTCCATTTAATATATTTTTAGACAGTTATTCATTTAAAACAGCTTTTGATAACTAGGGACGGTTTGAATCAGCCCCAAAATGTTAAAGAGAGATTGCATGGAACAAAAGTCAGATTCAATTTCTTGTAGTAAGGTAGACAGGCATACCCTATTCCATCCTCTGATTTCTGCTACTTCTCCTCACAATCCATTTCAGACCTAGACAGTGCTGAGGGATGGGACATATTACACTTAAATGTATGCCTTCTTCCTTATCTATGCATTTGCTGACCTCAGCTGAAGTGGAAACAGAATCAATAAAATTGTTTCATCTGTTATCCATCTATTTCATGGTATTTCCTACACATGGGTTATTATCAGAATGGTCAGAGTAGATTAAATTTATTAAATCCCCCATAAGCTCAGGATTGTCTTAGAGCAGTCTTGGGGCTGAGAAACAAGAAAATAATAACTTCCCTTTTTATAATCAAATTGGTAAAATGAGAAGGTCAAATAGATTATCACAGACTATAGACAGGCAGTAAGTAATTTGAAGGTAAATTAAATCTTGATCACAATAGAATTGGAATAAAGAGCAGGGAGATCTGAATGTAGAATTATTAGAGAAGATTTTGTGGAGGAAGGTAAATAGATCTTGAGTATGGATGAGTAGGAGTTGGATAGATACAGAGCAAGTCATGATAAAATTCCACATAGGGGTAGGGAAAAGGGCATAGCATGAACAAAAACCTGAAGATAGACAAAAAAATGTGTATAGGAGTATAAAGAAACCACCCTTGTGGAAACAAAAGTACTGAGGTGTTATTTTCTTTTTTCATTATGTTCAGTTAGCCACCATTAGTACATCATTAGTTTTTGATGTAGTGTTCAAAGATTCAATAGTTGCATATAACACACAGTGGTCATCACAACACATGCCCTCCTTGATACCCATCACTCGGTTACCCCATCCCCCCAACCCCTCCCCTCTGAAACCCTCAGTTTGTTTCCCAGAATCCATTGTCTCTCCTGGTTTGTCTCCCTCTCTGATGCCCACCCCTTCCGTTTTCCGTCCCTTCTCCTATGGTCTTCCCTGCTATTCCTTATGTTCCACATGTGAGTGAAACCATATGATAATTGTCTTTCTCTGCTTGACTTATTTCACTTAGCATAATCGCTTTGAGCTCCATCCATATTGATGTGAATGGTGGGTTTTTATCCTTTCTGATGGCCGAGTAATATTCCATTGTATATATGTACCACATCTTCTTTATCCATTCATCTGTTGAAGGACATCTTGGCTCCTTCCACAGTTTGGCTATTGTGGACATTGCTGCTATGAACATTGGGGTGCATGTTTCCCTTCTTTTCACTACATCTGTATCTTTGGGGTAAATACCTAGTAGTGCAATTGCTGGGTCATAAGGTAGCTCTATTTTTAACTTTTTGAGGAATCTCCACACTGTTTTCCAAAGTGCCTGTACTAGCTTGCATTCCCACCAACAGTGTAAGAGGGTTCCCCTTTCTCCACATCCTCACCAACATTTGTTGTTTCCTGCCTTGGTAATTTTTGCCATTCTATCTGGTATAAGATGGTATCTCATTGTGGTTTTGATTTGAATTTCCCTGATGGCTAGTGATGTTGAACATTTTTTCATGTATCTGTTAGCCATTTGTGTATCTTCTTTGGAGAGGTGTCTGTTCATGTCCTTTGCTCTGTTAACCATTTGTGTATCTTCTTTGGAGAAGTGTCTGTTCATGTCTTCTGCCCATATTTTGACTGGATTATTTGTTTTTTGGGTGTTGAGTTTGATAAGTTCTTTGTAGATCTTGGATGCCAGCCCTTTATCTGTACTGTCATTTGCAAATATCTTCTCCCATTGCTGTGCAGAAGATTTTTATCTTTTTTTAAAAGATTTTATTTATTTATTTGACAGAGAGAGACACGGCGAGAGAAGGAACAAAAGCAGGGGGAGTGGGAGAAGCAGGCTTCCCAGTGAGCAGGGAGCCCGATATGGGGCTTGATCCCAGGATCCTGAGATCATGACCTGAGCCGAAGGCAGACGCTTAATGACTGAGCCACCCAGGCACCCTGCAGAAGGTTTTTATCTTGATGAATTTCCAAAAGTTCATTTTTGCTTTTGTTTCCCTTGCCTTTGGAGATGTCTCTTGAAAGAAGTTGCTGTGGCCGATGTTGAAGAGGTTATTGCCTAATGTCTACTCTAGGATTTTGATGGATTCCTGTCTCACAATTTGTTGGATTCCTGTCTCATCTTTCAACCATTTTGAGTTTATCTTTGTGTATGGTGTAAGATAATGGTCCAGTTTCTTCTGTATGTAGCTGTCCAATTTTCCCAGCACCATTTATTGAAAAGACCGTCTTTTTTCCATTGGATATTTTTTCCTGCTTTGTCAAAGATTAGTTGACCATAGAGTTCAGGGTTCATTTCTGGAGGCTTTATCCTGTTTCATTGATCTATGTGTTTATTTTTATGCCAATATCATGCTGTCTTGGTGATCACAGCTTTGTAATATAGCATGAAGTCAGGCAAAGTGATGCCTCCAGTTTTGTTTTTCTTTTCCAACATTCCCTTGGCGTTTCAGGGTCTTTTCTCATTCCATACAAATTCTAGGGTTGCTTGTTCGAGCTCTTTGAAAAATGCCAATGGTATTTTATTTTTTTTAAGATTTTATTTATTTATTTGACACAGAGAGAGAAACAACTACAGAGGGAACACAAGCAGGGGGAGCAGAAGAGGGAGAAGCAGGCTCCCAGCTGAGCAGGGAGACCGATGTGGGGCTCGATCCCAGGACCCTGGGATCATGACCTGAGCTGAAGGCAGACGCTTAATGACTGAGCCACCCAGATGCCCCTCCAATGGTATTTTAATAGGGAAAGTATTGAAAATGTGGATTGCTCTAGGCAGCATAGACATTTTAACAATGCTTATTCTTCCAATCCATGAGCATGGAACATTTTCCCATCTTTTTGTGTCTTCCTCAATTTCCTTCATAAGTGTTCTGTCATTTCTAGAGTATAGATCCTTTACCTCTTTGGTAAGGTTTATTCCTAGGCATCTTATATTTTTTGGTGCTATTGTAAATGGAATCTATTCCTTAATTTTCCTTCCTACAGTTACATTGTTAGTGTATAGAAAAGCAACTGATTTCTGTGCATTGATTTTGTATCCTTTGCTGAATTGCTGTATGAGATCTAGTAAATTGGGGGTGGAGTCATTTGGGTTTTCCACATAATGTATCATGTCATCTGTGAAGAGAGAGAGTTTGACTTCTTTGCCAATTTGAATGTCTTTTATTTCTTTTTGTTGTCTGATTGCTGAAGCTAGGACTTCTAGTACTATGTTGAGCAAAAGTGGTGAGAGTGGGCATCCCTGTCTTGTTCCTGAACTTAAGGGAAAAACTCTCAGTTTTTCCCCATTGAGAATGATATTTGCTGTAGGCTTATCATAGATGGCTTTTATGATATTGAGGTATGTTCCTTCTATCCCTTATTTTGAAGAGTTTTAATCAGGAAAGGATGCTGTATTTTGTCAAATGCTTTTTCTGCATCAATTGAGAGGATCATATGGTTCTTTTCTTTTATTAATGTGCTCTATTCTGTTGACTGATTTGCGAATGTTGAACCACCCTTGCATCCCAGGAATAAATCCCACCTGGTTGTGATGGATAATCCTTTTAATGTACTGTTGGATCCTATTGGCTAGGATCTTGTTGAGTGTTTTGGCATCCATGTTCATCAGGGATATTGGTCTGTAATTCTCCTTTTTGATGGGGTCTTTGTCTGATTTTGGGATCAGTGTAATGCTGGCCTCAAACAACGAGTTTGGAAGTTTTCCTTCTGTTTCTATTTTTGAAACAGTTTCAGTAGAATAGGTATTATTTCTTCTTTAAATATTTGGTAGAATTCCCCTGGGAAGCCATCTGGTTTTGGGGAAGTTTTTGGCTCCTGCTTCAATTTCGTTAGTGGTTATTTGTCTGTTCAGATTGTGTATTTCTTCCTGTTTCAGTCTTGGAAATTTATAAGTTTCCAGGAAGGCAACCATTTCTTCTAGGTTGCTTAATTTGTTGGCATATAGCTTCTGGTATTACATTCTAGTAATTGCCTCTATTTCCTTGGTATTGGTCATAATTTCTCCCCTTTCATTCATGATTTTATTAATTTGGGTCCTTTCTCTTCTCTTTCGGCTATGTCTGGCCAGAGGTTTATCAATCTTATTAATTCTTTCAGAGAACCAGCTTCTAGTTTCATTGATCTGTTCTACTGTTTTTCTAGTTTCTAGTTCATTGATATCTGCTCTAATCTTTATTATTTCTCTTCTCCTCCTTGATTTAGGTCTTACTTGCTTTTCTTTCTCCAGCTCCTTTAGGTGTAAGGTTAGCTTGTGCACTTGGGATTTTTCTACATTTTTGAGAGAGGCTTGCATGGGTATGTACTTCCCCCTTAGGACCACCTTTGCAGTATCCCATAGGTTTTGGATCAATGTGTTTTCATTTTCATTGGTTTCCATGAATTGTTTAAGTTCTTCTTATTTTCCTGGTTGACCCAATTGTTCTTTAGCAGGATGTTCTTTTTTTTTTTTAAGCTTTTATTTATTCATTGGAGAGAGAGAGAACAAGCAGGCAGAGAGGCAGAGGGAGAGGGAGAAGCAGACTTCCCAACTCAGGGCTCGATCCCAGGACCTGGAGATTATGACCTGAGCTGAAGGGAGACGCTTAACCATCTGAGCCACCCAGGTCCCCCCAACAGGATGTTCTTTAAATTCCAAGTGTTTGAATTCCTTCCAAATTCTTTCTTGTGATTGAATTCCAGTTTCAAAGTGTTGTGGTCTGATAACATGCAGGGAATAATCTCAATCTTTTGGTATCAGTTGAGACCTGATTTGTGACCCAGTATGTGGTCTATTCTGGAGACAGTTCTGTGTGCACTTGAGAAGAATGAGTACTCTGTTGTTTTAGGGTGGGATGTTCTGTATATATCTATGAAGTCTATCTGGTCCAATGTGTCCTTCAAAGTTTCTTTGTTGATCTTCTGCTTAGATGATCTGTCCATTGCTGAGAGTAGTGTGTTGAAGTCTCCTACTATTAATGTGTCATTATCAATATGAGTCTTAATTTTGGTTAGCAGTTGGCTTATGTAGTTGGCTGTTCCCATTTTGGGAGGATAGATATTTACAATTGTTAGATTCTCTTGTTGGATAGACCCTTTATATATGATAGTGTGTCCCTCTACATCCCTCATTACAGTCTTTGGTTTAAAATCTTTAATTTACCTGATATGAGAATTGCTACCCCCACTTTATTTTCAGGTCCTTTGGCTTAATAAATGCTTCCCCATCCCCTCACTTTCAATCTGGATGTGTCTTTAGGTTCCAAATGAATCCCTTGCAGACAGCATATGGATGGGTCCTATCTTTTTAGCCAATCTGCAACACTGTGTCTTTCATGGGAGCATTCAGCCTATTTACATTCAGAGTAACTATTGAAAGATATGAATTTAGAGCCATCATATTGCCTGTAACATCACTGTTTCTATAGATTGCCTCTGTAAATTGCTGCTCTATGTTACTCTTGGGGTCTTTCTTCTTTTATAGAATCCCCCTTAAAATTTCTTGCAGGGCTGGTTTGGTGGTCACATATTCTTTCAGTTTCTGCTTGTCCTGGAAGCTCTTTATCTCTCCAACCATTCTGAATGACAGCTTTGCTGGATAAAGTATTCTTGACTGCATATTCTTTTCATTTAGTACCCTGAATATGTGTTGCCAGCCCTTTCTGGCTTGCCAGTTTTCAGTGGATAAGTCTGATGTTTTTCTGATATTCCTCCTTCCATATGTAAAGAATCTCTTCTTCCTGGGTATTCTCAGGATAGTTTCTTTGGCTATAAAATTTACAAGATTTCCTATTATATGTTGGGGTGTTGATTTATTTTTATTCATTTTGGTAAGGGTCCTCTCTGCCTCTTGGACATGAATTCCTGTTTCCTTCCCCAGATTAGGGAAGTTCTCAGCTACGATTTGCTCAAATATACCTTCTAGTCCTCTCTCTCTCTAACCCCTCAGGGATCCCAATAATTCTGACGTTGGAACATTTCATGGTGTCATTGATCTAAGTCTAATTCATGGGCTTCTAGCTGTTTATCCCTATCCTCCTTGGCTTCCTTCCTTTCTATCAGCTTATCTTCTAGATCACTAATTCGTTCTTCTGCCTCATTTCACTCTGGCTGTTAGAGTATCCAGTTTAGACTTTATCTCATTCATAGCATTTTTAATTTCAGTCTCATTAGAGCCCATTTCTGTCCTCAGAGATTCTATATTATCACTTATGGTTTTCTCAAGCCTAGCTATTGACTTCATAATTGCTACCCTGAAATCTATCTCTGATATCTTGCTTATATCCATATCCATTAGTTCTGTGGCAGAGGCCATTGTCTCTGGTTCTTTTTTTTTGTTGAGAGTTCCTTCTTCTAGTCATTTTGTTGAGGGATGGTTGAGGGAATGTACAGAGTCTAAAATATCAACCACGATCTATGCAAGATGCACCCTAGAAAATCCATAGCTGTCGGAAACCACCACTGTAAAACAAAGCCAAAATGAAACACAGGATTAAAATTTATAAAA
Organism: Mirounga angustirostris; assembly: GCF_029215605.1. Classification (NCBI taxonomy): domain Eukaryota; kingdom Metazoa; phylum Chordata; class Mammalia; order Carnivora; family Phocidae; genus Mirounga; species Mirounga angustirostris. The sequence goes on from NW_026991719.1 coordinate 63,159,158, forward strand.
TTAAAAAATTATTAAAAAATTAAAAATTAAAAAAAGGGGGTGAGGGGCAGGGGGGCTATAATCTCTCAGTGTGGACAAAGTAGGGTGTTTCAGTTGTTCCTGGGTGTATTTTGTTCTGTTTGTTAGAGGACACTACTTCCCAAAATTTCAGGGAAGTAAAACTTGTATATATATAAAGGTAATATTGAATAGGGAAAAAGGACTACATTGAAGCATATAGCTATAAAAAAATATTGGTGTGAAAATGTAGAAGCTAAAAAGTTCCTATAAAATATGATATATTAAACCTCTAGTTTAAATGAGAAAAAGGTAAAAAGAAAAAACATAGAAGAAGAGTAAGAGAAAGAATAAGAAGAAAAAGAGAATTGTATCTGAAAAATAAACAAGCTGTGAGGCCCCTACTGGAGCTCAATATACTATTTTCCCCTGGTGTTGGGATTTTACAGTTTTATAGAGACCCTATGGTTGTCATCCTCTTTTTTTTTTCCAGCCTGTGTTCTGGGGAAGGAGCCTGCTGCACTGCGTCTCAGGCAATCCTTCTTGAGCAGAGTTGTCTTGCTCCCTATGGGGGTGGGTGGGCTCCATGGAAACCGTTTTTTTTTTTTTTTTTTTTTTTTTTTTAGCTTTTGTTCTATGGTGGCTTTCCATGCCTCTTCTGAGGGTCAGAGCAAAAATGGCTGCAACCAAACCTCTGTCCCAGAGCAAAGAAATCAGTCTGTTCTCTTCACTAAACCCTCCAGAACACACAATCTCTGTGTATGCGCCATCAAAAACCACCACCTCTCGTGGTGCATGCCCACAGTGACTTTCTCAGAGGTTGACCCTGGGATGGGGCATGTCCCTGCCCTTTGTGCTTCTGAATCCTTGAGCGGCCTTGGGCTCCCAGGGGCTCGTGCGTGCATGTGTGCACTCACAGCTCCTCAATCCTGACTTAGTGCTGCTCTAAAGCCCTTTCCTGGATGCTACCACTCTGCGAGTTTTTGCCTGGTCCCTGGTGCAGGACACTTTTGTGCTTTGGTGTTATATCACTTTCCAGGAGCCAGCTTATGGATGCTCCCCCCCTTTTGTTTATCTTCCAATGTCTCCCTGAAGATTCATGACTCCACCCTTCCTACCTCACGACAGGTGGTGTTTTTCTGCTTGTAGAGATCCAGATATATATTCTTACATCTCAGGTTGATTTCAAGGGTGTTCAGAGTGCTTTGGTAGATATCCAACTAAATTCAGGGGACTGGTTGAAATGGGGTCCCCTACTCCTCCACCATCTTCCCTCTTCCCCCTGAGGTGATATTATCATTAAGTCACAGCTAGATACTCTCCATTGGATAAAGTGAGGTAAATGGAAAAGGCAGTAATAATGCTTGTTAAAATGTGTATTTCCAGAGTTTCTAATTTTGTAGATTTATGTTGAGCCAGAAAATTTGCATTTCTAACAGATTTCCAAGTGACTGATGTTGCTTCTCTAGGGACCAGACATTGAGAAGCACTGATCTAATGCAGAGAACTTTGAAATACACAATATTAAGACTGTTCTTTAACCACAGATGAAACATGGATGATTGAGAAAAATTGCCTACAGGCCTATCAAAGCTATTAGTACCCATACATTTTTATAGCTGCCACTTCTCCAAATTAGAAGTGTTAATGGGATTCCGGTTCAAGAGGGCAACGTAGGAGAAACCTGAACCTGAACTCACCCCCTGCTATAAATGCACTGAATCTACAGCTACATATGGAACAAGTGCCTTTGAAACAACATGCAAAACTAGTTGAGTGACTCTTATACATTGGATGAATGAGAAAACAAAACAAAACAAAACAAAACAAAAACAAAAAAACCTTCTTACTGAAATGGGCAGGAAAGGCTGAAAAAAGTCTTACCATAAATCCTACCACCAACATAGTGACCCATAATTAGAAAGGAGCTTGCAATGTTGAGCTTCTCCATAAGGAGCAAAGAGTTTGAACCCTATATCTAGCACCACAACTTTTAAGACCTGCACCTGAGATACAAACCTCCAAAACATCTAGCTTTGAAAGCCAGTGGTGCTTGCATTCATGAGACTCAGAAGGATATAGCAAACTAAGAAATAGAACTTAAAGGCTCAAGCAGACTCACCATGGTTACATCCCAGGGCCCAGCACAGAGACAGCTGACTAAAATGTACAGTCTTTCTGTGGAAGAGGCCTATTTCCTTATCTTAAAGCATTGGCCTGAGGGGCAGGCATCTAATTTAATACACATTTAAGGACCTACTGAAATATTCTCCAAAGACCATGGAGCCCAGCAGGTACCATCTTTGTGCTTTCCTTCTGCCACACTCCAGGGCAGCAGTATCTTCTGCAAAGGAGTTTGTATGCACATCTTGTACCCTGGATTTGGCAGATGATTCCCTGGATTGCCTGCTTCTGGTGGCCACTGAGGTTTATATTTTTGAGACCCACAGGTCTGTAACAAATGGAGAAACAGTATTTAACTGACAAACTCCCCAGAGCACAGTGGGAGAGGCAGCAGATGAAACACCCAGTCTTTCTGAGAAAGAGGTCTATTAGGTTATTTTTATAGCTGTGGCATAAGGGGCAGTCTTCTCATTAAACCTGCATATAAGGGCTGCCTACATCCACTCCAGAAACAGAAAACCAGCAGGTGCCATCTTTACATTCTCTTTGAGCCTTACCCCAGTCACTGATATCTCCAAGAAAGGACATTGTACACAGGTTGGGCACCTTGGTTTTTGATGTTGCTATCCAGAGGACACATTTCTTGATAACCTGGCTCTGGTGGCCAGTGGGGCTGTGTTCATAGGTTCAATGGGAAGGTAGCAAACAAAGAAATAGGTATTAATTGGCTATCACCTGAAGGCTCAGTGCACAGGAGCAGGCAAAAAGTGCCCATCTCCTAGTTTTCCCTTGAAAAATGTACATTTGAATACTTTAAAAGATGCTGCCGGAGGTTATAGCTCCCAATCAACCTGAATCTAGCTGCTGACTGAGTCCTCTGCTATGAGACAATGACAGGCCTTGGCATTCTTTCAGCTACTGGGAGCCACTAAGAATGAAGTAGGCTGTTTGGACAATCACAAAACTTTGAGAGACAACCACAAGCTAGGGCAAGGTTGAAAAATAAGTTTCATTTCCTACACAAGGCTACTATTTTAAGACTGGGAGAGGTGGCTCTTTTATCTAATGCATAGAAACAGACACAGAGAGTCAAAGAAAATGAAGAAATAGAGGAATATATTCCAAATGAAAGCACAAATTAAAAACATAGGAAATGAAATTAATGAAACAGAGATAAGTGATACACCTGATAAAGAGTTCAAAATAATGGTCATGAAGATGCTCACCAAAGTTAGGAGAACAACACATGAACAAAGTGAGAATTTCAATAAAGATTTAGAAAATATTAAAAAAAAATTCAAACCACAGAGATGAAGAATACAATAACTAAACTGAAAAATATAATAAAGGGGTTCAACATCAGATTAGATGAAGCAGAAGAAAGGATCAGTGAACTTAAAGACAGGGCAGTGGAACTTATCCAATCAGAACATCAAAAAGGAAACAGAATGAAAAAGAGTAAAACAGCTTAAAGAATGTATGAAACAACAAGGGATAAATATTTACTTTATAAGGATTCCAGGAGAAGAAGAGGAAAAGGGGTAGAAAATTTATTTAAAGAAATAACAGCTGAAAATGTCCCTAACCTTGGTAAAGAAATGGATATCAAGATTCAGGAATTCTACAGAGTTCTAAATAAGATGAAGCCAAAGAGATCCACAGCAAGACACATTATAGTTCAAGTGTCAAAAATTAAAGACAAGTAGAGAATCTTAAAAACAACAAGAGCTACAGGTCTGTGATTCAACAGTCTAACACAATTCACAGTGCTCACCATAGCACATACCCTTCCCAATGTCTTTCACCCAGCCACCCCATGCCTCCCACCCCCCACCACTCTAGCAGTCCTCAGTTTGTTTCCTGAGATTAAGAATTCCTCATGTCAGTGAGATCATATGATACATGTCTTTCTCTGATTGACTTATTTTGCTCAGCATAATACCCTCCAGTTCCATCCACTTCATTGCAAATGGCAAGATTTTGACCTGTACTTCTAAAACAACTATTACATTATATGTTAGAAAAAAAAAAAGAATATAGTAGGAAGGGAAAAATGAAGGGGGGGAAATTGGAGGGGGAGATAAACCATGAGAGACTATGGACTCTGAGAAACAAACTGAGGGTTTTGGGGAGGGGATGGGTTAGCCTGGTGATGGGTATTAAAGAGGTCACGTATTGAATGGAGCACTGGGTGTTATATGCAAACAATGAATCATGGAACACTACATCAAAAAACTAATGATGTAAGGTATGGTGATTAACATAATAAACAAAAAACTAATGATGTATGGTGATTAACATAACATAATAAAATAAAAAATATGTAAAAAAAAAAAAAACAGGAGAAAAAATGATTTTTTATGTACAGGGGAGTCCGCATAGGACTATAAGATTTTACAGCAGATACTTTGTAAGTCAGAAGGGAGTGGCATGATATGTTCAAAGTACTGAAAGAAAAAAAAATAATCTATTTCGCATGGTTCTCTTTCAGAATTAAAGGAGAGATGAAGAGTTTTACAGACAAGCAAAAGCTAAAGGAATTCATCACCACTAAACTGTCCACACGAAAAAAGTTAAAGATACTTATTTAAGCTAAAATGAAAGGAAATTGATTAGTAACATGAAAACATATGAAAGTATAAATCTCACTGGTAAAGGTAAATATATAGTAAAATTCAGAATAATCTAATGTTGCAAAGGTTATAGGTTAATCACTTAGAAAGCTAGTATGACATTAGGAGAAGGAAGGGAAAAATGAAGGGGGGGGGATCGGAGGGAGAGATGAACCATGAGAGACTATGGACTCTGAGAAACAAACTGAGGGTTTTAGAGGATGGGTTAGACCGGTGATGGGTATTAAGGAGGGCACATACTGCATGGAGCACTGGGTGTTATATGAAAACAATGGATCATGGATCACCACATTAAAAACTAATGATGTATTGTATGGTGACTAACATAACATAATAAAATAAAATTCAAAAAGAAAGAAAGCTAGTGTGAAGGTTAAAAGACAAAAGTAGTAAAAATAACTACAATTACAATAATTTTTACTGGATTTACAAAATAAAAGATGTGAGTTATGACATCAAAAACATAAAATAAGGGGGAGGGAGTAAAAATGTAGAGTCTTAGTATGCATTCCACCTTAAATTGTTATAACTTAAAATAGACTGCCATAAATATAAGTTGTTTTATGTAAGCCTCTTGGTAATTACAAATTAATAATAATAATAATAATAATAATAATAATAATAATAATAATAATAATAAAAACTATACTAAATATAGAAAAGATAAAAAAGAAAGGAATCTAAATACACCACTACAGAAAATCACTGAATCAATAAAAAAGAGGGCAAGAGAAGAAAAGAACAAAGAAATTACAAAATAGCCAGAAAACAATGAATAAAATAGCAATTAGTCCACACCTATCAATAACTACTTTAAATGTAAATGGACTAAATTCTTCAACTAAACAACGTAGAGTGGCTGAATGGATAAGAGAACAAGACCATCTATATGTTACCTACAAGAGATTCACTTCAGATATAAGGACACACACAAACTGAAGTTGAAAGGATAGAAAAAAACATTCCATGTAAATGGGAGCCAAAAGAAACTAATGTAGCTATACTTATATCAGACAAAATAAACTTCAAGACAAAGCTGTAATAAGAGACAAAGAAGGTCATTATATAATGATAAAGGGGTCAGTCCAGCAAGAAGATATAACATTTATAAATATTTATGCACTGAACATAGGTACACTTTTATATACAAAGCAAATATAAACGTATTTAAAGAGAGAAATAAACCACAATACAATAATAGTTGGCAACTTTAATGCCCTACTATTCATGGATAGATCATCCAGACAGGAAATCAATAAGGAAACATTGGCCTTATATAACACACTGGACCAGATGTACTTAATATATATAGAACATTCCATCCAAAAACAACATTATTCTCAAGTGCACATGAAACATTGTCCAAGATTGAGCATATGTTATGCCACAAAACAAGTCTCAATAAATTTCAGATTGAAATCATAGCAAGTATCTTTTCTGACTACAGTGATAAAATCAGAGAAATTTAAAAATTACCTTGAGACAAATGAAAATGGAAATATCACATACCAAAATTTATGGGTGAAGCAAAAACAGTTTTAAGAGGGAAGTTCATAGTGATAAATGCCCACATCAAGAGACAAAAATATCTCAGATAAATAACCTAATTTTACACATATGGAATTAGAAAAAAAAGAAGGAAAAACTAAGCCTTAAGTTTTAAAAGGAAGGAAATAGTAAAGATCACAGTAGAAATAAATGAAATAGAGACTAAAAGGACAATAGGAAAGATCAGTGACACTAAGAGCTGTGTTTTGGAAAAGGTAAACAAAATTGACAAACTTTTCTAGATTCACCAAGAAGAAAAGGGAGATAAATTAAATAAATAAGAAATGAAAGAGGAGGTAATATGATAGCACAGAAAAAGAAAAGATGATAAGAGGCTATTATGAACAACTGTAAATTAACACATTGGACAACCTAGATGAAATGAAAACATTCTTAGAAACATACAATGCAACAAGACTGAATCAGAAAGAAATAGAAAATCTGAACAATTGCTAGTAAGGAGATTGAATCAGTAATAAAACAAATCTCCCAGTGCATTAAAGCCCAGGATCAGGTGGCTTCACTGGTAAATTTTATGAAACATTTAAAGAAGAAATAATGCCAGGGCACCTGGGTGGTTCAGTCAGTTAAGCAACTGACTCTTGGTTTCAGCTCAGGTCATGATCTCAGGGTCATGAAATCAAACCCTGAATCAGGCTCTGTGCTTAGCATGGAGTCTGCTTGGGATTCTCTCTCCCTCTCCTCAGCCCCTCCCCCATGCTCACTCTCTCTCTCAAATGAACAAATAAATAAATCTTTTAAAAAAGATGAAACAATGACAATCTTTCTCCAACCCTTCCAAAAAAAAAAATGATGAGGAGGTAAAACTCCCAAACTCATTTTATGAGTCCAGCATTGCCCTGAATAACAAAAGCCAGAAAAGGACACTGCTAAGGCTAAGATATCTTGAGAGATAAGAACATAGAAGGAGGCATCATGCTTCACGAATTTAAGCTATCTTAGAAAGTTACAGTAATTAAAACAGTATGGTAGTGGCATAAAACAAACACACAGATTAGTGGAAAAGAATAAAAAGCCCAGAAATAAAGCCATGCATACATGGCCGGTTACTTTATGACAGAAGAGCAAATAATATACAATGAGGATAGAACAGTCTCTAATACATGGTGTTGGAAAAACGGAACCACTAACTCACATCATACACACACAAAAAAATCAAAATGGAATAAAGACTTAATGTAAGACCTGAAATATAAAACCATAAAACTTTAAAAGAAAACAGGTAGTAAGCTCTTTGACATTAGACTTGGCAATGATTTTCTGGTTTTGACACTGAAAGCAAAGGCAACAAAAGCAGAAAGAAACAAGCATAACTAAATCAAACTAAAAATCTTCTACAAAGCAAAATAAATCAACAAAATGAAAACCCAATTTACAGAATGGGAGAGAATATTTGCAAATTATATATCTGGTAAGGAGTTAATATTCAAAACATAAATAATTCATACAACAGCAAAAAACAAAACAAAACAAAAAACAAAATCCAAAAAACCTCACACCAATCTGATTAAAAAATAGACAGAGGATCTGAATAGACATTTTTCTAGTGAAGGCATACAGATGGTCAGCAGGTACAGTAAAAGTTCAACATCACTCATTATGAGGAGAATGAAAACTAGAACTAAAATGAGATCTCACCTCACATCTGTTGGAGTATCTATTATCAAAAAGACAGGACAACAAGTGCTGGTGAGGATGTAGCACAAAGGTGACTGTTGTGTATTATTGCTGGGAATGTTAATTGGTATAGCTACTGTGGAAACAATAGGGACATTCCTCAGAAAACTAAATATAAAAATATAATACAATCCTGCAATTTCACCTCTAGGTATTTATCTGAAGGAAACAGAAACACTAATTTGAAAAGATACTTGCACCTCCATGTACATTGCAGAATTATCTACAATGGCCACACCATGGAAACAACCTAAGCATCCATTGATAGATAAATGTGTAAAGAAAATATGGTATATATACACAATGGAATATTATTCACTCATAGAAAAGAAAGGAAATACTATCATTTGCAACAACATGAATGGACCTCAAAGGCATTATACTAAGTAGATAAGTCAGGCAGGGAAAGACAAATCTATAATCTCACTTTTGTGTAGAACCTAAAACAAAAAACAGAAGCAAACAAACCAAAAAATATAGCTAGACAGAACAGATTGGTGGTGGCCAGTGGTGGGGGAGGGGTAGAAAAGTAGGTGAAATGAGTAAAGGTGGTCAGAAGGTAGAAACTTCCAGTTATAAAAAAGTCTGGGGGTGTAATATACAGCATAATTACTATTGTTAATAATACAGCATTGCATATTTGAAAGTTGTTGAGAGAGTAGATCTTAAAAGTTCTTATCATAAGAAAAGAAATTGTAACTATGTGTGGTTACACATATGTAACTATGTGTGGTGATAGATATTAACTAAATTTATTGTGGTATTTATTTTATATATATATATATATTACTCAACCACAATATATATATATACAAAATCATTATGTTTTATACCTGAAACTAATATAATATTAATGTCAATTAGATTTCAAAAATATACTAAAAAAGTGTTAACATCCAAAAATCAAATAATCCAATTAAAAAGTGGGCAGAAGACATGAGCAGATATTTCTCCAAAGAAGACATACAGATGGCCAACAGATACATGAAAAGATGCTCAACATAACTCATCATCAGAGAAATGTAAATCAAAACTACAATGAGATATTACCTCACTCCTGTTGAGTGGCTAAAATAAAAAAAACACAAGAAGCAAGTGTTGTCAAGGATGTGGAAGAACCCTTTTGCATCATTGGTGGAAATGCAAGGATGTGGAAGAACCCTTTTGCATCATTGGTGGAAATGCAAACATGGTGCAGCCACTGTGGAAAACAATAAAGGGGTTCCTTAGAAAGTTAAAAATAGAACTACCCTATGATCCATTAATCATATTACAGGGTATTTACCCAAAGAATACAAAAACACTAATTCAAAGGGATATATGAATCCCTATGTTTATTGCATTATTTACAGTAGCCAAATTATGGAAGCAGCCCAATTTTTCATTGATCAATGAATGGATAAAAAGATACAGTATATATATATTGGAATATTACTCAGCCATAAAAAGAATGAATTCTTGCTATTTGTGACAACATGGATGGAGCTAAAGAGTATAATGCTAAGTGAAATAAGTCAGTCAAAGAAAGACAAATATCATATGATCTCACTCATATGTGGAATTTAAGAAAAAAACAAATGAGAAAAGAAAAAAAAAGAGAGAGACAAACCAAGAATGACTCTTTTTTTTTTTTTAAGATTTTCTTTATTTGACAGAGAACACAGCAAGAGAGGGAACACAAGCAGGGAGAGTGGGAGAGGGAGAAGCAAGCTTCCCACAGAGCAGGGAGCCCGATGCGGGGCTTGATCCCAGGACCCTGGGATCATGACCTGAGCCGAAGGCAGACGCCCAACCATCTGAGCCACCCAGGCGCCCCAAGAATCAGACTCTTAACTATAGAGAACAAACTGTTGGTTACCAGAGGGAAGGTGGGTTGGGGAAGAGCAAAATAGGTGATGGTGATTAAAGAGAACACTTATCATGATGAGCACTGAGTAATGTATAGAATCAGTATATTGCACACCTGAAACTAATGTTACACTGTATGTTAACAATACTGAAATGAAATTTAAAGAAGTAAGTGTTAATATTAGGGGAAAATGTGGGGGTGTATGAGTTGTGGTGGGGGGATGTATAATGTGAGTCAGCGGGTCAGTCAAGGGTCAACCTTGATTTTTCTGAAGTTCTTTGGATAAATCAGAGTAAATAAATAAATCTCTTTTCTCCTTTCCCTGATAACTAAGACAAAGCAAAATCATTATGGGGGATTTATGGCTTCCATAGTATAATTTTCTCAGCAGAGTCCAGTCTACTACTCCATAATTTAGATGGCTGTCATTCTACTTGGATCGTCACAGCTCTGTTGGAATCAGCAGTACCCATTAAACCTAGATCATAAATATGCAGTAAGTTATCTCAGGGGAAGGAATTCTACAAGGTAGTTTTTGGAAAGGAATTGGTCCAAAACCAGTGTTTCTGCTGGGCTGATCCATTGAAATAATTCATTAAGGGGTGTCTATTCTACACGAATGCCAACATAGTCACTCCTTTGCAAGTAAAAACAGGCCTTAATGGTGAGTTTAGCTCTGAATTGGACCAGGGTAAACGTTTATTCTGGAAACTTCTTGAAACACTTGTTTTTCTAAATCTGAATCAGTGGGAGAAAATGAGGATCCAGAAACTTTGACTCCCAGATTTGTACTCAGTATAATTAATGTGTTTCCCACCATCTATATTTTCTATCTTTTTTGAAAATATAGTCCTTTAAATTTCCTAAGAGAAATAGATAACTGAGAAATTCAGCCTTGGGGATTCTTTGCCTGATGAGCAATCTTGTGCATAGGGTGTAGCAAGTAGACAAGAGCCTTGGGCTAAATGGCTGGATATAAGCTATACTATGTGACAAGACCCAGGCATGAACTACAGAGGGAAAATTCCCTGAAGCTGGATATGAAAGCTGTGGTGGGTTTCTGAGTCATCAGGCATTAGAACCTCTGAAAGGAACATGAATCTCTTTTCTCAGCCAATGTGCTCCACCCTATTTTCTGTATCTCACATATATTTGTGTTGACCTTCACTGCTTTGCACTAAGCTAGGTTTTCCTATTATCTCCATCTGATTTCTTGATCCACTTCTACCCTTTTATTTTTCTTTTGGATTGGTATCAACGTAGATAAAACCCAGTCTATTAGAATACATTCAATACAGGAGTTTGGAAGACCTGGGTTACAGTACTAGTTCTGTCACTAGTTATGAGACCTTGAGAAAGTGATAGAATTGCAAAGTTATATAGCTCAGTGGCTCCTAAAGTGTGTAATGTGTACCCCTGATAGGTTTATGATTTGATTATAGGTTGTACATAGATGAATATTTTTAATATGAATATTAATTTGAGTGCATACTTAATTAATGTTATAGAGCAGTTGCTATTCAAGTTGAACCTTGAGTAGATTTTAAGTAGGCAAAGAAGGCAGAAGGAGCAGTATAAGCAAAGGCACACAGTTTGGAAAAATTATATGGTTTTGTGGGTAATAAACTGTAGTTTGGGGTTTTGGGAACATACAGTGTTGTAGTTGGGGGGAGGAGTAAAAGGAAGGCTGAAAAATGAAGCAGGGAGTTTACTTGGGAAAGAATTTGGATACCATGTTAAAGAGATGTGGGCCATGGTGGGGAGACCATGGGGAGAAGAGAATTAAAGGATTTAATCAGGGACATACCATTATTAGATTTACATATTTAAGAATTCATTCTGGTATAAAGATTGAATTAGAAGAGGGAAAGACTGGAGGCATGGAAACCTGTCAGAAGACTGTTCTATAAGCCCAACTAAGAAATTATGGTGGCAAGAAATAGACTTCCATCTCTGGCCAAGATGGAGTAACATGAACAGGATTTACCTACATGTCTAAAATCAACAAAACAGCTGAATGGATCTATAAAAAACCTATAGCTACCATAATATTTAATGGGGAAAAATTAAATATTTTCCCCCCAAGATCAGGAATAAGACAAGGATGTATACACTTACCACTTCTATTAAAAATTGTATTGGATTTTTTAAAAATTTTATTATGTTATGTTAGTCACCATACAATACATCATTAGTTTTTGATGTGGTGATCCATGACCCATTGTTTTCGTATAACACCCAGCGCTCCATGCAGTACGTGCCCCCCTTAATACCTATCACTGGGCTAACCCATCCCCACACCCCCCTCCCCTCTAAAACCCTGTTTGTTTCTCAGAGTCCATAGTCACTCATGGTTCATCTCTCCCTCCGATTCCCCCCACCCCCTTCATTTTTCCCTTCCTTCTCCTAATGACCTCCATGCTATGTATTGGATTTTATAGTCAGTATAGTAAGGCAAGATAAAGAGATAAAAAGTGCCCACATTGAAAGGAAGAAGTAAAATTCTCTTTATTCACAGTTATAGTAAAATATCACTACACACCTATTAGAATAGCTGAAATTAAAAAGCCTTACCATACTAAGTATTGGCAATGATTTGGAGGAACTGAAATTCTCATATACTGATGGTGAGAATGTAAAATGGTACTTTGCAAAATACTTTGGAAAATAATTTGGCACTTTTTTCAAAAGTTAAACATATGCATAATGTTTGATCCAGGCATTCTACTCTCTTTTGGTATTTACTCAAGGAATGAAAGCATATTTTGTTAGACTTGTACATGAATGCTATGGCATCTTTATTTTTAATAATCTCAAACTGGACAGAACACAAAAGTCCACCAACAGGTGAGTGGACAACCGAATTGTGGTATATGCATGCAATGAAATACTACCCAGCAATAAAACAAAATGGACTATTGATTTAATATAAATGTATATAACATAATTATGCCTTGAAATAAACTACAAAAAAGACAATAAAAACCTATAAAAAATAGTGCACAGAGTATGATTTCATTTACATAAATTCTAATAAATCCTAGGACTGCCATAACAAAATACCATAAACTGAATGTTTAAACAACAGAAATTTATTGTCTCACATTTCTGGAAGCTAGAAATTCAAAATCAATGTGTTGGCAAGATTAATTATTTCTGAGAGTTATGCAGAAACATTCATTTTTTACCCTTGCCCTAGCTTCTGTTGGTCTGCTGGCAATCTTTGGCACTCCTTGGCATTTTGAAGCATCACCCTGTTCTTTACCTTAATATTCACATGGCATTCTTCCTGTATGTGTGTTTATGTCCAAATTTCTCCTTTTTGTGAGAACACCATTTGTGTTGGATTAAGGCCCACCCTAATCTTAAATCAATTACATCTATGAAGACCCTATCTCCAAATAGTTTCACATTTTGAGGTACTGGGGGTTAGGATTTCAACATATGAATTTGGCAGGGGGGGCTTCAGTACAGCTCATACACTAATATATAGTGACAGAAAAAAAATAGTTGTGGGGATGTGAGCAATGTGAAGAGGGATGGGAGGAAAGAATTACAAAGTGCATGAGGAAAATTTGGGGGTAATGGATATGTTTATTATTTTGATTATGGTAATGGTTTCATAGCTTTTTTATATGTCAAAATGTATCTAATTATACACTTTATAAATGTGCAGTTTATTGTATGCCATTTAGCTCAAAAAACTTTAAAAACCTATACTAAACTAAAAATAAACAAAAGAACTTATTGAATGATTGGAAAGAATAAAAAACTATATATTGATTTTTGACTTGAGTTTATGGATGGTTGGTGCTACCTGATATAAAAAAGCCTAAAAGAGGGTTAATTTAGGGTGGGAATGGGAGATGATGAATTCAACTTTGGACTTGTTGATTTGACATGGATAATTTTGTGGGACAAACAATTGGAGATGTCCAGTAGATATTGGTTTGATGTGTAAGGAGTTCAGGAATGAGCTCTTAGCTGGGTATAAGACTCAGTTTTATGTTGGTGGTAGTTAAAGCCACAGCATAAATGAGATCACCTAGAGCAAGAGCAGAGTATAAAAAATGAGGGCCAAGGACAAAATTCTCAAGAACAGCAATATTTAAGGGATGTTCATCAAAAGAAAAGCCATTAGGTCTGTAAGTATAAGGTGGAGAACCATGAGGAATGATGCCATGGAAATGAAAGTAAAAAACTCCAGAAGGAGGGTGAGATTATCTGTGTTAATTACCATAGAGAGATACTGTATGAAGTTGAGAAATGTGCAGTAATTACTCCAATACTAAATATTAGATAAATGTGGGCTACCATGATTCTTGCCCTTATAGATTTTATAATTAAGAATAGACAAAACATTCTATAAATCCATAATGGACTGCAGTGGGTATGATAAAGGAGTTATGGCAACAAATGAGACATTTGCAATCTTTTGGACTTATTGCAGATATATTTTGAATACACACACTCACACACATTAAAATACTATCAGATCTAGAGGAGTCTATAAAAGTTCATTTAGTCACTGCCTCTGCTTCCAGGTGATTTCCTAAATCTTGCAGGGATTTATTTTTATCCTGTTATATCTCAGATACATAGTGAGCTAAAGTTTTTACCAGCTACAGAGTTGGGAGTGTCAAAGTAAAAAATAGGTGAAGTCCTGGGAAAGCATGGACAGGATGTTGAAACTCAGGATATGGAGCCAAAATAGAGTTGAGGGTTTGCCAGGCTCAGCTACCAGGTCAAGAAAAAGAGATAACAAATTTGGAATGTGGAAAGTGTAAGAGTTAGTCTGTGGGCAAGTCTGTGATCCAAGCCAGCGGGAGTTTTCAGGGAAGCTTGACAAAGGAACTTGGAGCAGTTGGTCATCAGTCTAGACAAGTGTCTGTGAATGACATCCTGCAGTGGTGGTAGTGGTGGTGACATTTTTCTACTAAGCTTAAGGGTACACTTTTCTGAACTTTGTCCATCTCATACTCTTTCTGTTGCCATTGGGCCAGGAATGGAGCTCTGTGAAGGTTACAAGGATGGAAAACTGCTATGGTGCCTTGGGGCTGCAGATGTTGATTCTCCCCATTGAATACATACTGTTACTCTACTCTAGAATCAGCAGGCAGGCCTGATATCTCCAAAATGATAGAAACAGAGAACAAAGGTGCCCATGTTCATTGGATCCTATTTATTTGGACAGAGAAAGATTCCTTCTAGGAATAGGAAGTGCCAAAAGTAGAGGACACCTAGATCTATAAAATCAGCTATGAATAAGGGTCCCAGGAAAGCAATATTTTTGATAAACAGAAAAAGCACAGGTAGCATGAAGTACCTGGAGTTTGTGGGGGCTATAAAAGGGGTTCCTACTACCCATCCTCCCAAGAGTCTGTACTCAAATTTTTTTTCCAGAATGTTGCTTCCTGAAAGCTGTACTTAGGAAGCTTTCAAAATGCTCATGCTTTGGCTTTGGAAAAGAATCAAACCCTTTTGGCAAAAATCTGTACTCATGGAGTCAGCAGGATAGTGCAATTAAAATCACATTCCCACTCACTGAAAGCATCACTGAACAGTGCATACTTGTAGAGCAGCCCAGAACAGGGAGATACTGGATGATTTTCCCTATACTTGTTCTAATTTAGGCTGTACAGGCAATAGAGTAGCATTAGTTGAATGTAAAAGTCACAGCCCAAGTATTCCATATATATTTCAGGCCAAAATCCTGTGCAAAGGGGAAAATGGGGCGGGGGGCAGCATAAAGTAAAACTGTAGAATTTCAACAGATCTTCAATCCTGATTCCTAGTGCTTGGGAACTGGAGATATGGGTCCTATCAATGAGGGATCCCAGTGATGGTGTTCAGTATTACAGAAACAAACAGGCATAACATTGGAGTGTATATGTTTTATTTATTTTTATTTTTTTCTTGTTTCAAAATTTTATTTAGATTCTAGTTAACATGTAGTGTAATATTGGTTTCAGGAGTAGAATTTAGCGATTCATCACATATATAACACCCAGTGCTCATCATAACACGTGTCCTCCTTAATACCCTTCACTCATTTATCCCATTCCCCACCCACATCCCTCCATCAACCCTGTTTGTTCTCTATAGTTAAGAGTTTCTTATGGTTTGCTTCCCCTTCTCATTTTTTCCTTCCCATATGTTCATCTGGTTTGTTTCTTAAATTCCACATATGAGTGAAATCATACATTATTTGTCTTTCTCTGACAGACTTATTTCACTTAGCATAATACATACTAGTTCCATCCACATTGTTGTAAATGACAAGATTTCATTCTTGATGGCTGAGTCACACACACACACACACACACACACACACACACACACACACACACATACCACCTCTCCCTTATCCATTCATCAGTTGATGGATATTTGGGTTCTTTCAATAGTTTGGCTATTGTAGTGCAATTGCTGGGTCATAGAATAGTTCAATTTTTAACTTTTTCAGGAACCTCCATAATATTTTCCAGAGTGGCTGCACCAGTTTGCATCCCCACCAACAATCTAAGAGGGTTCCCCTTTCTCCACATCTTTGCCAACATCTGTTGCTTCCTGAGTTGTTAATTTTAGCCATTCTGACAGGTGTGAGGAGGTAACTCATTGTAGTTTTTATTTGTATTTCCCCAATGATGAGTGATGTTGAGCATCTTTTCATGTGTCTGTTAGCCATCTGGATGTCTTTGGAAAACTGTCCATGTCTTCTGCCCATTTTTAAACTGGATTATTTGTTTTTTGGGTGTTGAGCTTAATAAATTTTTATAGATTTGGGATACTAACCCTTTATCAGGTATGTCATTTGCAAATATCTTCTCCCATTCTATAGGCTGCCTTTTAGTTTTATTGATTGTTTCCCTCACTGTGCAGAACCTTTTTATCTTGATGAAGTCCCAATAGTTTATTCTTGCTTTTGTTTCCCTTGCCTCCTGAGATGTGTATAGTAAGAATTTGCTACAGCCCATGTCAAAGAGGTTGCTGCCTGTGTTCCCTTTAGGAATTGGATGATTTCCTGTCTCACATTTAGGCCTTTCATCCATTTTGAATTTATTTTTGTGTATGGTGTAAGAAAGTGGTCCAGTTTCATTCTTCTGCATGTTGTTGTCGAGTTTTCCCAGCACCATTTTTTGAAGACTCCTTTTCCCATTGGAAATTCTTTCCTGCTTTGCCAAATATTACTTGAGCATATAGTTGTGGGTCCATTTCTGAGTTTTCTATTCTGTTCCATTGATCTATGTGTTTGTTTTTGTGACAGTACCATACTATTTGATGACTACAGCTTTGTAATATGGCTGAAATCTGGAATCATGGTGCTTCCACCTTTGCTTTTCTTTTTCATGAATTACTTTGGTTCTTTGGGGTCTTTTCTGGTTCCATACAAATTTTAGGATTGTTTGTTTTATCTCTCTGAAAAATGCTGGTGGTATTTTGATAGAGATTGCATTAAATGTATAGATTGTTTTGGGTAGTATAGACATTTGAACAATGTTCTTTCAATCCATGAGCATGGAATGTTTTTCCATTTCTTTGTGTTCTCTTCAATTTCTTTCATAAGTGTTCTACAGTTTTCAGAATACAGATTTTACCTCTTTGGTTAGATTTAATCCTAGGTGTCTTAGGGGTTTTGGTGCAGTTGTAAATGCAATGAATTCCTTTTTCTGTTGCTTCATTTTTGGTATATAAAAATGCAACAGATTTTTGTACATTGATTTTATATCCTGCAACCTTGCTAAATTCATGTATTCTAGCAATTTTTTGGTGGAGTCTTTTGGGTTTTCTATATGAAGTATCATGTCATCTGCAAATAGTGTAAGTTTGATTTCTTCCTTGCTGACTTGGATACCTTTTATTTCTTTTTGTTGTTTGATTTCTGAGGCTAAATCTTCTAGTATTATGTTAAATAACAATGGTAAAAGTGGACATCCCTGTCTTGTTCCTGACTGCAGAGGAAAAGACCTCAATTTTTCCCCACTGAGGATGGTATTAGCTGTGGGTCTTTGATATATGGCCTTTATGATGTTGTGGTATATTCCTTCTATCCCCACTTTCTTGAAGGTTTTTTATCAAGAATGGATGCTACATTTTGTCAAATGATTTTCTGCATCTATTTAGAGGATCATATGGATCTTAATCTTTCTTTTATTAGTGTGGTGTATTACATTGATTGATTTGTGCATCTTGAACCACCCCCCACGGCCCAGGAAGAAATCCCACTTGATGGTGGTGAATACTTCTTTTAGTGTACTGTCAGACTCAATTTGCTAATATTTTGTTGAGAATTTTTGCATCCATGATCAATCAGGGATATTGTTCCATAATTCTTCTTTTTGGTGGGGTCTTTGGTTTTGGAATCAAGGTAATGATGGCATCATAGGACTTTGGAAGGTTTCCATCCATTCTATTTTTTGGAACAGTTTGAGAAGAATAGGAATTAACTCTTCTTTAAATGTTTGGTAGAATTCCCCTGGGAAGCCATCTGTACCTGGACTTTTGTTTGTTGGGAGATTTCATTACTGATTCAATTTCTTTGCTGATTGTGGGTCTGTTCAAATTTTCTGTTTCTTCCTGTTTCAGTTTTGGTAGTTTGTATGTCTAGGAGTTTATCCATTTCTTCCAGATTGCCCAGTTTGTTGGCATATTATTTTTTATAATATTCTCTTGTAATTATTTATATTTCTGTGGTGTTGTTTCTGATATTTCCTCTTTCCTTCATGATTTTATTTATCTGGGTCCTCTCTCTTTTCTTTTGGATAAGACTGGCTAGGGGTTTATCAATTTTATAGATTCTTTTAAAGATCCAGCTCTTAGTTTTGTTGATGTGTTCTAGTTTTTTTGTTTGTTTCTATATTGTTTATTTCTGCTCTAATCTTTATTATTTCCCTCTTTCTCCTGGCTTTACACTTTATTTGCTGTTTCCTTTCTAGCTCCTTTAAGTGTAAGGTTAGGTTGTGTATTTGAGACTTTTCTTGCTTCTTCAAGTAGTCCTGTATTGCAATGTATTTCCTTCTTAGTACCACCTTTGCTGCATCCCAAAGTTTTTGGACAGTCATATTTTCATTTTCATTTGCTTCTGTGTATTTTTTAATTTTTTTTCTTTAATTTCCTGGTTAACCCATTCATCCTGTAGTAGGATGTTCTTTAACCTCCATGTATTTGTGGTCTTTCCAAATTTTTTTTATTGTGGTTAACCTTAATTTTCATCGTGTTGTCTGAAATTATGCATTGTATGATCTCAATCTTTTTGTAATTGGTGAGGATTGTTTTTGACCCTGTATGTGATATATTCTGGGGAATGTACCATGTGCACTCAAAAAGGATGGGTATTCTGCTGCTTTAGGATGAAATGTTCTGAATATATCTGTGAAGTCCATCTGGTCCACTGAGTCATTTAAAGCCCTTGATTTGTTGTTGATTTTCTGCTTAGATGATCTGTTTCTTGCTGTAAGTGGGGTGTTAACATCCCTTACTATTATTGTATTATTATCAATGAGTTTCCTTATGTTTGTTATTAATTGAGTTATATATTTGGGTGCTCCCAAATTGGGGGCATAACTATTTACAATTGTTAGGTCTTCTTGATGGATAGACCACTTAATTATGATATAGTGTCCTTCTTCACCTCTTGTTACAGTCTTTGGTTTAAAATCTAATTTGTCGGGGCGCTTGGGTGGCTCAGTCGTTAAGCGTCTGCCTTCGGCTCAGGTCATGATCCCAGGGTGCTGGGATCGAGCCCCGCATTGGGCTCCCTGCTTGGCGGGAAGCCTGCTTCTCCCTCTCCCACTCTCCCTGCTTGTGTTTCCTCTCTCGTTGTGTCTCTCTCTGTCAAATAAATAAATAAAATCTTTTAAAAAAAATCTAATTTGTCTAATACCATATGATTCTACTCATATGTGGAATTTAAGAAACAAAACAGATGAACATAGAGGAAGGGAAGGAAAAATAAAATAAGATAAAAACAGAGAGGGAGCCAAATCATAACAGACTCTTAACTGTAGGAAACAAATTGAGGGTTGCTGGAGGGGTGGTAGGTGGGGGGATACGGTAATTGGGTGATGAGCATTAAGGAGGGCACTTGATGTAATGAGGCACTGTATGTTATATACAACTGATGAATCACTAAATTCTACCCCTAAAACTAATAGTACAGTATATATTACCTAAATTATATTTAAATTTAAAAAATCTAGTTAGTCTGATATAAGTATGGCTACTCTGGCTTTCTTTTTTTGTCCATTAGCATGATAGATGGTTCTCTATCCTCTCACTTTCAATCTGCATGTGTACTTAGGTCTAAAATGAGTCTTTCGTAGGCAGCATATCAATGGGTCTTGTTTTTTTTTTTCCATTCTTATACCCTATGTTTTTTGATTGGAGCATTTAGAGTTCATTTAAGTTCAGAATGACTAGGGATAGATATGAATTTAGTTCTACTGTGTTATCTGTAATGGTGTTTCTGGTGATGTTCTCTGTTCCTTTCTAATCTTTGCTTTTGGTCTTTCTTTCCCACTCAAAGAGTCCCCTTCAATATTTCATGCAGGACTGGTTTAGTTCTTATGAACCCCTGTAGGTTTTGTTTTTCTGGGAAACTATCTCTCCTTCTGTTCTGAATGATTGCCTTGCTGGATAAAGTATTCTTGGCTGCATATTTTTCTCATTCAGTATTTTGAATATATCATGCCACTTATTTCTGGCTTGCCATGTTTCTGTTTATAGATCTGCTACAAACCTTATTTGTCTTCCCTTATAGGTTAAGGACTTTTTTTCCTGTTGCTTTCAGGATTCTTTCCTTGTCTGTGTATTTTGCGAATTTGACTATGATATGTTTTGTTGTTGGCTGGCTTTTATTGAATTTGATGGGAGTTCTCTGTGCTTCTTGGATTTTGATGTCTCTTTCCTTCCCCAGATTAAGGAAGTTTTCAGCTGTAATTTGCTCAAGTAAACTTTCTGGCCTTTTCCCCCTCTCTTCAGCTTCTGGGACTCCCATGATACAAATGTTATTATGCTTTAAGGAGTCGGTCAGTTCCTTAAGTCTACATTCATGATGCAATACTTTTCTTTCCTTCTTCTTTTCAACTTCAATATTTCCCATAATTTCATCTTCTATATCACTGATTCATTCTCCTTATTTGTCCATCCTCATTGTCACTGCATCCATCTGGTTTTCCATCTTGGTTATAGCATTTTTTATTTCACTCTGAGTAGTTTTAACTCTTTTATCCCTGCGGTAAGGGTTTCTTTAGTGTCTTCTATGATAGTCTCAAGCCCAGCTAGTATCCTTATGATTGTTTTAAATTCTGGTTGAGGCACCTTACTTATATCTGTTTTAATTATATCCCTGACCTTGACTTTTTCCTGTTCTTTCTTTTTGGGTGAATTCCTCTATCTTGTCATTTTGTCTAGGTCACTGGTTTTTTTTTTTGTTTGTTTGTTTGTTTGTTTGGTGTATGTGTGTGTTATTAGGAAACCCTGTTATATTCCTGCTCCTGAGAGTAATGGCTTTATTAAGAAGAGGTCTTATATTCTCTTTAGCCTGATGCTTCCAGGAAGTATTTCAGAGTGTGCACTCTGTTGTTGTGTTTTGGCTGTTCCCTCCTTCAGGTCAGTCCTCTGCAGTTTCTTCTGGCCTGTAGTGGGAAGTGTTTGGATTTTGCCCACTGTGTGGCAAGTTTTAACTAGGTGTGTTTTGGTCTGCTTGTTGAAAGAAACTAGATTCTATTTCCCCTAGAGCTGACGTTTGCACCATTCTGTGATCAGTAGACTTGGTGTGTGCAAGGGGTTTGTGCTGGTCTTCTGGGGTTTTGCTGCACTGGTTTTCAGGTAGGCTTGCCCTTTTAAAGGTGTACCTGCAGGGTCCAAGGGGGCAGCGTTGGTGTAAGCAGCTCTAGCCTCCACTGGGGATACTGTGTTGCTCACTAAAGTAGGTCAGTGCTGATGGGTGGGAGGGAAATGGAATGCCCTCTCTTGTCATTGGAGCAGGGAGTTCACCCATGCCACTCTTCAGGAAGCCCTCACAGAAGAGCAAACAATCTCCCCTCTTGTATCCTCAGCTTCCATCAGATCCCTGCCTTCACCATGTTTGTGTCTGAGCTGTCTGTCTGCCAGGTGGCACAGTACCCTGTGTTTTATCTCAGGTATGCGACCAGTTTTCAAAATTCCAAATATTAGGGACCTAGTGTGGCATGGACCCACACTGATCCTCTGGAGAAGGGTCTCACTGTGCTGTGACTGTTGCTGGTTTGTCCCAGAAAAGCAGTTGCATGACTGCACAGTGGTTTGGAGTTTATGGTAAAGCACAGCAAAAACACCAAGGCTTGCTGCCTTCAGCAGGTGTCTGTGTTCCTATGCTAATAAACATGGCAGCTCATTGGCACCCACCAGTTTTTTTGTCCCTGGAGAGGCCATGTCACCTCTCCCAAATGCACTCCAAGAAGGGGAACTCTTTCTCTCTGTGCAACCCATAGGATCCTCAGACCATGCTGCCCACTTCCAGTTCTCAGCCCTCCTTCCCCACAGGAACACAGCTAAACTTTTCAGGCTTGACCCTGGCAATGGCATGGACTTCTAAAACTTCAGATGTTGAGCTCCACTGCTTATAGAAACTTGTGGTAGTCAGCCCCTCTCTTTTGTCCAGTCAATTGTTTTGGGAAAGGTTTTTATTGTGCAATCCCCTGCATGCTGTTTTCACTCTTTCTCTGTCTCTCTTTCATTCCTCTCTCTGCGATCAAGGCTCCCTCCCTCCACAGCACTCACAATTCTTTTCTACCACAAATGAACTCTCCACAGCTCCTACCTTCCATGACGTGGCCATTTTCCTTTCTATAGATGTGCAGTTTGTTCTCTCAGTCCTCAGGTCAATTTCTTGGGTGTTCAGAATGATTTGACATTTATCTAGCTGTGTTTGAGGGATGAGGTCAGCTGAGTGTCCCTCCTCTGTCACTTTAACTCTGTTGAAGGGTATGTGTTTTAACATGCCAAAGCACTGAGTGAAGTTTTCAGAGATGTCCAAGTCCATGAAGGCATAGATAAGGATATACAAAGAAAATGATTGTTAGTTGCAATCCAGGGACATGATTTGACAATGGTGGCAGAGAGATGGTGTAGTCCTGTGTCCACTATCTAGCAAGCTGGGATAATTACTCTGGACAAGAGAATCTTAGTTTCCTGATTGAGAAGTTCTTATGCTGTGAGACATTTTGTTCACAGTGAAGGAATGAGCCCTTCATCCAATTTTTTCACTAGGCTTTTATGATATGAGATCAAATCAAGGAAAAGTAGACCTCTAAATGAACTGAGTACCATATGTCAGAAACTGTGGCAAACCTCACATGGCTTATCTCACTTAGTCCTCACAATGCTTTGAAAAAGGTACTATTATTTTATCCCCACATTTTAGATGAGAATGAAAACCTTGCCAAAAGTCACAAACTTAGGGAGTGTGAGGGGAAGATTTTGAACTCAAGCAGGTGGACTTCAGATCTTGTGTTGTTAATCATTATCTACGTAAGTTCCCAATGCTAAATTTAATCTCTGGCAAGACCATTTGTGTCTGATGTTGGGTTTGGGTTTGGAGGAAAGGTGCAAATGTATAGATATGGGATGCTAGGTTTTTGTGTTAGAGTAGTTCTCATTACATACTAAAGCACTACACCAGCTGCATATATGAGCATCAGTGTCTGCAAGGATATTGACTGCTTCTCTAGGTTAGCCCATCTGAGGGGCTTCTTAAAATTGGCCACAGAAGGAAGCTATGTTCTATTCTGATATTGAGCAATACTATGGAGTATGTACAAATGTAGTCATGATATAGCATAATAAAGCAGAAAGATTTTTCCATTAGTTATTGCTTCCTTACTGGGGTCCCACAGTTTAAATTTATATAAAACTGCCTATGTCTTCTGGTTTCCTGAGACACTTCTTGTTTTAAAGGATGACTTAATGATGCCATAAAACTTCTGAGACCCTTTCAAATGGTTTGGGAAGACTCACAATCCCTAAAGCAAATGCTAGTTGGTGGAGTGGATGTGTCAGTTAACCCAGCGATCTAAGCCTGTAGCATTTTCATTTTCTTAGTTCTCCTCCAGGGTCAGGAAGCCCTGTTCTCCAGGTGGAGGGTGGGGTTTTCTGTTTATATAAAGAAGCTCTGTCGTCTCCCTACTGTTACTTGGATGCAGATGTGGTCCAGAAGAACAGATCTTTACCTGACCTTATAGCTGGGTGGAAACCTGACACATTGTCAACTCTGAAATAGAAACATGCAAAGCCTCAAACAGACAAACTGAGGAATGGTGGCTTGAGAGTCTGCAGAGGTTACCAAAACCAAGTTATTAGAACCAAAAATGAAGTTAGAAGTAAGCTCTGTTTAACCTTCATGCAAGCCTAATGAGAGATGGCAGAGTTGCCCCAACTACTCTTGTGTTTAAGTTCCTTGATGTAGAGCAAGTACTGATGTACTGGAGTTGAAATGAAGAGCAACTGATTTGTTTTGGCCATTTTCAAATATGTAACAGTTTTCATATTTTGTTTTAATTATTTTATTTATATTTTAATTCCAGTATAGGTAACATACAATGTTATATCAGTTTCAGGAGTACAATATAGTGATTATACAATTCTGTACATCACCCAAGCCACCTCTCCACTGCTAACCATCAGTTTGGTCTCTATAGTTGAGTCTGTTTCTTGATTTGTCTGTCTCTCCTTTTTCCCCCTTTGCTTGCTTTGTTTCTTAAATTCACATGTGAGCGAAATCATATGGTATTTGTCTTTCTCTGACTTATTTTGCATAGCATTATACTCTTTTCCTCCATCCATGTCATTAGAAAGGGCAAGATTTCATTCTTTTTAATGGCTGAATAATATTCCATTGTGTATATAAACAAATAATCCAATTAAAAATAAGCAGAATACGTGAACAAACATTTTCTAAAGAAGACATACAGATAGCCAACAGACACATGAAAATATGCTCAATATCACTCATCATCAGGAAAATGCAAATCAAAACCACTATGAGACATGACCTCACACCTGTCAGAATGGCTAAAATAAAAAACACAAGAAACAACAAGTGCTGGTGAGGATGCAGAGAAAAAGGAACCCTCTTGTACTGTTGGTGGGAATGCAAACTGGTGCAGCCACTCTGGAAGACAGCATGGAAGTTCCTCAAAAAATTAAGAATAGGACTACACTATGATCCAGTAATTACATTACTGGTATTTACACCATGTTCATGTAAATGGGATTATTTTCTTAATTTCTCTTTCTGTTACTTCATTATTAGGTATAAATGTAGCAGATTTTTGTATATTAATTTTGTATCTTACAAATTTACTGAATTTATTACTTGACAGGTTTGTTTGTTTGTTTATTTCTTGGTGGAGTCAGGGTTTCCTATGTATACTATCATGCAATCTGCAAATAGTGACATTTTAACTTCTTCCTTACCAATTTGGATGCCTTTATTTCTTTTCCTTGTCTGATTGCTGTGGCTAGAACTTCCACTACTATGTTGAATAAGAGTTGTGAAGGTGGATATCCTTGTCTTGTTGCTGATCTTAGAGGAAAAACTTTCTATTTTTTACATTAAGCAATGTTATATGTGGGTTTTTCATATATGGCTTTTATTATGTTTAGGTACGTTTTCTCTAAACTCACTCTGTTGAAGGTTTTTATGATGAATGTCAAATTTATTTTAGGGAGATACATTCATTGATATGATCATATATTTTTTTATTTTTTGTTTTATTAATGGGTATCACATTGATTGATTTGTGAATATTGAACTATTCTTGCAACTCAGAATAAGTCCCACCTGCTTGTGGTGAACAATCTTTTTGATGTATTGTTGATTGTGGTTTGCTAATATTTTTGAGGATTTTTGCATTTATATTAATCAGAGGTATTGGACAGCAGTTTTCTTTTTTTCTAGTATCTTTGTCTGATTTTGCCTGGTTCTTGTTATCAGGGTAATTCTGGCCTTGAATGAATCTGGAAACTTTCCCTCCCCTTCTCCCTTCTTGAATAGTTTGAGGAGAATTGGTATTAACTCTTCTTTAAGTGTATGATAGAATTCCCTCTATGAGGCCATCTGGTTCTGGACCAAATGTGTGTTGGGAATTTTTTTTTTATTGCTGATATAATTTTGTTATTAGTAATTGGTCTGTTCAGATTTTCTATTTCTTCCCTTTTTTCTTTTTTCTTTTCTTTTCTTTTATTTTTTTTTAAGATTTTATTTATTTATTTGAGAGAGAGAGAGAGACAGCGAGAGAGGGAACACAAGCAGGGGGGAGAGGGAGAAGCAGGCTTCTCGCGGAGCAGGAGCCCGATGTAGGGCTCAATCCCAGGACCCTGAGATCATGACCTGAGCCGAAGGCAGAAGCTTAATGACTGAGCCACCCAGGTGCCCCGCCTTTTTTCTTTTATTTTCTATTTCTTCCTGATTCATTTTCAGAAGTTGTAGTTTTCTAGGAATTTATCCATTTATTCTAGGTTGTTCAATTTGTTGACATATAATGCTTTGTATTATTTTCTTATAATCCTTTGTATTTCTGTGGTGTCACTTGTTACATTTCCTTTTCATTTCTTATTTTATTTATTTATGTCTTCTTTTTTTCTTTCTGAGTGTGACTAAAAGTTTATTAATTTTATTTATCATTTCAAAGAACCAGTTCTTTGTTTCATTATTTTTTCTATTGTCTTTAGTCTCTATTTCATTTATTCTTGCTCTGATTTTATTACTTCCTTCTTTCTAATAAACTTGGGCTCTATTCCTTTTTTTCCATTTTTTAGATTTAAGATTAGATTGTTTATTTGAGATTTTTCTTGTTTTTTAAAGTAGGCTTGTATCACTATAAATTTTTCTCTGAGAACTGCTTTCTCTGTGTCCCAAAGATTTTGAAACATTGTGTTTTCATTTTCATTTGTCTCCATCTATTTTTGTATTTTCTCTTTCATTTCTCTTTTGACCCATTGATTGTTTAGTAGCATGTTGTTTAGTCTCTACATGTTTGTGTAATTTGTTTTTTTTCCTTGTGATTGATTTCTAGTTTCATACCATTGTAATTGGATAAGATGCTTGACATGATTTCAATTTTCTTAAATTCATTGAGATTTGTTTTGTGGCCTAACACATGATCTTTCTTGGAGAATGTTCCATGTGCACTGTAAAAGAATGTGTTTTGTGTTGTTTTTGGATATATACATATATATTATATGTATATATCTGTTAAGTTCATCTATTTTAATGTGTTATTCAAAGACACTGTTTCCTTATTGATTTTCTGCCTGGAAGATCTATCCATTGATGTAAGTGGAATACCTTCTTCTATTTACGACTATTAATGCATTATTGTCAATCTCTCTCTCTCTCTTTTTAAAGAGAGGGATAGAGAGAGAAAGGGCAGAGGAGAGAGAGAATATTAAGCAGATTCCACTCCCAGCATAGAGCCCAAAGTGGGGCTTGATCTCACAACCCTGAGATCATGACCTGAGCTGAAATCAAGAATTGGATGCTTAATCAACTGAGCCATGCAGGTGCCCCCCAATTTCTCTTTTTATGTCTAATAATATTTGCTTTATGTATTTAGGTGCTCCAATGTTGGATGCATAGATATTTACAATTGTTACATCTTCCTATTAAATTGATCCCTTTATCGTTATATAATGTCCTTTTCTCTTCTTTTTACAGTCTATTTCTGAGGTTTATTTTATCTGATATAAAATAAGCTTTTTTATTTCATTTCCATTTGTGTAGAATATCTTTTTCCATCCTGTCACTTTCAGTCTGTATGTGTCTTTAGGTCTGAAATGAGTCTCTTGTGGGCATTATATAGATGGGTCTTTAAAAAAAAAAAAGCCATTTTGCCATCCTTTGTCTTTTCAATGGAGAATTGGGGCTATTTACATTTAATGTAATTAGTAATAGTAAGTACTCATTGCTATTTCTGTTGATTGTTTTCTGGTAGATTTTATAGTTCTCTGTTTCTTTCTTTCTCTCTTGCTCTCTTCCCTTGTGCAGAGTAAGCTGCTTCCTCCCACAGAGAGGCCGACGGTAGCCAAAGCACGGTTTCTGTACACTGTTGTTTCTTCGAGGTAGACGCAAGCGAGTAGACTTCCATGCAGAAGTGGGGCCGCAGTGCTAGCTTCAGTAAACAAGTGGGGAGTCGTGTGCTGCCTTCTGCAGCGGCCTGAGGCTCCCTCGGAATTAGCTTGGGGACTGCCTTGCAGTGTTCTCACGCACGCACACAACCAAATGCTACCAGCCTCAGGAGCGGACTTTCTTTAGTGTTATGCTTGATATTGTTTCTCTATCTTTGTGTGTATCTATTATAGGTTTTGGGTTTGTGGCTTCCATGAGGTTCATATATAACATCCTAAGTATATAGCAGTCAATTTTAATTTAATGAACACTTAAGTCCAAACACATTCTTAGGAACTTTTTTATGCACCCCTCCATATTTTATGCATATCTTCTTATACTTCACATCTTTAGTTTGTGAGTCCCTTTAACTAATTTTTTAGATACAGTTTATCTTATTACTTTTGTCTTTTAACCTTCATTCTAGCTTTATAAGTGATTCCTCTACTCCTACTATACATTTACTTTTACCAGTGGAATTTTTTTTCCTTTCATAATTTTCTTACTTCTAATTATGCTCTTTTCTTTTCCACTTAAAGAAGTCCCTTTAACATTTTTGTGATGCTGGCTGAGTGGTGATGAACTCCTTTATCTTTTGTTTGTCTGGGGAACTACCTGTTCTTCATTTCTGAATGATAACTTTGCCAAGTAGCATTATTCTTGGTTGTATTTTTTTTCCCTTTCAACACTTTAATTATATCATTCCACTCTCTTCTGGCCACTGATGCAGGGCTTGATCCCAGTACCCTGAGATCATGACCTGAGCTGAAGGCAGATGCCCAACTGACTGAATCACCCAGGTGTCTCTAGCTACTATTATTCTTGAAGGAATGGTCTTGTGTATGGTTGTGCCTTATGTAGACTACATGCACCTAGTAAATTTGGGTAACTGGTTGGGGCTGGTGTGGGGGGCACCCTGGCAGAGTGGCTGGAGTGAGGCAGGCATGGGCTATGGGGCCTGGGGTGCTCTGCACAAGGGAGACAAAGTGATGTGAACCTAGAATTTTACAGGGTGCTTTTACAGGGTGCTTTGCACCTGTATCACTTTGGTGAGTTGGCTGGCTCTATAGTGAATGCTGACCAGGGCTTTCCTGATGTGCACCATGCTGGTGCTATCTTGGTTGGTTGGCTGGGACTGGTGTGGACTAGGGGCTTGGGACTCAATGCAGTGGCAGGATGGCTAGGTTGTCCAGACCTGCTCCTGACTATGTTATCAATGTGGAGGGGAATATAATTCATGGAACTTGCCAGCCTCCCTACCTGGAGAGAGTTCCAGAAGCTCTTGCACCATTTGGCAGGATTCTGGGGCTGGTTCCTCTATTTTCTAGTTGCATTTTTTTTTTAAAGATTTTATTTATTTGACAGAGAGAGACACAGCGAGAGAGGGACCACAAGCAGGGGGAGTGGGAGAGGGAGAAGCAGGCTCCCCGTGGAGCAGGGAGCCTGATGCGGGGCTCGATCCCAGGACCCTGGGATCATGACCTGAGCCAAAGGCAACCGCTTAATGACTGAGCCACCCAGGCGCCCCTCTAGTTGCACTTTTAAATTGCAGGTTTTTTTCTGTGCCCCTTAGGCATGATGAATCTGCTCATGGTTCCTCATTACTATTCTTCTCCACTGCAGTTTGCAGCCTTAGGGGTGGGGTTTCCCTTCATTACCATGTCTCCATCTCTCTTGATGTTCTCTATGTGGTCTCTCTATTGTTTTGCAGAAGCTGTTCTGTTCTTTTTTAAGAGGAATTGTTTTATATATAGGAATATATTTGGTATGTTCATGGAGGAGATGAATTCAGGGTCTTCCTACATTACCATGTTGGACCTCCTTACTGGAGTATATTCTTTTTCTTTAGAGATCATTGGCAAATACCTTATTTACAAAAATGATGAACTGATTTTTAAAAATGCTCAATTATACTTCTATAAGTAGTAAGAGCATTAAAAAGGCTTAAAATTGATAATGTTTTAGAATTTTGGTGCTATTTTGGTTTTATGCCGAGAAAAAAATACACAAACTTGTTTCTTGTAAGGAAGGTACTTTAAATGGAGCAACTTCTAACATTTTCTTTTATTCAGCAGTCTATTGCCTTTTAACTTTCTTGGCCTTCAGTGAAAAGTAAGATAAGATGAAAAAATGAGGACGATTCATTCTCCATGGAAAGTGAGTAAGAGGAGAGAGAAGAGCTTAATTGGCATGGAAGAAAAATAAAATAATATGACACAGAAACAATGGAATCATTATAATAATTTTGTTAAAGATTCACTATAATTAGAAATAGCATTGAAGTGAATATAAGCCAACATTTTGTTTTGTATTCAGAAGTTCAGGTTGCTTCTAACATTATCCAGTTGGATATCGTATACCAAATGAGTTGGTTAAATTAAGTTTCTACTTTTTAATTTAATTTTTTAAATTTTATTATGTTATGTTAGTCACCATACAATACATCATTAGTTTTTGATGTGGTGATCCATGATCCATTGTTTTTGTATAACACCCAGTGCTCCATGGAGCATGTGCCCTCCTTAATACCCATCACCGGACTAACCCATCCCCACACCCTCCTCCCCTATAAAACCCTGTTTGTTTATCAGAGTCCATAGTCTCTCATGGTTCATCTTTCCCTCCAATTCACCACCCCTTCATTTTTCCCTTCCTTATCCTAATGTCTTCCACGCTATTCCTTATGTTCCACAAATAAGTGAAACCATATGATAATTGACTTTCTCTGCTTGACTTATTTCACTTAGCATTATCTCCTCCAGTCCCATCCATGTTGATGTAAAACTTGGGTATTCATCCTTTCTGATGGCTGAGTAATATTCCATTGTATATATGGACCACATCTTCATCCATTCATCTGTTGAAGGGCATCTTGGCTCTTTCCACAGTTTGGCTATTGTGGACATTGCTGCTATGAACATTGGGGTGCATATGGCCCTTCTTTTCACTACATCTGTGTCTTTGGGGTAAATACCCAGTAGTGCAATTGCTGGGTCATAGGGTAGCTCTATTTTTAATTTTTTGAGGAACCTCCACACTGTTTTCCAAAGTGACTGTATCAACTTCCATTCCCACCAACAGTGTAAGAGGGTTCCCCGTTCTGCACAACCTCTCCAACATTTGTTGTTTCTTTCCCTGTCCATTTTTGCCATTCTAACTGGTGTAAGGTGATATCTCAATGTGGTTTTGATTTGGATTTCCCTGATGGCTAATGATGATGAACATTTTTTCATGTGTCTGTTAGCCATTTGTATGTCTTCTTCAGAGAAGTGTCTGTTCATGTCTTCTGCCCACTTTTTGACTTGATTATTTGTTGTTTGGGTGTTGAGTTTGAGAAGTTCTTTATAGATCTTAGATACCAGCCCTTTATCTGTGGTGTCATTTGCAAATATCTTCTCCCATTCTGTGGGTTTCCTTTCTGTGTTGTTGACTGTTTCCTTTGCTGTGCAGAAGCTTTTTATCTTGATGAAATCCCAAAAGTCCATTTTTGCTTTTGTTTCACTAGCTTTTGGAGATGTATCTTGAAAGAAGTTGCTGTGACCGATGTCAAAGAGGTTACTGCCTATGTTCTCCTCTAGGACTTTGATGGATTCCTGTCTCACATTTAGGTCTTTCATCCATTTTGAGTTTATCTTTGTGTATGGTGTTAGAGAATGGTCGAGTTTCATTCTTCTGCATGTGGCTGTCCAATTTTCCCAGCACCATTTATTGAAGTGACTGTCTTTTTTCCATTGCATGCTTTTTCCTGCTTTGTCGAAGATTATTTGACCATAGAGTTGAGAGTCCATATCTGGGTTCTCTATTCTGTTTCATTGGTCTATATGTCTGTTTTTGTGCCAGTACCATGCTGTCTTTGTGATCACTGCTTTGTGATATAGGTTGAAATCTGGCAACGTGATGCCCCCAGCTTTGTTTTTCTTTTTCAACATTTCCTTGGTGATTCAGGGTCTTTTCTGATTCCATACAAATTTTAAGATTGTTTGTTCCAGCACTTTGAAAAATGTCATTGGAATTTTGATTGGGATTGCATTGAAGGTAGAGATTGCTCTGGGTAGCATAGACATTTTAACAATGTTTATTCTTCTGATCCATGAGCATGGAATATTTTTCCATCTTTTTGTGTCTTCTTCACTTTCATGAGTGTTCTGTAGTTCCTAGAGTATAGATCCTTTACCTCTTTGGTTAGGTTTATTCTGAGGTATCCTATGGTTTTTGGTGCTATTGTAAATGGAATCATTGCTCTAATTTCTCTTTCTACAGTTGCATTGTTAGTGTATAAGAAAGCAACTGATTTCTGTGCATTGATTTTGTATCCTGCCACATTACTGAATTGCTGGATGGGTTCTAGTAATTTTGGGGGGAGTCTTTTAGGTTTTCCACATAAAGTATCTTGTCGTCTGCGAAAAGAGAGAGTTTGACTTCTTCTTTGCCAATTTGAATACCTTTTATTTCTTTTTGTTGTCTGATTGCTGTTGCTAGGACTTCTAGTATTATGTTGACTAATAGTGACAAGAGTTGGCATCCTTGACGTGTTCTTGATCTGAAGGGAAAGGCTCTCAGCTTTTCCCCATTGAGGATGATATTTACTGTGGGTTTTTCATAGATGGATTTTATGAACTTGAGGAATGTTCCCTCTATCCCTACACTCTGAAGAGTTTTAATCAGGAAAGGGTGCTATATTTTGTCAAATGCTTTTTCTGCATCAATTGAGAGGACCATATGGCTCTTCTCTCTCTTCTTATTAATGTGTTCTATCATATTGATTGATTTGCGAATGTTAAACCACCCTTGCATCCCAGGGATAAATCCCACTTGGTCCTGGTGGATGATCCTTTTAATGTATTGTTGGATCCTATTAGCTAGATTTTGTTGAGGATTTTGGAATCCATATTTATCGGGGATATCGGTTTGAAATTCTCCTTTTTAAAATTTTTTTTAAAAGATTTTGTTTATTTATTTGACAGAGAGATAGACAGAAGAGCACAAACAGAGGGATTGGCAGAGGGAGAGGGAGAAGCAGGCTCTGCACTGAGCAGGGAACCCAATGCGGGACTCAATCCCAGGACCCTGAGATCATGACCTGAGCCGAAGGCAGACGCTTAACCATCTGAGCCACCCAGGCGCCCTGAAATTCTCCTTTTTGATGGGGTTTTTGCCTGGTTTGGGAATTAAGGTAATGCTGGCCTCATAGAATGAGTTTGGGAGTTTTCTTTCTGTTTCTATTTTTTTGAAACAGCTTCAGGAGAATAGGTATTATTTCTTCTTTGAATGTTGGGTAGAATTCTCCAGGGAATCCACCAAGCCCTGAACTCTTGTTTCTTGGGAGGTTTTTAATCACTGCTTCAATCTCATTACTGGTTATTGGCCTCTTCAGGTTGTCAATTTCTTCCTGTTTCAGTCTTGGCAGCTTATAGGTTTCCAGGAAGGTATCCATTTCATCCAGATTGCTCAGTTTATTGGCATATAGTTTTGATAATAATTTCTAATAACTGTTTCTATTTCCTTGGTGTTAGTCATGATCTCTCCCCTTTCATTCATAATTTTAATAATTTGGGTCCTTTCTCTTTTCTTTTGGGTAGGTCTGGCCAGTGGTTTATCAATCTTACTAATTCTTTCAAAGAACCAACTTCTAGTTTCATTGATCTGATCTACTGTGTATCTGGTTTCTAATTCATTGATCTCTACTCTAATCTTAATTATTTCTCTTCTACTGTGTGGCTTAGGCATCATTTGTTGCTTTTTCTCTAGTTCCTTAAGGTGTAGAGTTAGTTGTTGAATTCGGGATTTTTCTCTTTTTTTGAGTGAGGCTTGGATGGCTATGTATTTCCCCCTTAGGACCGCCTTTGCAGTATCCCATAGGTTTTGGACCGATGTGTTTTCGTTCTCATTGATTTCCATGAATTGTTTAAGTTCTTCTTTGATTTCCTGGTTGACCCAAACATTCTTGAGCAGAGTGGTCTTTAGCTTCCAAGTGTTTGAATTTCTGCCAAATTTTTTCTTGTGATTGAGTTCCAGGTTTAAAGCACTGTGGTCTGAGAATATGCAGGGAATAATCTCAATCTTTTGGTATTGGTTGAGACCTGATTTGTGACACAGCATGTGGTCTATTCTGGAGAAAGTTCCAAGTGTGCTCGAGAAGAATGAGTATTCTGTTGTTTTAGGGTGGAATGTTCTGTAAATATCTATGAGGTCTATCTGGTCCAGTGTATCATCTAAAGCTCTTGTTGCCTTGTTGATTTTCTGCTTAGATGATCTGTCCATTGCTGTGAGTGGAATATTGAGGTCTCCTACAATTAACGTATTGTTATCAATATGACTCTTTATTTTGGTTAACAGTTGGCTTATGTAGATGGTTGCTCCCATTTTGGGGGCATAGATATTTACAATTTTTAGATCTTCTTGTTGGAAAAACCCTTTAAGAATGATATAGTGTCCTTCTGTGTCTCTAATTACAGACTTTAGTTTAAAATCTAATTTGTCTAAGAATTGCTACCCCAGCTTTCTTTTGAGGTCCGTTGGCATGGAAGATGGATCTCCATCCCTTCACTTTCAGTCTGGATGTATCTTTAGGTTCAAAATGAGTCTCTTGTAGACAGCATATGGATGGGTCCTGTCTTTTTATCCAATCCGCAACCCTGTGCCGTTTTATGGGAGTGTTTAGGCCATTCACGTTGAGAGTGATTATTGAAAGATATGAATTAATTGTCATCATGTTGCCTGTGAAGACGTTGTTTTTATAGATTGTCCTTGTAAATTTCTGTTGTATATCACTCTTGGGGTCTTTCTCCTTTTATAGAACCCCCCTTCATATTTTTTGCAGGGCCAGCTTAGTGGTCACATATTCTTTCAGTTTCTGCCAGTCTTGGAAGCTCTGCCTCTCTCCATCCATTCTAAATGACAGTGCCAGAAAAAGTATTCTTGGCTGTATGTTCTTCTGTTTAGTACCCTGAATATGTCTTGCCAGGCCTTTCCGGCTTGCCAGGTCTCTGTGGATAGGTTTGACGTTATTCTGATGTTCCTCCCTCTGTACGTAAGGAATCTCTTCCCCCTAAATGCCCTTAAGATGGTTTCCTTGGTTCTAAGATTTGTGAGTTTTACTATTACATGCCGGGGTGTTGGCCTGTTTTGCTTGATCTTGGGAGGGGTCCTCTCTGTTTCTAGGACGTGAATGTTTGTTTCATTCCCCAGATTAAGGAAGTTCTCAGATACAATTTGCTCAAATATATCTTCTAGTCCTCTCTCTCTTTCCACCCTCCCAGGGGTTCCAATAATTCTGACATTGGAACACATTATCATGTCACTTATTTCTCTGATTCTATTTTCATGGATTCTGAGTTGTATGCCTCGTTTCCCTTTTTATCTATTAAATTGTCTTCCAGATCACTGATTTGTTCTTCTGCCTTACTTACCCTAGCTGTTAGATTATCCAGTTCACATGCATGACCCTGCTGCTCTGGGTTTTCATCCCGGGGGCTGCCCTAAAGTCCTTTCCCTGCCTCTACTGGTCTGTGAGTCTGTGCGCTATCCCCTGCGTGGGAAGTTATCACTCACTGGTGGTGTAGGATCCCCATGGCCAGGCTCTCTCCTGCTGCTGTTTATCTTCTGATATCTGCCCCCGGAATGACAGCTCCCCGCTTAATACCTTGAAACCAACCATCTGTGATATTCTGTTTGTAGAGATCCAGATCTTCTTACATCTCAGGCTGATTTTGTGTGTGCTCAGAGTGGTCTGGTAGATATCCAACTCAATTTCAGAGACCAGTTGGGATAGGGCCCCCTACTCTTCCGCCATCTTTTCTCCCTCCTTAAATTAAGTTTTTTTTTTTTTTTTTAAATTTATTTGACACAGAGAGAGAGAGACAGCCAGAGAGGGAACACAAGCAGGGGGAGTGGGAGAGGGAGAATCAGGCTTCCTGCAGAGCAGGGAGCCCAATGCGGGGCTTGATCCCAGGACCCTGGGATCATGACCTGAGCTGAAGGCAGACGCTCAATGACCGAGCCACCCAGGTGCCCCTTAAATTAAGTTTTTTGACAGAAAATATGTTTTAATGTCTACTTGAAGTTTTCTAAAATAGAAATAATTGTTAAACTAGAAAATAATAAATCAAATAAATGCTATTTTTTAAAAAATTGAAATAACACAGAGAAGTACAGAGAAAATAAAATATCATACATAATCTTAGCAGTATTAACATTTGGATTCTTTTAGAATTCTTCCTATGTATCAATGTACATGCCTCTTTTTATAAGAATATAATCATACTATATCTAGTATTTTATAATTGATTTTTTTATAATTTGATTTTTTATATAATAATATATTATAAGTGGGGCGCCTGGGTGGCTCAGTTGGTTAAGCGACTGCCTTCAGCTCAGGTCATGATCCTGGAGTCCCTGGATCGAGTCCCGCATCGGGCTCCCTGCTCGGCGGGGAGTCTGTTTCTCCCTCTGACCCTCCTCCCTCTCATGCTCTCTGTCTCTCATTCTCTCTGTCTCAAATAAATAAATAAAATCTTTTTAAAAAAAATAAGTAACTTTACTTGCTAATAAACAAATCTGCATTATCCAACAACAACAACAAGTTTCTTATGACTTTAAATAACTGTAGGCTCTAGGTTATTATGGCTTACATAAACCTCTATCTAACTTGCCTGCATCATTCAGCCTGGCCTGAATGGTTACTTAACAGAAAACAGGGCCCTGAATGGGTGAAATACAGGACAGGTTTTTGTTGTTGTTGTTTTTGTTTGTTCTTCTGAAAAGTAGGAAAAGAGAAGGAACTGGAAATAAAAAGTGTAGTTTATTGAGGACGCCAGAATAAGGAAATCTGTCACATGAAGGAGGGGCAATATGGAAAAGGTCTCCAGAAATTTAACAAATATTTAATAATATTGAGTACCTACTCAGTTCCAGGCATTGTTCTAGGCCATTAAATGAACAAAACTGGTAAAAATTGTGCTCTGACTTATGGAACTATTATTCTTGTAGGGGAAGAGAGATAATAAATAATAGACATAATAGACAGCTAAAAAATATAGAATATAGAAAGTAATAATTATTGTTGAAGAAAAACCATTATACTATAGTAAGGTGGATAAGGAATGCTGGGAATGGAAGTTGTAACTGTTATAAATAGGTTGGTCAGGATGAATTTCATTTGAGAAAGTGACACTAGAGCAGAGTTAAAGGGAGTAGGGAATTAACCATATGCATATCTAGGCAAAAAGCATTCCAGGTGAAGGTACAGCTAGTGCATTGGTTTTAGGGCTAGATCATGCCTGGCACGTTCAAGAAAGAGTAAAAA
Organism: Mirounga angustirostris; assembly: GCF_029215605.1. NCBI lineage: Eukaryota > Metazoa > Chordata > Mammalia > Carnivora > Phocidae > Mirounga > Mirounga angustirostris. The sequence goes on from NW_026991719.1 coordinate 63,196,459, forward strand.
GGTCAATGTGGCTCGAATATAAGAAATAAGGGGTCGAGTATCAAAAAATGAGGTCAAAGAGAATGAGTAGATCCCATCATATAGTGCTTTGTGGGCTGTTGTAAGGACCTTGGAATGATTGGAAAGTAAGCTCCAGGAAGGCAAGGGCCATGTCTACTTTGTTTCTCATAAATTCCTAGTTGCCTATCTCCAGTGCCTGCTACAAAAAGACATTTATGAATGAATGACAGTTACCTACTCTCAGAGAGTTCCTATTTTCCTGGTGAGAGGTAAACTAGTTATAATGTAATGGACTATTATAGGTTATGTAGTAAATGTTGTTATTATTATCCCAGTTTAACCAGAAAAGAGACTGATGCCCAGAAATGTTTTACTAGTCTAGGTTTTTCAACTTTTAAAAGCACAATTCCTTCTTTAAAAAAATTTACATATAATCACAGATCTGTACCTCTGAAACAAATAATACATTATAAGTTAAAAAAAAAAGAAGAAGATAGCAGGAGGGGAAGAATGAAGGGGGGGAATCGGAGGAGGAGATGAAGCATGAGAGAAGATGGACTCTGAAAAACAAATTAAGGGTTCTAGAGGGGAGGGGGTGGGAGGATGGGTTAGCCTGGTGATAGGTATTAAAGAGGGCACATTCTGCATGGAGCACTGGGTGTTATGCACAAACAATGAATCATGGAACACTACATCAAAAACCAATGATGTAATGTATGGTGATTAACATAACATAATAATAATAATAAAAAGAACTCAGTGTAAAAAAATAGATCAAATAGAGATGATTTGATTGAAAAATTATGGAATTGACACAGTTTCACTGTTCTCCTGTGAAGTCATCCTTGAGGAATTGCCTCAGGTTTTAAATTGTCCTATGTCATGGTGTTATACCATTTGGTATGAAGAGTGGTCTCTTGGAAAGGAGCTGTGATTGGGATATGGGTTGCTCTTCAGAGGTATATTTACTGTCTGTAAGTTCATTGAAATGGACTGAAGTCCTGGGGAAGAACAACCAAGAGATGTTGGTAACCATGTTAATGGGGACCAATGGTATCTCTATTACTAAGTTCTCACATAGGCTTTTCTGGGTGTCCAAAGCTTTCAAGTCCATCCCATGGCAGTGCCCCCAATGAATCAAATATATCTTATGGTGGTCCAAGTTCTCCTGCTATGTCTGTTGCTGCCATCTCTGTTCTGTTGCTTTGTGGCTTTTCTTGACTCTGGTACTTCTAACTGATAGTTGGATCTTGACATTGTCACTAGGATTTAACTTTACTACTGTTGTGTTGATGGCCCTGCCCATGCCCTCTTAGGTGTTTCTGGTTGCTTTACCTCAGATGATACTTCCTCTCAGGAGGAGTAGGAGTAGCTTTCCACCAGAATTAAAGTCTTTACTAAGCTCTCTAAAAGGATGAGGGGAAATTTTCTCTCAGGTCATTACATCATCCCAGGAGGGAAATTCTTTTACTGGACTCTCCTAAAGAATGGTTTTGCTGTCTTCATTTTTTATTGAACTATCTCTTGAGAAAGTTAGGACAAGAACCTCCATGCCTGGGACATTTAAGTGACACTCAAAGTGTCCCTTTCAGACAATAACCTCCTGAGGTATTAAGAGTATCTTGTTCTTCTTTTCATCCTACAGTTCAAATTTCAGTGCGTTATGGTCTAACGCTTAGTGTCACTGTTCTCCTTACCACATTTTTTTCCTCAGTAGTTACAATCAAATCCTCCTACAGAAAGTAGCTCTGATGGCCTGATTTGGTGTGTCATTGTTCCTGGGATGGGTATTCTGATTATACACAGCTCTGTGATTGTTATTTCATGAAATAATAAAATGGATTTCTTTTTAAAATATTTTATTTATTTATTTGAGAGAGAGAGAGAGAAAGCACAAACAGGGGAGCAGCAGAGGGAGAGGGAGAAGCAGGATCCCCATTGAGCAGGGACCCCAATGTGGGGCTCAATCCCAGGACTCTGGGATCATGACCTGAACCAAAAGGAGACGCTTAACCAACTGAGCCACCCAGACACCCCATAAAATGAATTTCATATAAACTCAAATGAGATATAAAAGTTATATGCAAAACTTAATGTTGGCTGCTGTGACTATTTAGAAAATTTCCTTTGGATATCATGTAATACTGATTTTTAAAAGTTTCTTCTTTATGATACAAGCTTTCAGCTATGGTATGAATAAGTCACAGCAATGAAAGGGAGGACAAGAACACAATGAAAGGGAATGTAGTCAGTGGTATTGTAATAGCATTGTATGGTGACAGATGATAGCCACACATGTGATGAATATAGCATAACATATAGAGTTGTCAAATCACTATGTTGCACACCCTGAAACTAATGTAATGTGTGCCAACTATACTTCAATAAAAAAGAAGTTTCTTCTTTACATTTTGCTGGTAAAACCCACAGGGAACTTATAAATGAAATGGGAATATAACTAGGGAAAGGGGAGGATAGTTTCCACTAGGAAGCAAGAACTAAATCTCTCTTCTTGTGGGTAGCAATAAAATCTTCCTAATAAGTTAGTTCAATGCCCAGGCAGGAAATTGAGTTTTTTTTTTTTTAAATAACCAAAAAATGTGATCCCATTATTGCATACCCAGCCAAAGTCTGCCTATTATGTTGTCATAGAAACACAGTACTGCTATGTAATATAGTCATGTATTCTTTTTTAAGGAAATGGTTAAGATAGTTTGGACAGTAGGTGCCCCAGAATCTCAACTCTGTTAGAGGTCACCATAATTGCAAGTAAGCAGGTGACCAAAGGAACAGAACCTTTTATTCTCTTCTGATATAATACTCCTTGAGGAAAAAGAAATGGTGGACTGGTAGGCTAAGATAAAGTGTACAACACAAAACACACAATTTCTGATAGGGAAAGCTCTGGGATGATGGTTCTAGAAACAAAGCCAGATTGCCCAGTGTTAATTTTGCTGGGACGCTACTTCTCAGGTTTAATGTTTGAAACACTAAGAGTACCAGAGACTAGATAAATTTCCTGGGTCAAACTTTTGAGGTTAATGTCTTTTTTTCTGTTACCAATTGCTTATTGATTATGGCTGGTCCACTGTAAAATTGCACATATGACTTTCTTTTCTCATGTAGAATTCCTGTCCATTCTCTGGGTCATTTAAAAGGAGTTCTGGACTTTGTAAAAGACTCTACCAGTTTTGTGATTTTAGCACCTCAGTTTCCTTATCTGTAATATGTCCTCACTCCAATAACAAGTAGTGCAAATAAGGCTGTCTGGACTCCCCTAGAAAGAAATTACATGAATTACCTGTTCACACACCCCCAGGAAGGAACTCAAACCTGTTTCCTGTCTTATTTTAGTGTTCAGAGGCCCTGGGAGAGAGGAAGAGAGAAGCAGGCACTTTCCAGTGCTAAACTACTGACCTAGTTAACCATCTTTGGAGTAAAAATATATTTGTATAGCTTATGTCCTGGACTTGAATCAAACAGAAATCTCATCTGCTGTGCTTTCCAAATCACATTCAAAGAAGTTACAAGGACAGAGTAGGTCAAAGTAGGTAGAGGCCCTTTCTTCCGCTACCCTGGCTTTCACCACTGATTATCACTCTTGGACTGTGTTTTGGTAATAGTGCTTAATTTATGTATTCCCAGAGGGCAGGACTAAGGCCAATAGTTCTTAATTAAAAAAACATGCATTTGACTAAATATTTAATCAAGTAAGCAGGCAAACAAAGACTTTCTAATAATTAGAGTTATGGAAAGTATTAAGTTGGTTATTCCCAAAGGCATTCAAGCGAAGTTTGGCAGCCACCTATGAGAGAGAGAACTTGTAAATGTGATAGGAGTACAGCCTCTTAGATACCTCTCTACTGCATATTCACAAGAGGCATAATATATGAATCTTATCTTTGAAACAGATTTATTTATCTTTGGGAAGTACTTACTGAAGAAAAAAGGCCATTTGCATTAATTGGAAGACAGCTTCAATCATCAACTCCTTGCTAACATTTGCTAAGTTTATTTCAGTTCAGAAAGCCCTTACTGGGTACAGGTTTTATGCTAAGCCCTGGGGAAGACAATTCAAGGAAGACAGAAATGTAAGAAGTATCTTTCCCCATCCACCAAAATCTCTCAATCTGGTAAGGAGCTTATAGGTTAATATAAGCCTAATATGAGTCTCAGAGACTAAATATAGAAAGAGATAAATCAAATAAGTAAATTTATTCATCAGCTGTTGTTTCTAATTATGCCTGTGTCTACTGACATTATTTTTTTTCCATTGTTCACTCTTATTTACCTACTCAAATCAAGACAATTGGTCTCACTTCCTCCAAAAAACTTTTAATGATAATCTCAGTCTTCAGCCATTACCTTCACTCCTAATTTCTAACTGTTATGGGTTGAATTGTGTCCTCCAAAAAGATATGCTGAAGTCCTACCTCCAGGAACCTGTGAATGTGACCTTACTTGAAAACAGGTTCTTTGGGGCTCCTGGGTGCCTCAGTTGGTTGAGTGTCCGACTCTTGCTTTCAGCTCAGGTCATGATCTCAGGGTCATGAAATCAAGCCCTGCATCGGGCTCTATGCTGGGCAAGGAGCCTGCTTTAGATTCTCTCAATCTCTCAAAAAAAAAAAAGAAAAGAAAAGAAAAGAAAAAAAAAGAAAAAAGAAAACAGTCTTTGCAGATATAAGCAAGTTAAGATGACGTCATACTGGAGTAGGATGTGCCCTACCTTAGTGTCCTTATAAGAAGAGGGAGATATGAGCACAGGGACAGAGATACATGGGGAGAATGCCACATGAAGATGGAGAAAAATACTGGTCATGAGTCTACAAGGCACGGAAAACCAAGGACTGATTGACAGCAATAACTAGAAGCGAGTAGAGAAACATGGTACAGATTCTCCCTCCGAGTGTTCAGAAAGAATCAACCTTGCCAAGACCTTGATTTCAGACTTGTAGCCTCTAGATCTGCTAGAAATCAAGTTTGCTTCAAGTCACCAATTTTGTGATACTTTATTATGGCATCTCTAGGAAGCATATATTAACATATCACTTGTCTGTATTACATGGTTTAACAGTTAAGTAGTATTTATAACAGGAGCTGATCAGAGGAATATCAACAGTAGAGAAAAGTAGATAACATTACTGAGCACTTAGTCTGTTCCAGGTACTGTACTAATCATTTTGCATGCTCACTTAATTTTCATAATAACCCTATGATATAGGTGTTTTTATTATCCCCATTTTATAGAATGAGAAACTGAGGTTGAATAATTTACCCAAAGGTTAGTGAGGGGCAAAGCTGGGACTTCAACTCACTTTAAATCATTATGCTAAAGTGCTTTCAGTAATGCCAGAATGTGGGGAATTGGTCTTTTGTTGTTAGTTCCATATTTTAGCAGTTTTCAGAAAATGGTAAATGGTCAAAACATTTGTATAATAACAATACTAAATAATTAGAAAATAAAGAGAAATAAAATGAATCAAGTTCTACCACTATCATAAAATTATTTTTGGGGTGTGTGTGGAAGTATTGTTTTCCAATTCAATAAAAATTGGTGGACTCAACCCTGTGTTAGGTATCCTAATGATACAAAACCAAAAGACATTGCTCACAGGGAGTTTGGTGTCCAGGGAGCAATGTCTACAAGGGCATGGGATATATGGGGTAGTACAGGGCCTATTGCCTATATACATACATTCTTCAACTAAAATTTTTATTGATAATTATAGATGAACATAAAGTTTTAAGAACTAATACAGAAAAGTTCCTTGTATACTTTGCCCACTTTCTTCCAGTGGTAATATATTGCAGAACTGTAGTATATCACCACAGCCTGAAAGTTGACATTGATACAATCCACCAATTCTTTTCAGAGTTCCCCAGTTTTACTTGTATTCATTTGTGTATGTATGTGTGTATGAATTGTAAGTTCTCTACAGTTTTATTACCTGTGTGGGTTTCTATATCAACCATCAAAATCAAAATACAGAACTATTCTATTTTGGATATCTAGCAAGATTCCCTCATGTTACCTCTTTATAGCCACACCTACTGCCTCCCCCTCCAACACCAGCTGAAATGTCTAATTCCTGACAACTACTAATCTGTTCTCTATAATTTTGTAATTTCAAGGCTTTTATGTAAATGTAGTCATATAATGTGTGACTTTTTGATATTATCTTTTTTCTACTCAACATAATTTCCTGAAGATTAAGTTGTTACATGTATCAATAGTTTATTCTTTTTTATTTTTGAGTACTATCCATGTACCAAGGATGTCCATATTTTTTTTAATTCATCCATTGAAGGACAGCTTGGCTATTTCCAGCTTTTGGATATTATGAATAGAACTGCTCTGAACATTCATTTACAGATTTTCTTTTCTGTGAACATAAGTCTTGATTCCTCTGAGACGTGCTCCAGAGTGCAATTTCTGGGTACTGTACTAATAGCATGTTTGTTTGATAAGAATCTGCTAAACTGTTTTCCAGTGTGGCTGTACAATTTTACATTCCCACCAGCAATGTATGAGTGATCCAGTTTTTCTGCATTTTTGGCAGTATTTGGTAGTGTCATTATTTTCAAATTTTAGTTATTCTGATAGGTGTGTGATATCTCATTGTGGTTTTAATTTGCATTTACCTGACTCCTAATGATTTTGAACATATTTTCATACAATGTATACATTTTGAAGGAATCTAGAAGAGAAAAATATCAGAGAAAAGGTGAGTTTTGAGTGAAGTGAATTCTGAGTCTGAACTACAAAAATGTACAAGATTTGGAACTGGAAGCAAAGGTGAGGAGGATGTCAGGACTCTCACTGTGGTTATAATATATGAGTCAAGTAAAAAATGATAAACCAAAATTTTAAAGAGTAAAACCTACACATCTACTCTGTGTAAGTCAGTAGGCGAACTAGCTCATTTATTTATTTTTATTTTTATTTTTTTAAAAGATTTTATTTATTTATTTGAGAGAGAAATAGCGAGAGAGAGAGAAAGAGAGAGAGAGCACGAGCAGGGGAAGAGGGAGAAGCAGGCTCCCTGCTGAGCAGGGAGTCCAATGCGGGGCTCAATCCCAGGACCTTGGGATAATGACCTGAGCTGAAGGCAGATGCTTAACCGAATGAACCACCCAGGCGCCCTGAACTAGCTCATTTAATCTTCACAACCATCCTGTTATCATGCTTTATTGTTCCCATTGTGAAAATATATTCACTGTAGTGATGTTAAAAGTTGTAGAAACAGGGGCGCCTAGGTGGCTCAGTTGTTAAGCGTCTGCCCTCGGCTCAGGTCATGAGTCCAGGGTCCTGGGATCAAGCCCCACATCGGGCTTCCTGCTCTGCAGGAAGCCTGCTTCTCCCTTTCCCACTCTCCCTGCTTGTGTTCCCTCTCTCGCTGTGTCTCTCTCTGTCAAATAAGTAAATAAAATCTTTAAAAAAAAAGTTGTAGAAAGAAGGGGGGCACCTAGGTGGTGGTTGGTTAAGCAGCCGCCTTCAGCTTAGGTCATGACCCCAGAGTCCTGGGATTGAGTCCGGTGTCAAGCGCCCCTCACTCCGCTCGTACTTGCTCGCTCTCACTCTCTCTCTCAAATAAATAAATAAAATCTTTTTTTAAAAAGTTGTAGAAAGATAAAACAAAAAGAAAAAAAAGATGACATAATCTTTTCACAGTTAACTATTTGAAATATTTCTTTCAAGTCTTTCATTGTTTTATAAATATACACATACAGCATGTAAGTGTATTTGTAAATTATGACATCACTGTATATATAATTTTTTTCTCTTTTTCTTCACATTATGAATGTTTTCTCAGAAGATTAAATATTATTTAAAATATCATTTTAAATATTCACAGAATATTCCATTAAAGGAATAAATCATAATTTATTTGAGCTTTTCCTTATTGTTGGTCCTTTAGGTTTCCAATGTTGTTATTATAAATGATGCTGCAATAGTGGCTTTGCAAATTATTGTCTGTTGGATTTCTGACTATTCTCTTTGGTCAGTTTCTTAGAAGGGAAATCCTTGTATCAAAGGTTATGGGTTAGGAAATATTTGAAGATTTTTGGTGTGCTTTGCAATTGCTTTCCAGAAAAGTTGTGCCAATTTACATTCCATGAGTGTAGGACAATGCTAATTTTACCACACCTTTACCAAAACTAGATTATTATTTTTGGAATTTTTGATAATTTGGAAAAAGAAAAAAATGGTATCACATTTAGTGTGTATTTCTTTATTATTAGTGAGGTTAGAAATTTTTCATACTTTTCAGTCATTTATATTTGGTTCTGTAAGTTTCTTGGTCTCTTTTCTCATTTTCCTTTGATGTTATTATTGTTTTCCTTATTGGTTGAATTAAGATATGTTTCATTAACCCCATTTTGAAGATGAGGAAGCTGAGACCTAGAGACATTATATAACCTCCTCAAGTTCACATACATAATAAAGGTAATTAAAAGTATTCTAATTCTTATTTTAGAGTCCTGTTCTTTTCTACCATGCCATGTCTCCTTTTAAGATAGTTGTCTTTGCTAATGAGGGACAACTGAGTTGTTCAACTCACTTAACTTCCTGCTTAGTAAATATTTCTACAATCCATCATCTACCTCCATGTCATAGCCATAGTTGTTCCTGTGAAGTTAACCAGGATAATCCATATTATTCCTGGCCTCATCTAGAGCCCAAACACCCAAAGAAAGGGACTTGAATCCAATGCTGGTCACAAATAACTTTCTTGTTAGTCCTCTAGGACTTTTCTTCAACATAGATTTCCTCCCAGATTTTGCATTCTCCTATTGACCAGTTTGATTGAGTTCAGTTACGAAAACAACTGAATCCAGGCAGTTTAGAATGGGCCTTTGTTCTATTTGATACCTAATCACTAGTTTGACTGAATTTTTCATGTTTCAATCAGTGTTTTCTTGCATAGTGCTGAAGCACCTGGAGTTAAAATTTGTGGATGAGAACAATGAGCAAATTTGAATCTAAAATAAGGCAACAGGTTGAGGGGCGCCTGGGTAGCTCAGCTGGTTAAGCATCTGCCTTCGGCTCAGGTCATGATCCCAGGGTCCTGGGATCGAGCCCCACATCGGGCTCCCTGCTTGTCAGAGAGCCTGCTTTTCCCTCTCCCTCTGCCTGCCACTTCCCCTGCTTGTGCTCACTCTCTCTGTGTCAAATAAATTAAAAAAAAAATAAGGCAACAGGTTGAGATAATGGGTTAGTTGGAGTAATTATATGCTGTAAAGAGTAAGAGTTCTCTAGATCCAACAAAGCTCTCAATCAGCTTGATGTATAGGAAGCTTATAAAATAAAAGATAAGCTCAAATCTGAAAATAACAAACTACGCTAAATGTAATTCCTCCCTTGGTATATGTTTCTGAGTCCACTGCATACAAAACACATACACATGAAGACAAAACCAACTATTACATTGAAACCAAAATACCCTACCAAATTTCCTGCTAAGGAGCTATAATAAATACAGCATTTGGCCATCCATAATTGCATTGAAAGTCTGCTGGCTGGTTCTCACTAACTGAGATTTAATTAGTGTCTAAGGAAACAAGAAATTCCTGTTTAAAAAAAAATCAAATAAAACGGAAAAAACAAATTACAATTGGTGTGCACATTTTTCCTGGCACTGTGGCCTCTGAGTAAATGTGGTGCTATGACCCAGACCTCTTTCCTTCTTGTGTATGTCTGTCTCTCTTTCCTTCCTCTTACTTAATGCAGCTTAAATAAAGGAACATCTGCTGGAACTCTGAAATAAGGATCCCTGCTTTTGGAAGACAAAGAAAAAAAATAAGTATTTGTACAGATGTGTACAGCACAGCATGTAAGGTCTTTGCCAGAGAGAGCCCATGGACTGGAATTTGGCCATTTTTAGAAGGAAGCTACTTATTTTTAGCTTCAGGACTAGAGAAAGTACTCTAAAAATCACTTAGTGGTCAGAGGGTTGACCTCTGGCATAGAAGAGAATGGGGTTCTATAAGAAAGATGGTAATAATATATAAGATAACTACCATCTCATGAACAGTGACCAGACACTGTGCTAAATATAGTATATACATTATCTCACTTAATCCTCACAAAATTCTAAAAGGGAGATATTAGAGTTATTCTAAGTCTAGGATAGTAAAGCTAAAATGAGTTAAGTCATTTGCCCAATATCACTCCACTAAGAGGTTATAGAGCTGGTAATCAAACTCAGGATTACAAAGCTTTGTTTATTCCACTATACCATATTATCACATGGATGATTAATTTTAGTTTTAATTTTACTTAAATAGAAAAATAAAATAAGTGTTGTCATTAATTCTACCACCCAATCTATACTACTTTTTCTTATTAAAAATAAATGCAGAGACTTCCTGTCAAGACAACATGTTGTAGACCCATTTCCCCTTTCTCCTCACTAAGCAAAAATATAAACCCTGGAAATGGCCCAAGATAAACCAAAAGAGAGCTCTGAAAGATGGTAGGAAGAAAGTGAACTACATGTAGTGTCCACTACTTGCAAGAAGAAGGTGACTTAGACCTAGTGTTTCCCTTCCCATGACTTAGTGACAAGGCAGCCCTGGTAGGTGCATTTTTTTCCTGGATCTAACTGGAGTCTGTCTGACAACATGAGATAAGCCTGACACTTACAGCAAGAGATATCAAGTGGGAGCTTGGACAAAAATCAAGAGCCCAGAGAGGCACTCATGCTATGTCTGAGACTGTCCTCCCTCCATGAGATATTAAGGTTGATAGAGATGGCAGGAAGGACCTAGCTATACAGCAGGTGACCTGGTTCAGGAAGTCTCTTTGTTCCCCTAATCATGAGAATCTCCTCCTGAACCTAGAAACCAGGGCTGGCAACCAGAATTATTAGGAGGGATGCATCTTTAATAAATGGCTGCCTCAGAATTCTCTTTGTCCTCTCAGGCCAGGAGTCTTCTTCTCTTACCCGGAGAAACTAGACATCTCAAAAGGGGTCAGACAATAGAGGGACTCCACCACAAACACACTCATGGAGATACACCCCACCCAGAAGGTCAGCCTGGGTAATCCTCTTCCATCCTCTCAGAAAACACCCATGAGAGCCAGTGGGAGTCCCAGCAGCACCAACTAAACCAAGCAGACCAAAATAACCAAGCAAAGGCTATGAAAATTAAAATGCCATCAAAATTACGGCCCACACACAAAATGATACCAGGACTGGGTATGCACATGCTAAACTTACACAGGGTTACTTCCTGCTAAAATAAAAAAGTTTAAAAGGGCTTAGAGTATCCTAAAATAAGACAATGTCCATGATACACTAAATGTGTGGATGATACACTGAATCACAAACTAAATAAGACCATCAACTGACACCAACACCAAGATGAATCAAATATTGGATCTAGTCAACAATATTTTTAAAGAAGCTGGGATACAGTGATTCTAAAAGCAATTACAACTTACATTAAATTTTTTAAAAAAGGAGAAAATCTCAGGGAAAAAATGAGAATGTTACCAGTTGTTAAGTATGTACTATTGTACAGAATCACTTGCTTTACCTTCATAACTTCATTTGATTCTTAACAAGACTCTAAGTTTGATTTTATAATCCCATTTTAATACAAGAAAACTGGTTTACCATAACCCCTAGCATAACCTATTGTATTACACCTTGACTTGACTCATTTACCTATCTGATCTTTGTAGACATTTGAACTTGTCATCTCTGATAGGCATAAGCAGAGAGGGCACTTTAAGTAGGGTAAAGAGTGTGAGCGAAGACAGAGGAACAGAAATGATTATAGGACATTTGAAGGCAGTGAAGAGTCTGTCCAGAGCAAAGAGTATGTGTTGAGAAGGAACTGGAGAAAATAGTGAAGAGGCAAAGAGGGGTCAGATTACAGAAAAGAGAAAGAGAAATAGATAAAGGGAATAATGAAGGGAAAATGAGAGATAGATAGAAAAAGAGAGTGAGAGAGAGGAAAACAAGAACATTAAATGCCTCCTAGGGGTTCCTAACTTTCCATTATTACCAGTTCCCTACATGCACACTGTATTTGAGCCAGTTTCTTAAAGTGCAATGCCTCTCTCTCATCTCTAGGTTTTTCCTAAATGCTATCCCCATTGCTTAGAATCTTTGCCCACAACCTTCTATTAACTTTTCAAGAATCAACTCAGAAATACTGTCAACTATTCCAGGAAGCCTTTCTTTAAAACCCCCTCCACCAGCCAGTTTCCCTCTTACCCATCCCCTCCTCCCATGATAAGTGTTTTCTCTCTGTTCCCCTGACCTATTCTGCATGCCTCTGTCAGCTCTTATCCTGTTGTATTTATTCATCTGTCAGCGTTTTTTTTCCTTTTTTTGGTTTTATTTATTTCTGTATTTCTTATTTCAAGTTTTTATTTAAATTCCAGTTAGTTAACATATAGTGTAATAATAGTTTCGGGAGGAGAATTTAGTGATTCATCACTTACATATAACGCACAGTGCTCATCATACATAACAAGTGTCTTCCTTAATACCAATCATCCATTTAGCCCATCCCTCCTCCACCACCCCTCCAGCAATCCTCAGTGTGCTCTCTATAGTTAAGAGTCTGTTTTATGCTTAGCCTCTCTCTCTTTTTTCCCTATGTTCATCTGTTTTGTTTCTTAAATTCCACATATGAATGAAATCATATGGTTTTTGTCTTACTTTGACATTTTTCACTTAACATAATACACACTAGCTTCATCCATGTTCAGGCAAATAGCAAGATTACATTATATATATACATATATATATATGTATATATATATATATACCACTTCTTCTTTATCCATTCATCAGTTGATGAACATTAGGGCTCTTTCCATAATTTGGCTACTGTTGATAATGTTGCTATAAACATTGGGGTGCATGTGTCCTTTGAATCAGTATTTTTGTATACTTTGGATAAATACCTAGTAGTGCAATTGCTGGATCATAGGGTAGTTCTATTTTTCACTTTTTGAGGAACCTCCATATTGTTTTCCAGAGTGACGGCACCAGTTTACATTCCCAACAGTGTAAGACGGTTCCCCTTTCTCTGCATCCTCGCCAACATCTGTTGTTTCCTGTGTTGTTAATTTTAGCCATTCCGAAAGGGATGAGGTGGTATCTCACTGTGGTTTTGATCTGTATTTCCCTGATGATGAGTGATGTTACACATGATTTCATGTGCCTGTTAGCCCTCTGTGCAGCTTCTTGGAAAAATGTCTATTATTTCTTCTGCCCATCTTTTTATTTTTATATTTTATTTTATTTTTTAAATTAAATTTCGTTAGTTAATATACAGTGCAATATTGGTTTCTGAAGTAAAATTCAGTGATTCATCACTTACATACAACACCCAGTGCTCATCACAAGTGCCTCTTTAATACCCATCACCCATCTAGCTCATCCCCTACCTACTTCCTTCAGTTTGTTCTCCATCAATCCTCAGTTTGTTCCCCATCCTTAAGAGTCTCTTAGGGCTTGTTTCCCTCTCTTCTTCTTTTTTTTTTTTTTCCCCCTTCCCATATGGTCATCTGTTTTCTTTCTTAAATTCCACATATGAGAGAGATCATATGGTATTTGTGTTTCTCTGGCTGATTTATTTCACATAGCATGATACATTCTAGCTCCATTCACCTTTTTGCAAATGGCAAGAAGTCATTCTTTTGGATGGCTGAATAATATTAGATAGTCTGCCTACTTCTCAACTGGATTATTTGTTTTTTGGGGTGTTGGCTTTGATAAGTTCTTTATAAAGTTTGGATACTAACCCTTTATAAGCTGTATCATTTGCAAATATCTTCTCCCATTCCGAAGATTGCCTTTTAGTTTTGTTGCTTGTTTCCTTTGATGTGCAGAAAATTTTTATCTTGATGATGTCCCAATAGTTCATTTTTGCTTTTATTTTCCTTCTCTCCAGTGACATGGCTAGTAAGAAATTGCTACAGCCGATGTCAAGGAGGTTGCTGCCTGTGTTCTCCTCTAGGATTTTGATGGTTTCCTAACATTTAGGTCTTTCATCCATTTTGAATTTATTTTCGTGTATGATGTAAGAAAGTGGTCCGGATTCATTCTTTTGAGTGTTGCTGTCCGGTTTTCCCAACACCATTTGTTGAAGAGACTGTCTTTTTTTCCATTGGATATTCTTTCCTGCTTTGTCAAAGATTAATTGGCCATGTAGTTGTGGGTCCATTTCTGAGTTTTCTATTCTGTTCCATTGATATCTGTGTCTGTTTTTGTGCCAGTACCAAACTGTCTTGATGACTACAGCTTTGTAATATAGCTTGAAGCCTGGAATTGTGATGCCTCCAGCTTTGATTTTCTTTTTCAGAGTTGCATTGGGTTTTTGGAGTCTTTTGTGGATCCATACAAATTTTAGGATTGTTTGTCCTAGCTTCGTGAAAAATGTTCATGGTATTTTGATAGGGATTACATTAAATTTATAGATTGCTTTGGGTGTATAGACATTTTAACAATGTTTGTTCTTCCAATCCATGAACATGGAATGTGTTTCCATTTCTTTGTGTCCTCTTCAATTTATTTCATAAGTGTTCTATAGTTTTCAGTGTACAGGTCTTTTACCTCTTTGGTTAGGTTTATTCCTAGGTATCTTATGTTGTTTATTGCAATTGTAAATGGGATCGAGTCCTTGATTTCTCTTTCTATTGCTTCATTATTGGTGTATAGATATGCGAAAGATTTCTGTACATTGATTTTGTATCCTGTGACTTGTCTGAATTCATGTGTCAATTCTAGCCATTTTTTTGGCGGAGTCTTTCAGATTTTCTGCATAGAGTATCATGTTGCCTGAGAATAGTACAAGTTTGAGAACTTCCTTGCCAATTTGAATACCTTTTATACCTTTTTGTTTTCTGATCACTGAGGCTAGAACTTCCAATACTGTGGTAAATAACAATGGTGAGAGTTGACATTCCTGTCTTCTTCCTGACCATAGAGGAAAAACTCTTAGTTTTTCCCCATTGAGGATGATATTAGCTGCTTCTCTTTCATATTTGGCCTTTATGATGTTGAGGTATGTTCTCTGTATTCCTACTTTTTTGAGGGTTTTTATCAAAATTGGATGGTGTACTTTGTCAAATGCTTTTTCTGCATCTATTGAGAGGATCATATGGTTCTTATTCTTTCTTTTATTTAATATGGTGCATCACCTTTATTGATTTGGGAATATTGAACCACCTCTAGAGCCCAGGAATAAATCCCAATTGATTGTGGTGAGTGATTCTTTTAATGTACTGTTGGATTCAATTTACTAGTATTTTGTTGATAATTTTGCATCCATGTTCATCAGGGATAGTGGCCTGCAATTTTCTTTTTTAGTGGGATCTTTGTCTGCTTTTGGAATCAAGGTAATGATGGTCTCCTAGAATGGAAAGTTATCTTTCCATTTCTATCTTTTTGGAACAGTTTGAGAAGAATAGGTATTAACTCTTTTTAAAAGTTTGGTAGAATTTGCCTGTGAAGTCATCTGATCCTGGACTTTGTTTATTGGGAGATATTTGATTACTGATTCAATTTCTCTGCTGGTTATGAGTCTGTTCAAATTTTCTATTTCTTCCTGTTTGAAGGTGGGTAATTTATATGCTTCTTGGAATTTATCCATTTCTCCCAGATTGCCAGATTTTGTGGCATATAATTTTCCATAATATTCTCTTATAATTGTTTCTATTTCTGTGGTGTTGGTTGATTTTTCCTCTCTCATTCATAATTTTATTTATTTGGGTCCTTTCTCTTTTTGAAAAGTCTGGCTAGGGGTTTATCACTTTTATTAAATTTTTCAAAGAACCAGCTCCTGCTGTCAATAATTTGTTCTACTGTTCTTTTATTCTATATCGTTTATTTCTGCTCTAATCTTTATTATTTCCATTTCTTCTGCTGGGTTTAGGCTTCATTTTTTATACTTTTTCTAGGTCCTTTAGGTGTAAGGTTAGGTTTTGCATTTGAGATTTTTCTTCCTTCTTGAGGTAGGCCTGTATTGCTATATACTTTCTTCATAGGGCCAATTTTGATGCAGCCAAAAGGTTTTATTTTTTATTTAATTATTTTTTAAATTTTACTATGTTTTGTTAATCACCATACATTACATCATTAGTATTTGATGTAGTGCTCCATGATTCTTTATTTGCGTATAACACCCAGTGCTCCAATCAGTACGTGCCCTCTTTAATACCCATCACCAGGCTAACCCAACCTCCCACCTCTTCCTTATCCATTCATCTGTTCATGGACATCTTGGTTCTTTCCATAGTTTGGCTATTGTGGACATTGCTGCTATAAACATCAGGGTGCACGTACCCATTTGGATCCCTACATTTATATCTTTGGGGTAAATACCCAGTAGTGCAATTGCTGGGTCGTATGGTAGCTCTATTTTCAACTTTTTGAGGAAGGTCCATACTGTTTTCCAGAGTGGCTGCACCAGCTTGCATTCCCACCAACAGTGTAGGAGGGTTCCCCTTTCTCTGCATCCCCGCCAACATCTGTCATTTCCTGACTTGTTAATTTTGTGTGTGTGTGTGTGAAAATACATTTTTTTTAAATTTTTTTATTGTTATGTTAATCCCCATACATTACATCATTAGTTTTAGATGTAGTGCTCCATGATTCATTGTGCATAACACCCAGTGCTCCATGCAGAACATGCCCTCCTCAATACCCATCACCAGGCTAACCCAACCTCCCACCCCCCTCCCCTCTAGAACCCTCAGTTTGTTTTTCAGAGTCCATTGTCTCTCATGGTTCGTCTACCCCTCCAATTTCCCCCCCTTCATTCTTCCCCTCATGCTACATTCTTCTTTTTTTTTTTTCTCAACATATATTGCATTATTTGTTTCAGAGGTACAGATCTGAGACTCAACAGTCTTGCACAATTCACAGCGCTTACCAGAGCACATACCCTCCCCAGTGTCTATCACCCAGTCACCCCATCCCTTCCACCCCACCCCCCACTCCAGCAACCCTCAGTTTGTTTCCTGTGATTAAGAATTCCTCATATCAGTGAGGTCATATGATGCATGTCTTTCTCTGATTGACTTATTTCGCTCAGCATAATACCCTCCAGTTCCATCCACATTGTTGCAAATGGCAAGATCTCATTCCTTTTGATGGCTGCATAATATTCCATTGTATATATATACCACATCTTCTTTATCCATTCATCTGTCGATGGACATCTTGGCTCTTTCCACAGTTTGGCTATTGTGGACATTGCTGCCATAAACATTGGGATGCACATACACCTTCGGATTCCTACTTTTGTATCTTTGGGGTAAATACCCAGTAGTGCAATTGCTGGATCATACGGTAGCTCTATTTTCAACTTTTTGAGGAACCTCCATACTGTTTTCCAGAGTGGCTGCACCAGCTTGCATTCCCACCAACAGTGTAGGAGGGTTCCCCTTTCTCCGCACCCCCGCCAACATCTGTCATTTCCTGACTTGTTAATTTTAGCCATTCTGACTGGTGTGAGGTGGTATCTCATTGAGGTTTTGATTTGGATTTCCCTGATGCCGAGCGATGTTGAGCACTTTTTCATGTGTCTGGTGGCCATTTGGATGTCTTCTTTGGAGAAATGTCTGTTCATGTCTTCTGCCCATTTCTTGATTGGATTCTTTGTTCTTCGAGTGTTGAGTTTGATGAGTTCTTTATAGATTTTGGATACTAGCCCTTTATCTAATATGTCATTTGCAAATATCTTCTCCCATTCTGTTGGTTGTCTTTTGGTTTTGTTGACTGTTTCCTTTGCTTTGCAAAAGCTTTTAATCTTGATGAAGTCCCAATAGTTCGTTTTTGCCCTTGCTTCCCCTGCCTTTGGTGATGTTTCTATGAAGAAGTTCCTGCAGCTGAGGTCGAAGAGGTTGCTGCCTGTATTCTCCTTTAGGATTTTGATGGAATCCTGTCTCACATTGAGGTTTTTCAACCATTTGGAGTCTATTTTTGTGTGTGGTGTAAGGAAATGGTCCAGTTTCATTCTTCTGCATGTAGCTATCCAATTTTGCCAACAGCATTTGTTGAAGAGACTGTCTTTTTTCCATTGGACATTCTTTCCTGCTTTGTCGAAGATGAGTTGACCCTAGAGTTGAGGGTCCATTTCTGGGCTCTCTATTCTGTTCCATTGATCTATGTGTCTGTTTTTGTGCCAGTACCATACTGTCTTGATGATGACAGCTTTGTAATAGAGCTGGAAGTCCGGAATTGTGATGTCACCAGCTTTGCTTTTCTTTTTCAACATTCCTCTGGCTATGCGGGGTGTTTTCTGGTTCCATACAAATTTTAGGATTATTTTTTTTATTTCCCTGAAAAAAGTGGATGGTATTTTGATAGGGATTGCTTTGAATGTGTAGATTGCTCTAGGTAGCATTGACATCTTCACAATATTTGTTCTTCCAATCCATGAGCATGGCACATTTTCCATTTCTTTGTGTCTTCCTCAATTTCTTTCATGAGTATTTTATAGTTTTCTGAGTATAGATTCTTTGCCTCTTTGGTTAGATTTATTCCTAGGTATCTTATGGTTTTGGGTGCAACTGAAATGGGATCGACTCCTTAATTTCTCTTTCTTCTGTCTTGTTGTTGGTGTATAGGAATGCCACTGACTTCTGTGCATTGATTTTATATCCTGCCACTTTACTGAATTCCTGTATGAGTTCTAGCAGTTTTGGGGTGGAGTCTTTGGGGTTTTCCACATAAAGTATCATATCATCTGCAAAGAGTGAGAGTTTGAATTCTTCTTTGCCGATTTGGATGCCTTTTTGTTGTCTGATTGCTGTGGCTCGGACTTCCAATACTATGTTGAATATCAGTGGTGATAGTGGACATCCCTGCCGCGTTCCTGACCTTAGGGGGAAAGTTCTCAGTTTTTCCCCATTGAGAATGATATTCGCTGTAGGTTTTTCATAAATCGCTTTTATGATATTGAGGAATGTACCCTCTATGCCTATACTCTGAAGAGTTTTGATCAAGAAAGGATGCTGTACTTTGTCAAATGCTTTTTCTGCATCTATTGAAAGGATCATATGATTCTTGTTCTTTCTTTTGTTAATGTATTGTATCACGTTGATTGATTTGCGGATGTTGAACCAACCATGCAGCCCAGAGATAAATCCCACTTGGTCCTGGTGAATAATCCTTTTAGTATACTGTGGGATCCTATTGGCTAGTATTTTGGTGAGGATTTTTGCATCCATGTTCATCAGGGATATTGGTCTGTAATTCTCCTTTTGGATGGGGTCTTTGTCTGGTTTGGGGATCAAGGTAATGCTGGCCTCATAAAATGAGTTTGGAAGTTTTCCTTCCCTTTCTATTTTTTGGAACAGTTTCAGAATAGGTATTAATTCTTCTTGAAATGTTTGGTAGAATTCCCCTGGGAAGCCATCTGGCCCTGGGCTTTTGTTTTTTGGGAGATTTTTGATGACTGCTTCATTTTCCTTAGTGGTTATAGGTCTGTTCAGGTTTTCTATTTCCTCCTGGTTCAGATTTGGTAGTTGATACATCTCTAGGAATGCATCCATTTCTTCCAGGTTATCTAATTTGCTGGCGTAGAGTTGCTCATAATATGGTCTTATAATTGTTTGTATTTCTTTGGTGTTGGTTGTGATCTCTCCTCTTTCATTCATGATTTTCTTGATTTGGGTCATTTCTCTTCTTTTTGATAAGTCTGGCCAGGGGTTTATCCATCTTGTTAATTCTTTCAAAGAACCAGCTCCTAGTTTCCTTGATCTGTTCTACTGTTCTTTCAGTTTCTATTTCATTGAATTCTGCTCAGATCTTTATTATTTCTCTTCTCCTGCTGGGTTTAGGCTTTACCTCCTGTTCTTTCTCCAGCTCCTTTAGGTGTAGGGTTAGGTTGTGTACTTGAGACCTTTCTTGTTTCTTGAGAAAGACTTGTATTGCTATATACTTTCCTCTTAGGACTGCCTTTGCTGCATCCCAAAGATTTTGAATAGTTGTGTTTTCATTTTCATTGGTTTCCATGAATTTTTTTAATTTTTCTTTAATTTCCTGGTTGACCCATTCATTCTTTAGTAGGATGCTCTTTAGCCTCCATGTATTTGAGTTCTTTCCGACTTTCCTCTTGTCATTGAGTTCTAGTTTCAAATCACTGTGGTCTGAAAATAGGCAGGGAATGATCCCAATCTTTTGGTACCGGTTGAGTCCTGATTTATGACCTAGGATGTGATCTATTCTGGAGAACGTTCCATGGGCACTAGAGAAGAATGTGTATTCCGTTGTTTTGGATGAAATGTTCTGAATATGTCTGTGAAGTCCATTTGGTCCAGTGTGTCATTTAAAGTCTTTATTTCCTTGTTGATCTTTTGCTTAGATGATCTGTCCATTTCAGTGAGGGGGGTGTTAAAGTCCCCCACTATTATTGTATTGTTGTCGATGTGTTTCTTTGCTTTTGTTATTAATTGCCTTATATAATTGGCTGCTCCCATGTTAGGGGCATAGATATTTACAATTGTTAGTTCTTCTTGTTGGATAGATCCTTTAAGTAGGATATAGTGTCCTTCCTCATCTCTTATTACAGTCTTTGGTTTAAAATCTAATTTGTCTGATATAAGGATTGCCACCCCAGCTTTCTTTTGGTGTCCAGTAGCATGGTAAATGGTTTTCCACCCCCTCACTTTCAATCTTGCCCAAATTAGGGAAGTTCTCTTCTATAATTTGCTTCAATATACCTTTTGCCCCTCTCTCTCTTTCTTCTTCTTCTGCGATCCAAATTATTCTAATGTTGTTTCATCTTATGGTATTGCTTATCTCTCGAATTCTGCCCTCGTGATCCAGTAGTTGTTTATCTCTCTTTTTCTCAGCTTCTTTATTTTCCATCATTTCATCTTCTATATCACTGATTCTCTCTTCTGCCTCATTTATCCTAGCAGTTAGCAACCCCATATTTGATTGCACCTCATTAATAGCCTTTTTGATTTTGACTTGGTTAGATTTTAGTTCTTTTACTTCTCCAGAAAGGGTTTCTCTAATAACTTCCATGCTTTTTTCAAGCCCAGCTAGTATCTTTAAAGTGATGATTCTGAACTCTAGATCTGACATCGTACTAATGTCTGTATTCAGTAGGTCCCTGGCAGTCGGTACTACCTCTTGTTCTTTTTGTTGAGGTGATTTTTTCCATCTTGTCATTTTGTGAAGAGGAGAATAGATTAATGAGAGAACAAAATGCTAGCAGGGTAACAACGTCCCCAGAAAATATACTCTAAACAAATCAGAAAAGACCTGAAGCAGTGGGAAAAGAAAGGGAAAGAGAGAAAAAAGAAAAAGAAGGAAAAAAAAGAAAAAGATAAAGATAAAAACAAACAAAAACAAAACAAGACAAAAAAACAGAATGTGATCAAATATGATCAGGCTGGTATATAGATCAGTGCCACACACTAGATTTTGGTTGTATTTTGGTCTGTTAGAAGAAAGTGCCTCCCAAAATTTTAAAGAAAGAAAAACTTATATATGTACAAAAATAAGGGTTGATATGATGAAGGGATGGAATATGACTGTAAAGATGGAAAGTATAAAAATTTTATACAAGGAATTGATAAGAAGTTGTTTGAAAAAAGAAAGAAGAGGATTAAAAAAAAAAGAAAAAAAAGGGAGAGAATGTGATCTGGCAGGGGAGTAGAAAAAAACCATACACTAGAGATTTAGGGTATATTTTGATCTGTTAGAAGAAACTATCTCAAAATTTTAAAGAGAAAACAACTTATATATATATGCCAAAAATACAGTAACTACTATGAAGGGATAGAATATGACACAAAAATGAAAAATAAAAATGTTTTTTTAAAAAAGGGATTGATAAGAAGTTGGTTGAAAAAGGGAAAAAGAAAAATTCAAAAAAAAAAAGAAAAAAAAGACAGTTAAAAAAAAAATTAACCTTCAAAGACTAGAGAATCATGGTAAAAAAGCCATGAATTCTATGTGCAGTATTCCCCTAGCGCTGGAGTTCTGCCGTTCTCATTGATCGGTAAACTTGGTCTTGGCTGGCTGTTCTCGCTTATCTTCTGGGGGAGGGGCCTGTGCCGTGGTTTCCAAAAGTCTTTGCCGGAGGCGGAATTGCCCCGCCCTTGCCCGGTCCGGACTAAGTAATCTGCTCAGGTTTTGCTCTCCGGAGCTTTTGTTCCCTGCAAGCTTTCCGTACAGCTTTGGAGGCGGAGAGTGAAAATGGCGGCCTCCCAATCTCTGCCCCGGAGGAGCCGAGAATTCGAGGGCCCCTGCTCCTCAGTGCGCCCCCAGAGAAAAGCCGCCAGTCACTCCCGTCTCCCCAGTCTCCGGCCACACTCAGTGTTCACCAGCCCTGTGACTGTGCATTTCTATATCTGGCACCTGACCCCGTGTGGAGTCTCCAAACCCAGCAGATCCCTGCGGTGCACTCCCACGCTGCTCCTCCTGGGGGAGGAAGGGGAGTCTCCCCCGATCTGCTGCCTGTTGTGTCCCTGCTGGAGAAGCAGTGGCCCGACTGTGCCGCGGATCACAGTTTACGGCAACCCCAAGCTGGGAGCCCGCGCCTCAGCTCCATCTCTGCAGCTGGCTTCCCCGCTCCTATCCCTGGGATCTCTGCTGTACTCAGGCACCCCCAATCTTTCTGTGACCCCGAGGGTCCTGAGACCACACTGTCCCACGAGGGTTCCACCCCTCACTTAGCCACCGGAGTGATGTCCCTCAGCGGAGCCGACTTCTAAAAGTTCCAATTTTGTGCTCTGCAGCTCTATCACTTGCCAGAAGTGGCCGACGGAGGCCCCTCCCCCGCCGTCTACCCTCCCGAATATCACCTCGGATTCACTTCTCCCCACGTCCTACCTTCCAGAAAGTGGTCGCTTTTCTGATGAGAGAGTTGTTGCTCTTCTTTTCTTCGATTTCCTGTTGGGTTTGTAGGTGTTCAGAATGGTTTGATCCCTATCCAGCTGAATTCCTGAGAGGAGACGAAATCCAGGTCTCCTACTCCTCTGCCATCTTGCTCCGCGCCTCTCCTGAATTGTTAATTTTATCCATTCTGACTGGTGTGAGGTGGTATCTCATTGAGGTTTTGATTTGGATTTCCCTGATGCTGAGTGATATTGAACACTTTTTCATGTGTCTGTTGGCCATTTGGATGTCTTCTTTGGAAAAATGTCTGTTCATGTCTTCTGCCCATTTCTTGATTGGATCATTTGTTCTTTGGGTGTTGAGTTTCATAAGTTCTTTATAGATTTTGGATACTAGCCCTTTATCTGATATGTCATTTACAAATATCTTCTCCCATTCTGTTGGTTGTCTTTTGGTTTTGTTGACTGTTTCCTTTGCTGTGCAAAAGCTTTTTATCTTGATGAAGTCCCAGTAGTTCATTTTTGCCCTTGCTTCCCTTGCCTTTGGCGATGTTTCTAGGAAGAAGCTGCTGCGGCTAAGGTCAAGAACTTGCTGCTTGTGTTCTCCTTTAGGATTTTGATGGATTCCTGTCACACATTTAGGTCTTTACACCATTTGGAGTCTATTTTTGTGTGTGGTGTCAGGAAATGGTCCAGTTTCATTCTTCTGCATGTGGCTGTCCAATTTTGCCAACACCATTTGTTGAAGAGACTGTCTTTTTTCCATTGGACATTCTTTCCTGCTTTGTCAAAGAACAGTTGACCATAGAGTTGAGGGTCCGTTTCTGGGCTCTCTATTCTGTTCCATTGATCTATGTGCCTGTTTTTGTGCCAGTACCATACTGTCTTGATGATGACAGCTTTGTAATAGAGCTGGAAGTCCGGAATTGTGATGCCGCCAGCTTTGCTTTTCTTTTTCAACATTCCTCTGGCTATGCGGGGTCTTTTCTGGTTCCATACAAATTTTAGGATTATTTGTTCTATTTCCCTGAAAAAAGTTGATGATATTTTGATAGGGAATGCATTAAATGTGTAGATCGTTCTATGTAGCTTTGATATCATCACAATATTTGTACTTCCAATCCATGAGCGTGGAACGTTTTTTCATTTCTTTGTGTCTTCTTCAATCTCTTTCATGAGTATTTTATAGTTTTCTGAGTACAGATTCTTTGCCTGTTTGGTTAGATTTATTCCTAGGTATCTTATGGTTTTGGGTGCAATTGTAAATGGGATAGGCTCCTTAATTTCTCTTTCTTCTGTCTTGTTGTTGGTGTATAGAAATGCCACTGATTTCTGTGCATTCCTTTTATATCCTGCCTCTTTACTGAATTCCTGTATGAGTTCTAGAAGTTTTGGGGTGGAGTCCTTTGGGTTTTCCACATAAAGTATCATATCATCTGCAAAAAGTGAGACTTTGAATTCTTCTTTGCTGATTTGGATGCCTTTTATTTCTTTTTGTTGTCTGATTGCTGTGGCTAGGACTTCTAATACTATGTTGAATATCAGTGGTGATAGTGGACATCGCTGCCGTGTTCCTGACCTTAGGGGGAAAGCTCTAGGTTTTTCCCCATTAAAAATGATATTTGCTGTGGGCTTTTCACAGATGGCTTTTATGCTATTGAGGTATGTACCCTCTATCCCTATACTCTGAAGAGTTTGATCAAGAAAGGATGCTGTACTTTGTCAAAAGCTTTTTCTGCATCTATTGAGAGCATCATATGGTCTTGTACTTTCTTTTATTAATGCATTGTATCACATTGATTGATTTGCAGATGTTGCACCAACCTTGCAGCCCAGGGATAAATCCCACTTGGTGGTGGTGAATAGTCCTTTTAATGTACTGTTGGATCCTACTGGCTGGTATTTTGGTGAAAATTTTTGCATCCATGTTCATCAAGGATATTGGCCTGTAATTCTCCTTTTTGAATGGATCTTTGTCTGGTTTTGGGATCAAGGTAATGGTGGCCTCATAAAATGAGTTTGGAAGTTTTCCTTCCCTTTCTATTTTTTGGAACAGTTTCAGAAGAATAGGTATTAATTCTTCTTGAAATATTTGGTAGAATTCACCTGGGAAGCCATCTGACCCTGGGCTTTTGTTTTTTGGGAGATTTTTGATGACTGCTTCATTTTCCTTAGTGGTTATAGGTCTGTTCAGGTTTTCTATTTCTTCCTGGTTCAGTTTTGGTAGTTGATACATCTCTAGGAATGCATCCATTTCTTCCAGATTATCTAATTTGCTGGCATATTGTTGCTCATAATATGTTCTTATAATTGTTTTTATTTCTTTAGTGTTGGTTGTGATCTCTCCTCTTTCATTCATGATTTTCTTTATTTGGGTCCTTTCTCTTTTCTTTTTGATAAGTCTGGCCAGGGGTTTATCAATCTTGTTAATTCTTTCAAAGAACCAGCTCCTAGTTCCGTTGATCTGTTCTACTGTTCTTTTGGCTCCTATTTCACTGATTTCTGCTCTGATCTTTATTATTTCTCTTCTCCTGCTGGGTTTAGGCTTTATTTGCTGTTCTTTCTCCAGCTCTTTTAGGTGTAGGGGTAGGTTGTGTACTTGAGACCTTTCTTGTTTCTTGAGGAAGGCTTGTATTGCTATATACTTTTAGTACTGCCTTTGCTGCATCCCAAAGATTTTGAACAGTTGTGTTTTCATTTTCATTGGTTTCCATGAATATTTTAAATTCTTCTTTAATTTCCTGGTTGACCCATTCATTCTTTAGTAGGATGCTCTTTAGTCTCCTTGTATTTGAGTTATTTCTGACTTTCCTCTTGTGATTGAGTTCTAATTTCAAAGCCTTGTGGTCCGAAAATACTCAGGGAATGATCCCAATCTTTTGGTACTGGTTGAGACCTGAATTGTGACCTAGGATGTGATCTATTCTGGAGAATGTTCCCTGGGCACTAGAGAAGAATGTGTAATCTGTTGCTTTGGGATGGAATGTTCTGAATATATCTGTGAAGTCCATTTGATCTAGTGTGTCATTTAACGTCTTTATTTCTTTGTTGATCTTTTGCTTAGATGATCTGTCCATTTCAGTGAGGGGGGTGTTGGAGTCCCCCACTATTATTTTATTGTTTTTGATGTGTTTCTTTGCTTTTGTTATTAATTGCCTTATATAATTGGCTGCTCCCATGTTAGGGGCATAGATATTTACAATTGTTAGATCTTCTTGTTGCATAGACCCTGTAAGTATTATATAGTGTCCTTTCTCATCTCTTATTACATTCTTTGGTTTAAAATATAATTTGTTTGACATAAGGATTGCCCCCCCCGGATTCTTTCGTGTCCAATTAGCATGGTAAATGGTTCCTCCCCACTTTCAATCTGGGGGTGTCTCTGGGTCTAAAATGAGTCTCTTGCAGACAGCATATCGATAGTTATTGATTTTTTATCTAATCTGATACCCTGTGTCTTTTGATTGGGGCATTTAGCCCATTTACATTCAGGGTAGCTATTGAATGATATGAATTTATTTTCATTGACTGCCTGTGAGGTGACTGTTACTGTATATTGTTTGTGTTCCTTTCTGGTCTATGTTACTTTTAGGCTCTCTCTTTGCTTAGAGGACCCCTTTCAATTTTTCTTCTAGGGCTGGTTTTGTGTTTGCAAATTCCTTTAGTTTTTGTTTGTCCTGGAAGCTTTTTATCTCTCCTTTTATTTTCAATGACAGCCTAGCTGGATATAGTATTCTTGGCTGCATATTTTTTCTCATTTAGTGCTCTGAAGATATGCTAGTCTTTCTGGCCTGCCAGGTCTCTGTGGATAGGTCTGTTGCCAATCTAATATTTCTACCATTGTAGGTTACATATCTCTTCTCCCAAGCTGCTTTCAGAATTTTCTCTTTGTCTCTGGGACTCGTAAGTTTTATTATTAGATGTCGGAGTGTTGACCTATTTTTATTGATTTTGAGGAGGGGTCTCCAAGCCTCCTGGATTTTGATGCCTGTTTCCTTGCCCAAATTAGTGAAGTTCTCTGGTATAATTTGCTTCAATATACCTTTTGCCCCTCTCTCTCTTTCTTCTTCTTCTGGGATTCCAATATTCTAATATTGTTTCATCTTATGGTATCACTTATATCTCCAATTCTGCCCTTATGCTCCAGTAGTTGTTTATCTCTTTTTCTCAGCTTCTTTATTTTCCATCATTTGGTCTTCTATGTCACTAATATCTCTTCTGCCTCATTTATCCTAACAGTTAGAGCCTCCATTTTTGATTCACCTTATTAATAGCCTTTTTGATTTTGACTTGGTTAGATTTTAGTTCTTTATTTCTCCAGAAAGGGTTTCTCTAATATCTTCCATGCTTTTTTCAAGCCCAGCTAGTATCTTTGAAATCGTCATTCTGAACTCTTGTTCAGACATCTTACTAATGTCCATATTGGTTAGGTCTCTGACAGTTGGTACTGCCTCTTGTTCTTTTTGTTGAGGTGATATTTTCCATCTTGTCATTTTGTCCAGAGAAGAATAGGTGATGAGAGATCAAAATGCTAACAGGGTAACAATGACCCCAGAAAAATATACAGTAAACAAATCAGTGGAGACCTTAAACCAGGGTAAAAGAAAGAGAACGAAGGAAAAAGAAAAAAAGAAAGAAAAAGAAAAAGATAAAAACAGACAAAAAACCCCCATAATATGATCAAATATGATCAGGCTGGTATATAGATCAGTGCCACACACTAGATTTTGGGTGTATTTTGGTCTGGTAGAAGAAAGTGCCTCCCAAAATTTTAAAGAAAGAAAAACTTATATATGTTCAAAAATAAGGGTAAATACAATGAAGGGATGGAATATGACTGCAAAGATGAAAATTATACAAGATTTTATAAAAGAAATTGATAAGATAAGAAGTTGGTTGAAAAAAGAAAGAAGAGGGTTTAAAAAAAAATAAAGGGAGGGCGCCTGGGTGGCTCAGTTGTTAAGCGTCTGCCTTCAGCTCAGGTCATGATCCCAGTGTCCTGGGATTGAGTCCCCACATCGGGCTCCCTGCTCGGCGGGAAGCCTGTGTCTCCCTCTCCCACTCCCCCTCCTTGTGTTCCTGCTCTCCCTGTCTCTCTCTCTGTGAAATAAATAAATAAAAATCTTTAAAAAATAAAAATAAAAAAATAAAGGGCAGAATGTGATCAAGCAGGAGACTAGAAGAAAGCCATAAACTAGAGATTTAGGGTATATTTTGGTCTGTTAGAAGAAACTGTATCCCAAAAT
The DNA here is from genome assembly GCF_029215605.1 of Mirounga angustirostris. Classification (NCBI taxonomy): domain Eukaryota; kingdom Metazoa; phylum Chordata; class Mammalia; order Carnivora; family Phocidae; genus Mirounga; species Mirounga angustirostris. The sequence goes on from NW_026991719.1 coordinate 63,224,533, forward strand.
TTTAAGGAGAGAACAACATATATATATATATATATATATATATATATCTCCCAAAAATGAGGTTAACTACTATGAAGGGATAGAATATGACTCTAAAAAATTAAAAATAAAGATTTTTTAAAAAAAGGATTGATGTTGGTTGAAAAAGGGAAAAGGAAAAATTCAAAAAATAAAAAAAAGAAAGAAAAAGTTAAAAAAAATTAACTTTGAAAGACTAAAGAATCACGGGTAAAAAAGCCATGAATTCTATGTCCTCTATTCCCCTAGTGCTGGAGTTCTGCCGTTCTCACTGATCGGTAAATTTGGTCTTGGCTGGCTGTTCTTGCTGATCTTCTGGGGGAGGGGCCTGTTGCTGTGGTTCTCAAATGTCTTTGCCTGAGGTGGAATTGCCCCACCCTTGCTGGGGGCTGAGCTAAGTAATTTGGGGCGGTTTGCTCTCGGGAGCTTTTGTTCCCTGCAAGCTTTCTGTATAGCTTTGGAGGATGAGAGTGAAAATGGCGGCCTCCCAGTCTCCGCCCTGTAGGAGCTGAGAACTCGGGGCCCCACTCCTCAGTGATCCCCCAGAGAAAAGCAGTCAATCACTCCCGTCTCCCCGGTCTCAGGCCGCAATCCATGCTCACCCGGCCTGTGACTGAACATTTCTATCTCTGGCACAAGACCTCGTGTGGAGTCTCCAAACACAGCCGATTCCTGCAGTGTGCTGCCATGCCACTCCTCCTGGGAGAGGAAGGGGAGTCTCCCCAGATCTGCCACTTGTTGGGTCCCTGCTGGAAGAGCCTTGGCCTGACTGTCCTGTGTATCACAGTTTATGGCAACCCCGAGCTCAGAGCCCACTCCTCAGCTCTGTCTCTGCAGCCGGCTTCCCTGCTCCCATACCTGGGAGCTCTGCCACACTCAGTCACCCCCGGTCTTTTTGAGACCCTGAGGGTCCTGAGACCACACTGTCCCAGCGAGGGTTCCACCCCCCACTTAGCCACTGGAGCGACGTCCCTCAGCAGAGCCGACTTCTAAAATTTCCGATTTTGTGCTCTGCTGCTCTATCACTTGCCGGAAGCGGCCGACAGAGGCCCCCTCCCCCGCCGTCTATCCTCCTGAATATCGCCTCGGATACACTTCTCCACACGTCCTACCTTCCAGAAAGTGGTCGCTTTTTTGTTCAGAGGGTTGTTACTATTCGTTTTTTCGATCTCCTGTTGAGTTTGTAGGTGTTCAGAATGGTTTGATCCCTATCTAGCTGAGTTCCCCAAAGGTTTTAGAATATCATGTTTTCATTTTCATTTGTTTCCATGTGTGTGGTTTTTTTTTATGTCTTCTTTAATATCTTGGTTTACCCATTCATCCTTTAGTAGGATATTTTTTAATCTCTATGTATTTGTGGTCTTTCCAAGTTTTTTTCTTGTGGTTGACTTCAAGTTTCATAGCCTTGTGGTCTGAAAATATGCATGGTATGATCTCAATCTTTCTGTAATTGTTCCAGACCGTTTGTGACCCAGTATGTGATCTATTTTGGAGAATGGACCATGTGTACCCAAAAAAAAAAAAAAAAAAAATCATGTATTCTGATGCTTTAGTATGAAATTTTCTGAATATATCTGCTAAGTCCACCTTGTCCAGTGTGTCATTCAAAGGCATTGTTTCCTTGTTGATTTCTGCTTAGGTGATCTGTCCATTGTTGTAAGTGGGGTGTTAAAGTCCACTGCTATTATTGTATTATTATCAATGAGTTTATGTTTGTTATTAATAACTTTTTATATTTGGGTGCTCCTATGTTGGTGACATAAATATTTACAATTGTTTGATCTTTTTGTTGGATAGACCCCTTTATTATGATATAGTGCCCTTCTTCATTTGTTACAGTCTTTATCTTTTATTTTTTTAAGATTTTATTTATCTGGGGGAGAGAGAGCATGCACAAGCAGAGGGGAGGGGTAGAGGGAGAGGGAGAAGCAGGCTCCCCGCAGAGCAGAAAGCCTGATGTGGGACTCCATCCCAGGACCCTGAGATCATGACCTGAGCCAAATGCAGATGCCCAACTGACTGAGTCACCCAGGCACCCACAGTCTTTGTTTAATTCTAGTTTGTGTGATATAAGTATGGCTACTCTGGCTTTCTTTTGACATCATTAGCATGATAGATGGTTCTCCATCCCCCACTTTCAATCTTCAGGTGTCTTTATGTCTAAAATAAGTCTCTTGTAGGCAGCATACTGTTGAGGGTTTTGTTTGTTTGTTTGCTTTTTTAATCCATTCTGATACCCTACGTCTTTTGATTGGAACATTTAGTCCATTTACATTCAGAGTGATTAGTGATAGATATGAATTTATTGCCATTGTGTTATCTGTAATGTTGGTGTTTCTGGTGATGTTCTCTCTTCCTTTCTAGTCTTTGTTGCTTTTGGTCTTTCTTTCCCACTCAGAGTCCCCTTTAATATTTCTTGCAGGGCTGGCTTAGTGGTCATGAAATCCTTTAGGAAACTGTTTATCTCTCCTCCTATTCTGAATGACACACTTGCTGGAAAGAGCATTCTTGGCTGCATATTGTTCCTATTCAGCACATTGAATATATCATTCTACTCTCTTTTGGCCTGCCAAGTTTCTTTGGACCAATCTGCTGCAAACTTATTTGTCTTCCCTTGTAAGTTAAGGACTTCTTTTCTCTTGCTGCTTTTACAATTTTTTCAGTATCTTCATATTTTGCCAATTTATGCTATTTCTTGGTGTTGGCCTGCTTTTGTTGATTTTGATGGGAGTTCTCTGTACCTCCTGGATTTGGATATCTGTCTCCTTCCCCAGATTAGGGAAGTTTTCAGCTAAAATTTCCTGAAATAAACCTTCTGCCCCCTTTCCCTCTGTTCTTCTTCTGGGACTCCTATGATGCAAATGTTATTATGCTTTATGGAGTTGCTTATTTCCCTAAGTCTACATTAATGATCCAATATTTTGTTTCTCTCTTCTTTTTGCTTCATTATTTTCCATAATTCTATGTTCTAAATCATTTATTCATTCCTCCAATTCTTCCATCTTTGTCATCAACACATCCAGCCAGTTTCACATCTCAGTCATAGAATTTTTTATTTCCACCTGACTAGTGTTTGGGTCTTTTATCTCTGTAGTAAGGGACTCCATGGTGTCTTCTATGATTTTGTCAAGCCCAGCTAGTACCCTTATGATTGCTGGTTTAAATTCTGGATCAGGCATATTACTTATATCTCTTTCGATTAGATCCTTGGCTGTGACCATCTCCTGTTCTTTCTTTTGGGATGAATTCCTCCATCTTGGCATTTTGTCTAGGTCTGTGTCTTCCTCTGTGTGTTAGGTAAACCTGTTATGTTTCCTTCTCTTGAGAGTAATGGCTTTATTAAGAAGGGGTCTTAAGGAAGTGTTTCTGGTGTTTGCTGTGTGCACTCTGCTGCTGTGTCTTTGCTGCTCTTTTCTTCTGCTCAGTCCTGTCCAGAGTTTCTGCTTGCCTGCAGTGGGGAGTGTTTGGACCTTGGCCAGAGTGTCATGAGTTTTTTTAGGTGTGCTCTGGTCTGCTTGTTAAAAGAGACCTGATTCAGTGATTCATTAGTTGAATTTGAATTTAAAAAAAAGAAAAATTAAAAAGTATATATATTTACCATATGATGCAGCAATTCCACTTGGGTATATATCCAAAAGAACTGAAAACAGGGTCTGTAAGAGGTATTTGTACACCCATGTTCACAATAGCATTATTCACAATAGTCAAAAGGTGATACTAACCTGTGTCCATTGATGGATGAAGGGACAAAAAGAGAAAGAGAGAGAGAGAGAGAGACATGATTCTATTTCCCCTTTTCTGAAATTTTGCAGCACTTTATGGTCATAGGTGTGGTGAGGGCATGGGGTTTGTGCTGGTCTCTTGGGAGAGGGGCCCACTGCTCTGGTTCTCAGGCACACTTGCCCTAGTAAAGCAGCACCTGCTGAGCACAGGGGTTTGGGTCTTGGTGTAAGCAGTTGATGCCAATACTGTTGGTGCTGTGCTGCTCACTGAACTTAGTTCATGCTGGGGGTGGGGAGGGAAATGGCACCAGCCCTCTCTCTCTTCCCTGGAGAGGGGAATTTGTGCTCACTGCTATCCACTATGCCCTCACAGAAGAGTGAATAATCCCCTCTCGTGTGTCCAAGGCATTTCCCAGTTCTGTGCCTTCACACTGTCCATGTCCAGGCCATCTGCCCACTCAGCAGGACAGTGTATGTGATTTTTATCCCAGTCAAGGTGGCCGAGTTTTAAAACTCCAAACTTTAGGGACATGGCATGGTGTGGACCCATGTGGGTTCTCTTGGGGAGTGTCTTGCTATGCTGGGGCTGGTGCAGGTTTGTCCCAGAAGGGCAGTCACATTAAAGAGTAAGAGCTTGGAGTTTGGAGTAAAGCAGGTGTCTCTGTGCCTATGCTGAAGGGTAGGGGAGCATAATGGTACCTGTTGGCTCTTTTATCCCTGGAGAGGCAATGTCACCTCTCAAAGGTGTGCTCCAAAAAAAGGTTAACCATCTCTCCCAGTGTGTTCCAGGGGATCCTCAGATCATGCCATCTGCTACTGAGCTCTCTGCCCTGCTTCTTCACAGGAGTACTACATCACCAAGTTCCTCACCCATCATGCCACGGAACTCTAAAACTCCAGTTTTTGAGCCCCACTGTTTGTAAAAATTCATGATAATCAGCCCCTCTCATTTTCCCAGTTAATGGCTTTGGGGAAGTGTTTTCCTTGGGTGATCCCCTGTGCATTCCTCTCTCTCTCCCTCTCTGTCTCTCTCTCCTCTCTCCATAGATCAGGGCTCCCTCGTCTCCACAGCACCCAGGATACTTTTCTCCCCCAAATCATGTTTTTGCATCTCCTACCTTCCATAATTTTTTCCCCAGTGACTGTGAACTCTGTGAAGGCAGAGACAAAATTGCATTAATTTCTGTAGTCTAAACATCTAGCATAATACCCTGCATGTGTTCGAAGTTCAATACATTTTTGTTGAATGAATAAATGAAGGACAAGTACTACACCTGGTACTTAACATGTTATCTCATTTGTTCTTCACCTCAACACACATCACTGATGAAATCTAAGTCAATGGAAGCAACAAGCTTGAGAGACAAGGACATTCCAGGCAAAGATGCAGACAGAGATGGCATGAAAGAACATGCTGCATTTGAGGAAATATAAGGAATTTGGTATGATTAACATATAGAGTGTGAGGTGGGGAGTGAGGACAACACTCACTCCATCTTTAGCCCTCCATCTGTTATCTTTTTTAATGCCTGCACAATGACCTCCCTCAGGGCTACTGTTCCAGGACCCTTGGAGGTTAGTGTATGCCCTGACGGGAATGTGGGAAGGTTTCTTATGATCTTCCCTAAAGTGGCACACAGGTGGTGCCACTTTGGATAACTAGTAGAGGTAATTGATGCACAAGTGGTACCACTTTAGGTAACTACCCTTTGACCTCACCAAATTGCTCCTCATTCTATAAAAGCTGAGGACTGAGGTTTAGATGGGGAGTGGGGGATAGTTGTGTGGCACTTGAGTTGTCTGTCTGCCTGATCCCCCATCAGTAAATTACCCTGAATAAAACTCCATAAATGGTATGGAGTGGTTTATTTTGTTTTTCAGTCTCAAAATGATTTCTCAGTCCAGTGGATGCCTTACTATTTGCTTTCCACCTTTGAACAATTGGCAAGCCAGGCAGGAGATCAAAAATGAAACAAGCATGAATAGGAGTTGTGCCAGGGGAAGGGGGAAATCCCAGGTTGGCCAGCCACCTCCACATGTGGGGAGATTTGGCTGGGACTTTTTATCATTTCAGACCAGAGCAAGAGTACGGGGTTGCCCTGAAAATGTCCCAGGGATTGTTAAATATCTTATCCAAAATGGTAGGGAAAAGGAAAGGGAGAAGGGAAAATTAACAAGCTATTGTGGTGGTAGCTTGGCCATTGATCTGTGCATTATGAGACACCATGGAAAGGGAAGTACAACTAAGGGGAGAATTGGAACAGATTAGAGTGTTGACTTTGGAAAAGGACTACTTACAAGCTGCATCTTCCTCTAATATGAACATTATGTCCAAGAGAGCCCAACAGCAAGAGTAACACTTAGAAGTTATGGTATGTAAGATGGCAAAGATGCATGGGTACAGACTACCATTCACTAAAGTGAGAACTATTATATTTCAAGAGAATTGTAACCCTATAGCATGGAATCCCTAGGATAATGACTCCTCTGATCAGGAGGACTTTATCAGAGATTAGGAAAATTATTTTACAGGCATGCCTTTTAATTCAAAGAAATACCCAGGCCACTTGTGAGCCTGGGAATGGCCAAGAAGAAATTCCCACTAGTCAAAAAACAACTATGAGGGAATATTCCACCGTTGAATTAATGGAGCTAACTACTGTTTTAAAGAAAAGGGGTAAGAACGGGAGATAGCTTGGGTGTTATGACTGTGGGAACCTGGGGGAAATGGTACTATGTTAAATGGGTTTCAGATGTTTAAAATGATCTCAGTCACTGCTCAACCTGCCTTGTGACAAAGATTATGTGCCATAGGCATGAGTGAGAATCAAGGGTGCATAGCTAATTTGCTTGATTGGATAAATCCTAACATCAAGACAACTTTGCCTAGTGCAAGGGTGTTCCTTCCCCTCCAATACACTAGACCTCTATGGAAGAAGTAAAATAAATTATACCTGAACCAGGGATGAAACAAGCCATTTATGCTCAGTATTTTACTTTTTTCAAATTTTTATGTAAATTCTAGTTAGTTAACATATAGTGTAATATTGGTTGCAGGAAGAGGATGTAGTAATTCATCACTGCTAAGTCCATCTGGTCCAGGGTGTCATTCAATGACATTGTTTCCTTGTTGATTTTCTGCTTAGATTATCTGTCCATTGTTGTGTGTGGGATGTTAATGTCCCCTAGGATTATTGTATTACTATCAATGAGTTTCTGTATGTTTGTTATTAATTGATTTATGTATTTGGGTGCTCCTAAGTTGGGGGCATATATATTTACAATTGTTAGATCTTCTTTTTATTATTTTATTTTATTTATTTATTTGAAGACAGAGAGAGACAGTGAGAGAAGGAACACAAGCAGGGGGCATGGGGGAAGGAGAAGCAGGCTTCCCGCAGAGCAGGGAGCCTGATGTGGGGCTCGATCACAGGACCCCAGGATCATGACCTGAGCCAAAGGCAGATGCTACACCGACTGAGCCACCCAGGCACGCTACAATTGTTAGATCTTCTTGATGGATAGACCCCTTAAATATGATATAACGCCCTTTCTCATCTCTTGTTACAGTTACTGGTTTAAAATATACTTTGTCTGACATAAGTATGGCTACTCCAGCTTTCTTTTGGCATCTATTAGCATGACAGATGGTTCTCCATCCCCTCATTTTCAATCTGCTGGTATTTTTATATCAAAATGAGTCTCTTTAGGCAACATATAGATGGGTCTTGTTTTGTCAATTCCAATACCCTATGTCTTTTGATTGGGGCATTTAGTCAATTTACATTCAGAATGATTTTTGATAGATATGAATTTAGTGCCATTGTGTTATCTGTAAAGTTGGTGTTTCTGGTGATGTTCTGTGTTCCTTTTTAATCTTTGTTGCTTTTCATCTTTCTTTCCACTGAAAGCATTCCTTCTAATATTTCTTCTTTTTTCTTTTTAAGATTTATTTGTTTATGTTAGACAGAGAGAATACGAGCAGGGTGAGTGGCAGAGGGAGAGGAAGAGAATCTCAAGCAGACTCCCCACTGAGTGGGGATCCCAATGTGGGTCTTGATCCCACAACCCTGACATGACCTGAGCTGAAATCAAGTGTTGGATGTTTAAATGACTGAGCCACCCAGGTGCCCCTCCCTTTTTATATTTCTTGCGGTACTTGTTTAGTGGTCACAGACTCCTTTAGTTTTTGTTGTCTGGGACACTCTTTATCTCCTCTTCTCAATGGCAGCATTGCTGGATAAAGTATTCTTGGCTGCATATTTTTGCCATTCAGCATGTTGAATATATCATAGCACTCACTTCCTGCCTGTCAAGTTCTGTGGACAGGTCTGCTGCAAACCCGATTTGTGTTCTCTTGTTGGTTAAGGACTTTTTTCCTTTGTTGCTTTTAGGATTTTCAGTATTTTGTGAATTTGACTATGAATTTTCATGGTGTGGGCCAGCTTTTGTTGAATTTGATGGGAGTTGTCTGTGCCTCTTGAATTTTGATGTCTGTATCCTTCCCCTGATTAGGGAAGTTTTCAGCTATAATTTGCTCAAATAAAATTTCTGCCCACTCTACCCTCTTTTCTTATTCTGGAACTCCTATGATACCAGTGTTATGACACTTTAAGGAGTCACTGAGTTCCCTAGGTCTACATTCGTGATCCATTACTTTTCTTTCCCTCTTCTCTTCAGCTTCATTAGTTTCCATAATCTTCCATATCACTGATGCATTCCTCTGTTTCATCCATCTTCATTGTTATTGAATCCAGTCAGTTTTCATCTCAGTTATAGGATTTATTATTTCAGCCTGACAAGTTTTTAGTTCTTTTATCTCTGCAGTAAGTCATTCTCTAGTGTCTCAGTTTTCTCAAGCTCAGTTAGTATTCTTATGATTGTTGTTTTAAATTCTGGTTCAGGCATCTTACTTATGTCAGTTTTGATTAAATCCCTGGCCATTACTTCTTCCTGTTCTTTCTTTTTGGGTGAATTCCTCCATCTTGTCATTTTGTCTAGGTCACTTTTGTGTGTGTGTGATTTTTAGAAAGCCTGTTATGTTTCCTATTCCTGAGTATAATGGATATATTAAAAGGTCCCATACTGTCTTGGACCTGAAGCTTAAGAGGTGTTTTAGAGTGTACACTCTGCTGTTGTGTTTTGGTTCTCCTTCCTTCAGGTCAATCTTCTGTAGAGTTTCTCCTTGCCTGAAGTGGGGGTGGGGTGTCTGGACCTTGTTCACTGTGTGACAAGTTTTAACTAGGGGTGTTTTAGTCCGCTTTTTAAAAGAATCTAGATCCTTCCATGAGGTGGTCTTTTTTTTTTTTTTTAACTGTAGATGTACAGTTTGTTCTTTCAGTCCTTAGATCGATTTTTTGGGTGTCCAGAATGATTTCATATTTATCTATCTGTGTTTGAGGGATGAGCCAAGCTTAGTGTCCCCCTACTCTTCCATCATTTTAACTCTATGCCTGGTATTTTAGAGGCCTACATGAAGAAGTATTTTCTACTGGTAGGAAAGACTGTATCCGCAGTAAGCCCTACATACATGGTACAGGACTTTAGTATCTGTCCTTACCCCTATGGTTAATCAACCCATTGCTACAGTAGCCACTGTGGTGACTGACTTACATGAATCCTAAAGAATCTGCCATAAGAGAAATAGATGGATTGAGAAACTAGGAAAAATGAGGATCCTGCTGATGATAAAATGGTGGGAAAAGGGCCCATCAAGGTCTTTTGTAAACAATTGTGGTAATATCTAATATTATGTGGCACCCTGGGAGAAAATATAGACAGACAATCTAATTCTGTCTTGTTAAGCATGTGGAAGGTATTGCCTAAGTGAAAGCAGTTTACTCCCTTGAAGGAAGGCTCAAAAAACCTGGTATGGGGGCGCCTGGGTGGCTCAGTTGGTTGGGCGACTGCCTTCAGCTCAGGTCATGATCCTGGAGTCCCTGGATGAGTCCTGCATCGGGCTCCCTGCTCGGTGGGGAGTCTGCTTCTCCCTCTCCCACTCCCCATTTGTGTTCCCTCTCTCGCTGTGTCTTTCTCTGTCAAATAAATAAATAAAATCTTAAAAAAAAAACACACACAAACAAACCTGGTATGTCATTGAGTACTTCTCTGCTAATGGAGGTGTTTCAGGGGTTTAGATACCTAACATTAGGGGTTAGGCCAATGTTGCACTCTATGTGTGCAATAGGGAGCAACTGAGGTCTAATGTTGAATAGCCATTTATTGGTCTCACACTAACAGACTGTGGTAGCTCTAATAGATACTGGGGCTCAATGCACACTTATCTATGGAAACCCTTTGAAATTTTGGGGAGAAATAAAAGGTATTAATGTTCATGGGGGGGAATTATCAGGGTCTGAGAAATTAGTCTCTACCTACAGATCTTTCTAGTGCATATTGTTCCCATTCCTGAGTATATTTTGAGTGTAGATGATTTAGAGAACCTGAATCTAACTACAATGACAGGCAAATTCAGGTTGCATATCCCAGTAGAGAAACCCATCATGATAGGTGGTGAAAAATGGGAAGCTATACAGGTGCTGGTTCCCCAGAGAGTAATAAATGTAAAACAGTATAAGCTACTTAGGAGGCATAACAAGATCACTAAAGTATTAGAAAACATGAGGGTAATCAAGCCTGTTCAAAGCCCATTCAACAGTCCAATTTAGCCTGTAAAGAAATAATGGGACCTGATGAATGATAATACAGTATAAGGAACTTAATAAAATTATCTGTTCATCCATCCCACAGTGCCTAACATGGTCTTTTTTTTTTTAAGATTTTATTTATTTATATGACAGAGAGAATGAGAGAGCACAAACAGGGGGAACAGTAGAGGGAGAGGGAGAAGCAGGATCCCCACCAAGCAGGGAGCCCAATGTGGAGCTCGATCCCAGGACCCAGGGATCACAACCTGAGCTGAAGGCAGATGCTTAACCATCTGAGCCACCCAGGCACCCCATAGCATGGTGTTTTTTATATAAAATATCATGGCATCCACTAAGACATATCATTATGTACTGGATCTATCTAAAAAAGTTTTCAGCATTTCATTAAGTCCTGAATCCCAAGACCAATTCTCCTTCAGATGGAATGGGGGAGACAGTGGAACTTCCAGGCATTGCCCCAAGGGTATTTCCATAGGCCCACAGTTTGTTATAAGATGGTAACCAGAGATTTGGAAAAATGGATAGTGCCAGAGGAGATGGCACCTTATCATTATATAGATGATGTTATGTTAACTTGTGATGATTTATCTTCCCTGTCTCAAGCAACCATGTCATTACAGGTATCCCTAAAGTCACAAGGATGGGAGGTAAATACTAATGAGATTCAAGGCCCAGGTCAACCAGTAAAGTTCCTGGGCATCATGTGGTTGGGTAAAACAAAAGTAATTCCAGAAACAGTCATTGATAAAAGCCTCCCCAATCCCTAAAATGGTAAAGTGAATACAGGCTTTTGTTGATTTATTGGTTTACTGGAGACCTTTTATTTCCCATCTAGTACAGATATTAAGATCTTTATATGCCTTGGTTAAGAAAGGATGACAATGAGATTGGGGTGTTAAGTAACAAGAGGCTTTCTTAAAGGCAAAAATGCTAGTAAAACAAGTACAGGGCCTGGGGTATTAATGTCAGATATGAGCTGTGAATTAGATGTAAGTAACCAGAAGGGTTATGGGCTTGAGGCTTGTGGCAATGACAAAATGAGTAATCCCTTTAAGATTCTGGTCTCATTTATGGAAAGACATAGAACCTGGGTATGATACCATTGAGAAACAACTACTAGATATATACCTTTCACTGCAACAAATGAAAGGACTGAATGCTGACCTGCCCACGATGGTACAAACTTCTCTGCCAGTAGATTTGATTAAGGACATGTTCAGCAAACCTGAGTGCCTCTGCCCAGGTAGGCACCTTATAGAAATTGCATGTTTACTTACAGCAGAAGAGCACTTACAATACCAGCCCACTATCACATGAACTGCACTGGTTACTAGAGTTGGTCACTTATGTCAACCTGGCCCAACTTCTAGAACTCACCAATATTATGCCTTTCCTCCCCCACGTAAAGGGAGGGTTAGACTTGCCTTCAGTGGGCACATGGTACACTAATGGCAGCTGCCAGGCAAACCTTTCTATTTGGTGTTCCTCTGCTGTCCTACTGGATTTTGATGTACTTTAGTTGAAGAAGAAACTAAAAGTAGTCAGTGGGCAGAATGAGACTGATATGGATTGTATGGATGCATGAACCCATGTTCATTGATTTGGCCCCTGATAGCTGGGCAGTATGGAAAGGGTTAACAACATGGATGCCACAATGGCATCAAGAAGTCTGAGCTATATTAAATAGACCCCTGTGAGGAGTGGAACAATAGAAAGATATTTGGGAAGTATGCACTAAACTCAGTGCATCCATCCAAGTCTAGTATATGTCCACTCATACCCCCTCCGCTCCACCAGAAATCATGAGGCAGATACTCTAGCCCAGACACGAGTCCTTCTTCTGGAGGAAATGCTGACCCCACCTGAAGCGCCAGAATGTGTCCACCATAAATAAGACACCAAGGTCCCAAAGCTATTTGGAAATATTTTCCAAGTAAAACAAAACAAAACAAAACAAAACATTTGCCTTTAAAATATGCTTATCTACATACTTCTGACAAGGACTACTCCCAGTGCTACCTAAGGCAATGGCCATTGCACCATAACCCAGGGTATATTGGGTGTACTATATACATTGTACCTTGCTGGCAAAAAGACTACACAGGCCCTTTGCCAGTATTGGAAGGGCACAGATATATGCAGACCTGTGGAGACACTTCCACAGGACTTGTACAAGTATTTGCTTATAAAAGAGCCAATCAGTGTGCAACTACAAAGGGATTCACAAAACTAGAGAGTACATATGGAACATTGACTCAGTTGAATAGTGATCAAGGAAATAATTTTCTTTTTTTTCCTTTCTTTTTTTAATTATTTAATTTACTTTTATTATTATGTTATGTTAATCACCATACATCATTAGTTTTTGATGTAGTGTTCCATGATTCATTCTTTGCGTATAACACCCAGTGCTCCATGCAGAACGTGCCCTCTTTAATACCCATCACCAGGCTAACCCATCCCCCCACTGCCCTCCCCTCTAGAGTCCTCAGTTTGTTTTTCAGAGTCCACAGTCTCTCATGGTTCATCTCCCCCTCCGATTTCCCCCCTTCATTTTTCCCTTCCTGCTATCTTCTTCTTCTTCTTTTTTTTTTAGCATATAATGTATTATTTGTTTCAGAGGTACAGGTCTGTGATTGAACAGTCTTACACAATTCACAGTGCTCACCATAGCACATACCCTCCCCAATGTCTATCACCCAGCCACTGCATCCCTCCCACCCCCCACCACTCCAGCTACCCTCAGTTTGTTTCCTGAGATTAAGAATTCCTCATATCAGTGAGATCATATGATACATATCTTTCTCTGATTGACTTATTTCGCTCATCATAATACCCTCCAGTTCCATCCACATCATTACAAATGGCAAGATTTCATCCCTTTTGATGACTGCATAATATTCCTGTGTGTGTGTGTGTGTGTGTGTGTGTACCATATCTTCTTCAGCTATTCATCTGTTGATGAACATCTTGGCTCTTTCCATAGTTTGGTTATTGTGGACATTGCTGCTATAAACATCGGGGTGCAGGGGTGCCTGGGTGGCTCAGTTGGTTGGGCGACTGCCTTCGGCTAGGGTCATGATCCTGGAGTCCTGGGATCGAGTCCCACATCGGGCTCCCTGCTCGGTAGGGAGTCTGCTTCTCCCTCTGACCCTCCTCCCTCTCATGCTCTCTGTCTCTCATTCTCTCTCTCACAAATAAATAAAATCTTAAAAAAAAAATTTAAAGAAACATCAGGGTGCACATGCCCTTTCAGATCCCTACATTTGTATCTTTGGGGTAATTACCCAGTAGTGCATTGCTGGGTCGTAAGGTAGCTCTGTATTCAACTTTTTGAGGAACCTCCATACTGTTTTCCAGAGTGGCTGCACCAGCTTGCATTCCCACCAACAGTGTAGGAGGGTTCCCCTTTCTCCACATCCTGCCAACATCTGTCATTTCCTGACTTGTTAATTTTAGCCATTCTGACTGGTGTGAGGTGGTGTCTCATTGAGGTTTTGATTTGGATTTCCCTGATGCTGAGAGATGTTGAGCACTTTTTCATGTTTCTGTTGGCCATTTGGATGTCTTCTTCAGAGAAATGTCTGTTCATGTCTTCTGCCCATTTCTTGATTGGATCATTTGTTCTTTGGGTGTTGAGTTTCATAAGTTCTTTATAGATTTTGGATACTAGCCCTTTATCTGCTATGTCATTTGCACATATCTTCTCCCATTCTGTCGGTTGTCTTTTGGTTTTGTTGACAGTTTCTTTTGCTGTGCAAAAGCTTTTTATTTTGATGAGGTCCTAATAGTTCATTTTTGCCCTTGCTTCCCTTGCCTTTGGAGATTTTTCTAGGAAGAAGCTGCTGCAGGTGAGGTCGAAAAGGTTGCTGCCTGTGTTCTCCTTTAGGATTTTGATGGACTCCTGCCTCACATTTAGGTCTTTACACCATTTTGAGTCTATTTTTGTGTGTGGTGTAAGGAAATGGTCCAGTTTCATTCTTCTGCATGTGGCTGTCCAATTTTCCCAACACCATTTGTTGAAGAGACTGTTTTCCATTGGACATTCTTTCCTGCTTTGTCGAAGATTAGTTGACCATAGAGTTGAGGGTCCATTTCTGGGCTCTCTATTCTGTTCCATTGATCTATGTGTCTGTTTTTGTGCCAGTACCAAACTGTCTTGATGATGACAGCTTTGTAATAGAGCTTGAAGTCTGGAATTGTGATGCCACCGCTTTGCTTTTCTTTTTCAACATTCTTCTGGCTATTCGGGGTCTTTTCTGGTTCCATACAAATTTTAGGATTATTTGTTCCATTTCTTTGAAAAAAGTGGATGGTATTTTGATAGGGATTCCTTTGAATGTGTAGATTGCTCTAGGTAGCATTGACATCTTCACAATATTTGTTCTTCCAATCCATGAGCATGGAACATTTTTCCATTTCTTTGTGTCTTCCTCAATTTCTTTCAGGAGTATTTTATAGTTTTCTGAGTATAGATTCTTTGCCTCTTTGGTTAGGTTTATTCATTTTCTTAGCCATGAGGTCCAAAAGATAGGCAGAGGCCCAGGATATATTATGGACTTTCCATCTGCCATACAATCCTACTGTTGTGAGCCTACAGGAAAGGATAAAAGGACTAATAAAAAATACATTAAAGACTTTGTCACCGGGGCGCCTGGGTGACTCAGTCATTTGGGCACCCAACTATTGATTTTGGCTCAGGTCATGGTCTCAGGGTTGTGAGATTGAGCCCTGCATTGGGTTCCATGCTGAACAGAGAGCCTGCTTAAGATTCTCTCTTTCTCTCTCCCTCTACCTCTGCCCCTCTTCCCAGTCTCTCTCTCTCTCAAATCAATCAATCAATCAATCTTTTTTAAAAAAAGACTGTTATCAGATGGTTCCCTCAAAGGATGGTCTCCATGGCTAACAGAGGCAATTCAACTCCTTAATGCCACACCCACAGCAGGACAGACATCAGCCTAAGAATGCCCAATCAACAACAACCCTGAGGCTCAGGCAGTTATAGGTCTTGTTAGGAGGTTGAGCCCTATTTAGCTGAAGGAGGGACTCATTTTCCAATTGCCACAAGACCTCCCACATGGTGAGACTTTAGTTCATTGGAAATTAGCTTGGAGTGCCCCCACCCTGTGGCTTGAGGTACTAATCCCTTGGGGTCAAGGGCTCACATCCAGTATTTTTTTTTTAAGTAAAATCAATTTATTTCTCAGGCAAATTTTTGTACAGTTCAAAAGTGATTGTTATGAATTATAAGGAGTGAAAAATTATCCTTGAGTTGGAGAGAGGAAAGTTGGATTATATATTTTGAGAGAGAATACACAGATTCTGTGTATCAACTGAAACAAATGATCTAATTTCTTTAACAAAAAAATTGCAAGGATAAAAAAGAAAGGAGAAAGCTCAGATTAAAAGAGTCTATAAGAGACATAACAATCACAGAGTATGGACCTTATTTGATTCCTCACCTAACTAAACCATAACAAAAAAATTGTAGGGGTGCCTGGGTGGCTCAGTTAGTAGGCGACCAACTCTTGGTTTCAGCTCAGGTCATGATCTCAGGGTCATGAGATGGAGCCCCACATCATGCTCTGTGCTCGGTGCAGAGTCTGTTTGTCCCTCTCCCTCTGCTCTTCTCACCCCCTGTCTCTCAAATAAATAAAATCTTTTAAAAAATTGTAAGAGAGGAGAAAAATATAAACATCAATTGTATATTCGATAATAATAAAAAATCACTGCTAAAATTTGAAGTGTGATAATGGTATTGTGGCTGTGTTTATTTTTTTTTTTTAATTTTTTTTCTTAATGCCTTGTTCTACATTGGTTAGGGCCCAACACACATACAAATAACTGCTTTTGAACCTCTGACACTTCATACTGAGGCTGTGTTGTTAGTATGGGTACCAACTTAAATGCCTATGTACAATATAGACACATTCTCTGATGATGTTAAGGGGCAAATATATGATAATATCAGCCAGAATTGGTATTGGCTCATGGAACCAATCCACCACCATGTTGTTACTAAATGAAGATTTGCCATATCTGCTGCCTCTAGAACACATTTCTCTTTTCACCACTAGCCTTGCATAGCTGATGCTCCTTCCTGTTGCATAAGGATACATCTTCCTGTCATGGGCCACCACATATTGAAGTTCACAATCTCTCCAACTGTTGGGTCTGTTTAAATGATCTCTTTACCAGGTTTCTGGGGAAATCATAGTTCTAAGTGTTTTCTTTTGGCTTATAAGCATACTAATATTGTAATTGTGGCATAGGAATGCAAGTCATTTCCCAATATCTGGCCCTAGAGTCATTGTGGAAAAATGGCATATAAAGACTATACAAGCCATAAAGATGTCAAGGAATGGAGTGTAGGAGTGCTGACAACACTGAATCCATCTTTGGCCCTCCATATTATTCATGCTGAGACAATGACTTCCCTTGGGACTATATGTTCTATGACCCTTGGAGGTAAATGTATGCCCTGGACAGAATATGGAAAGGCTTGTTCTGATCATCCCTAAAGTAGCACACAGGAGGCACCACTTTAGATAACTAGAAGAAATGACTAAACAGGTGTTACGACTTTAAATAGATATCCTTAGACCTCACCACAATAGCCTTCTCTCTATAAAAGATGTGGGTTGAGGTCCAAATGGCAGGGGGAGGCAGAGAATAGCTGTGTAGCACCTGGATCATATGTCTGCCTGATCCTTCCATCAGTAATTTACTTTGAATAAAACTCTGTGCAAATGGTATGGAGTGGCTTGCCTCATTTTTCAGTCTCAAACTATATTCTCAGTCTGAAGGATACTTTACTGTCCTTCTTCCATCTTCTAACACCCCTCTTGTCTTTCAATAATTCTGATTTTGATTAGGGGAAATACTTAAAAACAATGGTATTGTCCATTATACTGACATAGATTTTCTAGTACATTCTTTGAGTTTAGACTATATGATGAGTGAATGAGAAATAAAAGAGAAGGGAGCTTGGGAAGATGGTGGAGTAGACCCTGAATTCACCACATCCCATGTTTTCAACTAGATACCATACAGATCCAAGTCAAAAAAACAAATAGTACTCTGAAGACTGGTAGAACAAACTATAGAACTAAATATAGAGAAGAAGCTACATCTGAAAGATTAGGAATATCAGAAAAGAAGAGACAAGATGCCTGCAAGGGGGAAGGAACTGTGCATGTGGAAAGGGCAGAGAAATAAGCCCTCAAACCAGGGTGCTCACACAGGGAAGACTAATCCCCATAACCAGGGGATCTGAATTCCACAGGTCATAAAACCAGTGGGACTTAGAGCCTGGAGGTTTAAAAATCAGCTGACTCAGAACTGGGAGGCCTGGAAGGTAAGTGAAAACTGGGTTGCCACTTTAAAAGAGACAGCAGCCTGCTCAAAGAGGAAACATAAAAATGGCAATTTATACAATGCTGGGGGCAAATGGGAGACAGATTTTAATATAATTTTGGAGTGTGCTGGGGAACTTCTCTGAAAATGAGGGAACTGGCAGGAGCCATTTTCCTCCCTTGCCCCCCAGCATAAACATAGAGCTACCCTCTAGAGGCAATGTTGCCCAGACACTTGCTACCTAACCTGCTAGCAGTGCAATATGCCCACAAGTTCTCCTGAGGATGAGCCCACTCTAAGATGGCTAGCCTTGGCCCAGGGCTCAGGGAAAATATTGTTAAAACCTTGTATGCATGCTGACCAGCTGCTGGTTGCACAGCTACTGCAGTGCACCAGGCACAGCCACCCTGGTGCACAGCAGTGTGCCCCAAGCCACCCTCATGCCCTGGACCCAGCCATGTCCCGCTTCATACCTCAGCAGCCCTGGCACACAACCCCCAGGCACCACAGTACTTGAGGGATACAGCATAGGACTAGTGGCCCAGTGCAAATTTTACTAATATTTCTGAGCTGCTCTCAAATTCCCTGGAAAGCATGCCCCCTCACACTTGGCCTACCTGGGTCCTCCTAAATCCACAGAAAGCAAGCACAGACCACAACAGGCAGAGTCAGTGTAGACAATTGCCTTGAAAGGAAAAGTGACTCAGATAAAACAACAGGACATAAGTAGCACACATAGGATAAACTTCTGAAGTACCATGTTCTGGTGAACCGGGGTCATAGCATTTCAGGGCACTTCAGAACCTCTTCTTCATAAGTCACTATGTTCAAGAGCAGAAGACACAGCTGACTTTCTTAACACACAGAAACAGACACAGAGAGGTAGAGAAAATGAGAAAGAGAAATTTATCCCAAATGTAACAATAGGACAAGGAGCAGAGAAATAAGCAAAACAGATATAAGTAATATACCTGATAGAGAATTTGAAGCAATGATCATAAGGGTACTCACTGGAGTCAAAAAAAGAATGGAAGACGTGAGTGAGACCCAGCACACAGAGATAAGGAATAACATAGCAGAGATAAAAGACACAATAAACGAAATGAGAAATGCACGTGATGTAATGAACAGCAGGATGAAAGAAGCAGAGGAACAAATTAGAGACCTAGAAGACAGACTAATGGAAAGCAATCAAACAGGACAAAAGAGAAAGAAAAGAATTAGACAAAATGAGAATAGAATTTGGGAACTCAGTGACTCCATCAAACTTAATCATAACATTCATATAATAGGAGTCCCTGAAGAAAAAGAGAGAAAAAAGGGGGAAGAAAATGTATTTGAAGAAATAATACCTGGGAGAGGGAGGAGTTAAGGTGACTGTGTATTAGGTAGACCCTGAGTTTGCTTCTTCCTTCAAACACAGCTTGATCAACATCCAGCTATTTTGAACAACTAAGAATACTGTCTGAAGATTAAGAAAAATTCTGCATAGTTGGAGGGAGAGAACGTGGCAGATGTGAGGTTCAAAGCTGTGAATCAGGGGAGAGGAGAGCTACAGGGCTGTGAAGGGAAGGGAACTCTTTCTGAAGAGCAAAGTCAGGGAGAGGGAGTGGGAGAGAGCACAGTGGGTAGGGATAGCACAATAAGCCAGAGTGAGGAGATCCCCTGGGTCGAACTGGGACAAATGACACCCCTTCCCAGAGTGCTTTTGGTTAGAGTGTATTTTACCTCTCCAAGGATGAGAGGCCAGCTGGGAACCATCGAGTAATGCTCAACATCAGGGACAGAGGTGTGTGCAAAGGGCAGATAACCTTGTAGAAGCTTTTTGCTATGAGCCACAATAGGCTTACACCACCATGGGCATGCCCAATGGCTGCTTTTCTGGGACAGAAAAAAGCAGAGAGTGGAGACATGGGCAGACTGCAGATAACCCACCTGCTGCTTTTTGTTATCTGCCACAATAGACTCAAGCCTCTACAACTGCTTTTCTGGGACAGAACAGAGTAGGGGACTCAGCCGCACACAGAAGTCAGATAACCTTGTTGCAGCATTTCACTGTGCATCACAATAAACTCTAGCCACTGTGCACACACTGTGCAACTGATGGCCCGGGAACAGACAGGTTAAGGGAAGGGAACTGACAAAAGCCTGGGACATAGGAGATTCTTCACTTTTCTGAGAAGGCCTCCTGAACAGCAGTGATCAGGAGTTCTCCTCCCCAAGGACCAGAGGTGGGGTGATGCCCTACTCCTCCACCATCATCCTCCATCCTACCACCAGCCCACCAGCACAGTAGGACTTCAGAGAGAAACACAGCACCTCCAGTGGAGGCTGGAGTCCTTTACACTAAACCCCATTCCCCTGCGCTTGGCAGGGGCATCTTTAGGAGGTCAAGTCAGCTTGTGAGCCAGCCAAGCTGACCTCTCCCTCAGAAGACCAACACAGGCCACCAGCATATACCAACTGATTACTTGGTTGACTGAATCTACTGATTAAACAATGCTTTAAAATGTCAGCTTCTGGTGGAAATAGGACCAGACTTGCTTCCTTTTTTCCCTTAATTTTAAAAATTTTAATTTTTAAAGATTTTTCTATTTTTTATTTTTCAATTTTTAATCATATATATGTATATACATATATATATTCTTTTTTTCCTCTTTAACTTTTTTTTGTATCAGGCTTATAATTTTTCAATCATTTGTTGGTTTGTTTCCTTCTCTTATTTCTCAGATCAGCCTTATTTTTTTTTCTTTTCTTCTTTCCTTACTCTTTTTTTTTCCCCTTCTTTCTTATTCTTTGGAATCAGGCTCATAGTTTTTGTTTGTCTGTTTGTTTGCATTTTTGTCCCTTTTCCTTTTCTCATGTCTTGGATCAGGCTTTTTTTTTTTTCTTTTCCAGGCTTATCTTAACAAACAAATCAAAGCACACCTAGCTAAAGGTCCAAATACTCCCCATTACAAGCGAGGAGGAACCCCAGAGAGGATGACCAGTGGGTAAGAGCATCCAAAACACAACAGCAGAGTGTACACAGCATACACAAGAAACACTTCCTGAAGTTTGTTGTCATTTTTATAGTTGTTTTTGTAGTTTATTTTCTTTTTCTTTCTTCTTTTATTTTCTGGACAAAATGATGAGATGGGGAAATTCACCCCAAAAGAAAGAACAGTAGATAGAACTCACAGCCACTGATTTAATCAGTATGAATATAAGTAAGATGGCTGAACTAGAATTTAAAAGAATGATTATAAAGATACTAGCTGGGCTTGAAAAAAGCATAGAAGACACTAGAGAATTGTTGAGATAAAAGAACTAAAATATAGCTAGACTGAATTTAAAAATGCTGTAGTTGAGATGAAGTCCCAAGTGGATGCCATAAAAATGAGGATGAATAAAGCAGAAGAGCCAATAAGTGATATAGAAGATAAAACTATGGAAAATAATGAAGCTGAAGAGGGAAAGAAAACAATTAGATCATGAAGGTAGACTTAGGGAACTCAGTAATTCCATAAAGTAAAATAATATCTGTATTTTAGGAGTCCCAGAAGAAAAAGAGTGGGAGAAAGTGGCAGGTTTATTTGAACAAATTATACCTGAGAAATTCCCTAATCTGGGGAAGGAAACAGGCATTCAAGTCCAAGAGGCACAGAGAACTGTCAATAAAAATTGGCTAACACCCTGACATATCATAGTGGAACCTGTAAATTAAAAAGATAAAGAGAAAATCCTGAAAGCAGCATGGGACAAGAGGTCCCTAATCTACAAGAGTATCACATAAGGCTGGCAGCAGAACTGTCCACAGAGACCTGGCAGGCCACAAAGGACTGGCATGATATATTCAATGTACTAAATGGGAAAAATATGCAACTAAGAATACTTTATCTAGCAAGGCTGTCATTCAGAATAGGAGAGACAACTTGTTTCCAAGACAAAAATAAGGAATTTGTGAACACTAAATCAGCCTTTCAAGAAACATTAAAGGGGAACTTTGAAGAGAGAATGAGCCCAAAAGTAACAAAGACCAGAAAGGAACAGGGACAGTCTACAGGAACAGCGAATTTACAGGGAATACAATGGCACTAAATTCATATCTTTCAATAATTACTCTGAGTGTAAATAGACTAAATGCTCCAATCAAAAGATATAGGATATCAAAATGGAAAAAAAAAATCACCCACTAATATACTGGTTACAACAGACTTATTTTAGCCCCAAAGACACCTCCAGATTGAAAGTGAGGGAGTGGAGAACAATTTATCATGCTAGTGGATGACAAAACAAAGCTGGAGTAGCCACCCTTATATCAGAAAAACTAGATTTTAAACCAAAGACTGTAATAATAGATGAAAAGGGATAAAAAGCTTTTGCACAGCAAAGGAAACAATCAACAAAACTAAAAGGCAACCTACAGAATGGGAGAATATATTCGAAAATGACATATCAAATAAGGGCTATTATCCAATATCTATAAAGAACTTATCAAACTCAACACCCAAAAAACAAACAAACAAAAATCCAGTCAAGAAATGGGTAGAAGACATGAACAGGCATTTCTCCAAAAAAAAAAAAAAAAAAGTACAAATGGCTAAAAGACACATGAAAAAATACTCAATATCACTCATCATTATGGAAAAACAAATCAAAGCCATAATGAGATACTACCTCACATCAGTCAGAATGGCCAACCCAGGAAATGACAGTAGTTGGCAAGGATGTGGGGAAAGGGGACCTCTTACACTGTTGGTGGGAATGGAACTGGTGCAGCCACTCTGGAAAAGAGTATGGAGGTTCCTCAAACCTTTGAACTAGAACTACGTTATGACTCAGCAATTGCACTACTAGGTATCTATCCAAAGGATACAAAAATAGTGATTTGAAGGGTCACATGCACCCCAATGTTTATAGCAGTAATGTCCACAATAGCCGAAATATGGAAAAAAAGTCCAGATATCCATCAAGAGATGAATGATGTAGTATATTTATACAATGAAATATTACTCTGCCATCAAAAAGAATGAAGTCTTGCCATTTGCAATGACATGGGTAGAACTAGAGGGCATTATGCTAAGCAAAATAAGTCAGTCAGAGAAAGACAAATACCATATGATTTCACTCATATGTGGAATTTAAGAAACAAAACAGATGAACACGGGAAAGGAAAGAAATATAAAATAAAATGTAAACAAGGAGAGAGGCAAAGCATAAGAGAATCTTAACTATAGGGAAAAAACAAGGTTGCTGGAGGGAAGGTGTGTGGGAAATGGAGTAATTGGGTGAAGGGCATTAAGGAGGGTGCTTGATGTAATAAGCACTGGGTGTTATATGCAACTGATGAATCACTAAATTCTACCCTGAAAGTAATAATATACTTATGTTAACTAAATTGAATTTAAATTAAAAAAAATTAAAAAAGAAAGAATAGCTGAAAACTTCCCTAATATGGGGAAAAAACAGATATCTTGATCCAGGGGGCTGGGGAACCCTAACAAAATTAACAAAAGCAAAAAAAAATAATCTTTCAAAGCAGCAAGACAAAAGATGTCAGTAACTTGCAAGGGAAAATGCATAAATACATCAGGATATTGAAGAGAAATGTTCCAAGTCAGAATAAAGTGTCATGATATATTAAAAGTGTTGAATGGGAAAAAACCTGCTGCCTAGAATACTCTATCCAGCAAAGCTAAAATTCAGAAAGAAGGAGAAATGAAGAGTTTCCCAGAAAAACAAAAACCAAAGGTGTTCACAGGTAGTAAACAATATAAAGTTAGGAAACAAAAATGTAGTAAAAATGATTATTTCTGTAAAAAAATAAGTTAAGGAACTCACAAAAATGGATATGACATATAATAACATATGCCTAAAATGTGGGGAGGAGAGGAATGAATTGGTTGAAATGTAAATGACCATCAACTTAATATAGCCTGCTATATACAGAAGAGGTTATAAACATATCTAATAGTAACTATATGTCAAAAAAATTAACAAATATTCAAGGAGTAGAGAAAAAGGAATCCAAATATATCAGTGTAGAAAATCAGCAAACCAGGAAGGAAGGAAAGACAAGAAAGGATCAGAGAAAATCTTGAGAAAGAATCACAAACCAAGTAATAAATCAATAAATGCATATCTATCAATAATTACTATGAATGTAAATGGCATACAAGCGCCTACCAAAAGACATGGGGTGACTGAATCGATAAAAAAAAAAAAAAGACCCATCTATATGCTGCCTACAAGAGACCCATTTTAGACCTAAGGATACCTGCAGATAGAAAGTGAAAGGATAAAGAAACACCTTTCATCCAAAAGGATGTCAAAAGAAAGCAAGCATAGCAATCTTATATTAGAAAACTAGACTTTAAACACAGACTGTAACAAGAGACAAAGAAGGACACTATATATTAATGGGGTCAATCCAACAAGAGGACATGACAATGTAAATAATTATGCACTGAACATTGGAGCACCTAAATACATAAAACAATAACAAACACAAAGGAGCTAATCAATAGTAATACAATAAAAGTAGGGGACACTAACAGCCCCACTTACATCAATGGACAGATCATTTAAACAGAAAGTCAACAAGGAAACTGACTTTAACTGACACACTAGAACAGAGGAATTTAACAGATATAATCAGAACATTCCATCCTAAAACAACAGAATACACGTTCTTTTCAAGTGCATACCAAATATTCTCCAGAAAAGACCACATATTAACACACAAAACCAACCTCAGTGAATTGAAGAAGACCAAAATCATACGGTGCCTATTTTCTGAATACAACACTATGAAAGTGGAAGTAAACCACAAGAAATAAACTGGAAACACCAAAAAATACATGTATCAAAAATAAAAATACCCAAAATATGATATTTTAAATAATGTGCTACTGAACAGTGAATGGATAAACCAGGAAATAAAAGAAGAAATAATAAAAATATAAGGAATCAATTCAAAATGAAAACACAATGGTCCAAAACCTCTGGAATGCAGGAAAAGTGGTTCTATGAAGGAATTTTATAGCAATACTAGCCTACCTTAAGAAGTGAGAAAAATCTCAATTAAACAACCTAACCCTGAACCTAAAGAGCTAGAAAAATAACAAATGCAACTTAAAACAATCAGAAAGAAGGAAATAATAAATATTAGAACAGAAATAAATGATATAGAAATTTTAAAAAAGCAATTGATCAGATCTTTGAAATCAGGAGATGGTTGTTTGGAAAAACCAACTAGAACTGATAAACTTCTAGCCACACTTAGCAAGGAAAAAAGAAAAGGACTCACATACATATAATCACAAATGAGAAAGGAGAAATAATGAGAAACACCACAGAAATTCAAACAAACATAAGTAAATATCATGAAACAGTATATGCCAAAAAACTGGACAAACTAGAAGAAATGGATAAAAGCCTAGAAACATAAACCACAAAAACTGAAAGAGGAAGAAAAATAAATTTTTAACAGACTGATAACTAGTAAAGAAACTGAGTGAACAATAAAAAAAAAATCCCAACAGATGGGAGAAATAAGATGGTGGCATGGTAGGAGGACCCTAGGCTTATCTCATCCCTCCAACACAAGCAGATAACTATCAAATCATTCTGAATACATAACAAATTGACCTGAGGACTAGCAGAACAAACACCACAGCTAAAGGGACAAAAGAGGCCACATTGAGGAAGGTAGGAAGTGTGGGGAGGTGGTTTGGGGGAGAAATGGATCGTGGGTGCTTTTGAGGGGAGTGAGCCCTAGTCTTGGAGAAATGAGAGAGAGAGAGAGGAGCGTACAGCGGAATGCACAAGGAGAACACTTCCTTAAACAATTGGCTGGGAAAATGAGAGGGCTGATTTTCATGAGTTTTCAAAACCAGCAGGGCTTAAAGACAGGAGTTTTAATAATTGGTGGGCTTGGCTGTATTAGAGCCCTCAGGGTGCTGTCCTACTCATGGAGAAAAGGCAGGCAAACAATCTGGGGCAGAAGGCATGATCTGAGGAATGACTGGGACACATGGGGGGAAATTGTTTGCTCTTCTTGGAAAGTGTCCCTGAGAGGTAGCATTCACAGAGTTGTATTTTTAGGGATGAAAGAAACAGCAGGTGCTATTTCCCTCCCCCAACCATCAGCATAGGTGCAGAGCCACCTGCCAAGGGCAGCTGGGTGCAAGGCTGGCTGCCTAGCCTGCCTGCTCCCAACCCCACGCCCATACATACTGGCACCACTGCCCTTCTTTGTCAAGCCCACCCCATTCCCACTGTGGGAAGACTCTCCCCCAGAAGACCAAAGTAGGCCCCTGCCCACACAATGTTCCTGAAAGCCTGGAGTTTTAAAAAATCAGCAGGGTGATGGAATACAGCCTGGAGGGCACTGTACTGCTCCTAAGAAGGCAGGCAAACGACTTGGAGGGAATCAGTGTGAAAATGGCATTCTGAAAAATGCCTGGGATACACAAGGGGGAGATAATTTGCTCTTCTGTGAGGGTTGCCTTGAGAGCAGCAAGCATTGCTACCCCTCTCTAGGGACAATGGAGCTGGCTGGCACCATTTTCCTTCTTTGCCCCGCAGCATTAACACAGATCTACCTTCAGTAAACAACACGACATCAACACTGTCTGCCTAACATGCTTCCACCAAGTTCTGCCCCCTGTGTTCTGCCAATACTGCCCTTCTTGGTCAAGTGTACATTAATCCCAGTGCAGCAGACCTCTTCCCCAGAAAACCAGCAGAAACATGTGCCTACACCACATCATCTGACCAGAGAGTTCTGTGGGGCTTCAATTCTAGTGGAAGTAGCATTAGGTCTCATTCAATAAGAAGACAAGAAAAAAACTAGTTAAAACTCACCACACTCTGCCCAAGGACCAAATACTGCCCACTGCAGAAAAGGAGACCCTCTGCAAACAACTGGCCTGAAGAATAGATCAGCTAAAACACAGTAACAGAGCACACACTGCACACATTAGACACTACTTGAAGTGCTGGGCCTGGACACTATATGATCTCTTATTCATAAATCCATTACTCTCAGAAGTAGGAAACGTAACAGGCTTTTCTAACACAAAGAAGACAGAGATTTAGGCAAAATGTCAAGATGTAGGAATGCATTCCAAATGAAAGAAGATAATGTCACAGCCAGAGATCTAAGTGAAACAGATATAAGAAACATGTCTGATGGAGTATTTAAAGCAACAATCGTAAGGATACAATCTGGGCTTGAGAAAAGAATAAAAGATTTCAGGGAGGCCCTTACCACAAAGACAAAAGAATTAAAAAGACAATCAGCTAGAAGTGAAAAATGCAATAACTGAGATTCAAAACAGACTTGAGGCAGTGAACACAAGGATGGAGGAAGCAGAGGAAGGAATAAGATATAGAAGATAAAATAATGGAAAATAGTAATGAAGTTGAAAAAAAGAGAGAAAGAAGAACTATGGAACACCAGAATAGATTTAGGGAACTCAGTGATTCCACCAAATGCAATAACAG
Source organism: Mirounga angustirostris (assembly GCF_029215605.1). Taxonomy (NCBI): domain Eukaryota; kingdom Metazoa; phylum Chordata; class Mammalia; order Carnivora; family Phocidae; genus Mirounga; species Mirounga angustirostris. The sequence continues at coordinate 63,251,789 of NW_026991719.1, forward strand.
TCATGATAGTACTCCCAGAAGAAGAGAATGAAAAGTGGGCAGAAGGTTTATTTGAGGAAATCATATCTAAAAACTTCCCTTAGGTGGCACCTGGGTGGCTCAGTCAATTAAGCATCTGCCTTTGGCTCAGGTCATGATCCCAGTGTCCTGGGATCGAGCACTGCATTGAGCTCTCAGCTCAGCAAGGAGCCTGCTTCTCTCTTTGTCCCTCCCACCACTCATGCTCTCTCTCTCTCTCTGTATGAAATAAATAAATAAAATCTTTAAAGAAAAAAAAACTTCCCTAATGTGGGGAAGGAAACAGGCATCCAAATTGAGGAGGCATACAGAACTCTTATCTAAATCAACAAAAGCAGGTGAACACTATGATATATTGTAATTAAATTTGCAAAGTACAGTGATAAAGTAAGCCAGCCCTGCAAGAAATACCAAAGGGGACTCTTTGAGTGGAAAGGAAAGACTAAAAGTGACAAAGACATGGAAGGCACAGAGAAAGTCACCAGAAACAATGAAAAACCAAGTATTAAAATGGCACTAAATACATATGCATCAGTAATTACTCTGAATGTAAATGAACTTAATGCTTCAATCAAAAGATAGGGCATCAGAATGGATTAAAAAAGAACCAAGACCCATCTTTATGCTGCCTACAAGAGACTCATTTTAGACCTAAAGACATGGGCAGATTGAAAGTGAGGGGACGGATAAATATTTATCATGCAAAGGGACATCAAAAGAAAGGTGGAGTAGCAAGGCTTAATATCAGATAAATAGATTTTAAGCCACTGACTGTAAGAAGTGATGAAAAAGGGCACTGTATCATAATAATGGGAACTATCCAACAAGAAGATCTAACAAATGTAAATACTTATGCCTCCAACATGGGAACACCTAAAGATATACAACAATTAATAACAAACATAATGGAACTCACTGACAATAATACAGTATGGGTATGGGACCCTAATATCCCCTTACATCAATGGAAAGATCATATAAGCAGAAAATCAACAAGGAAACAATGGCTTTGAATGGCACACTGGATGACTTAACAGATATATTCAGAGTATTCCATAGTAACTCCACAGAATACATATTCAAGTGCACATGGGACATTCTCTGGAATAGATCACATACTATGTCACAGATCAGGCCTCAACATTTACAAAAAAAGATTGAAATCATACCATGCATCCTTTCTGACCACAACACTGTGAAATTTGAAGCAACCAGAAGAAAAAAGTTTGGAAAGACCACCAATACATGGAGGTTAAACAACATCCTTCTAAACAATGAAAGGGTCAACCAGAAAATGAAAGAAGAAATTAAAAATACATAGAAACAAATGTAAATGAAAACACAATGGTACAAAACCTCTGGGATGCAGCAAAAGCTGTCCTAAGAAGGAAGTATATAGCAATACAGGTGTGCCTCAAGAAGCAAGGAAAATCTCAAATAAATAACGTAAACATACAACTAAAGGAGCTACAAAAACAATGAATGAAGCCTAAAGCCAGCAGAAGAAAGGAAATAATAAAGATTAGAGGAAAAATAAATGAAATGGGAACTAAATAAAATAATAGAAAAATTTGAAAATTTAATACAATTAATAAGTCCCTAGTCAGACATTTCAAAAAGTAAAGAGAAGTGATCCACATAAATAAAATCACAAATGAGAGAAGAGAAATAACCAACACCACAAAAATACAAATGATTTTAAGAGAATATTATGAAAAACTATATGACAACAGAACAATAGGCCAACAAATTGGACAACCTAGAAGAAATGGATAAATTCCTAGAAATATATAAACCACCAAAACAGAAACAGGAAGAAATGGAAAATTTGCATTTCTCTGTGTCTTCCTCAATTTCTTAGTTAAGTGTTTTATAGTTTCTAGAGTATAGATCCGTTCCTCTTTTGTTAGTTTTATTCCTAGGTATCTTATGGTTTTGGGTGCTATTGTAAATGGAAACAATTCCTTAATTTATCTTTCTTCAGTCACATTGTTAGTGTATAGAAATGTAACTGATGCCTGTGTATTGGTTTTGTATCCTGCCACATTGCTGAATTGCTATATGAGTTCTAGTAATTTGGGGGTGGAGTCTTTTGGGTTTTCCACATAAAGTACCTTGTAATCTGTGAAGAGAGAGAGTTTGACTTCTATGCCAATTTGAATGCCTTTTATTTCTTTTTGTTGTCTGATTGCTGAGGCTAGGACTTCTAGTACTATGTTGAACAGCAGTGGTGATAGTGGGCATCCCTGTTGTGTTCCTGATCTTAATGGGAAAGCTCTCAGTTTTTCCCCATTGAGAATGATATTTTCTATGAGCCTTTCATAGGCAGGTTTTATGATATTGAGGTGTGTTACCTCTATCCCTGTACTTTGGAGAGTTTTAATCAGGAAAGGATGCTGTATTTGGCAAAAGCTTTCTCTGCATTGATTGACAGGATCATATGGTTCTTGTCTTTTCTTTTTATTAATGTGCTCTATTACACTGATTGATTTGCAAATATTGAACCACCCCTTCATCCCAGGAATAAATCCCACCAGGTCGTGGTGAAAAATACTTTTATTGTACTGTTGGATCCTATTGGCTAAGATCTTGTTGAGTATTTTGGCATCCATGCTCATCAGGGATATTGGCTGTAATTCTCCTTTTTGATGGGGTCTTTGTTTGGTTTTGGGATCAGGGTAATTCTGGCCTAATAGAACAAGTTTGGAAGTTTTCCTTCCATTTCTATTTTTGAAACAGCTTCAGTAAAATAGGTATGATTTCTTCTTTAAATATTTGGTAGAATTCCCCTGGGAAGCCACCTGGCCCTGGACTCTTGTTTTTGGGGAGGTTTTTGATTACTGTTTCAATTTCCTTGCAGGTTATTAGTCTGTTCAGATTGTCTATTTCTTCCTATTTCAGTTTTGGTAGTTTATAAGTTTCCAGGAATGCATCTATTTCTTCCAGATTGTCTAGTTTGTTGGCATATAGCTGCTAGTAGTAAGTTCTAATACTTGTCTCTAATTCCTTGGTATTTGTAGAGATTTCTCCCCTTTCATTCATGATTTTATTAATTTGGGTCCTTTCTCTTTTCTTTTGGATAAGTTTCACCAGAAGTTTATTGATCTTATTAATTCTTTCAAAGAATCAGCTTCTAGTTTTGTTGATCTGTTCTACTAATCTTCTAATTTCTATTTCATTGATTTCTGCTCTAATCTTTATTATTTCTCTTCTCTTACTTAGTTTAGGCTTTATTTGCTATTCTTTCCCCAGGTCCTTTAGGTATAAGGTTAGCTTGTGCATTTGGGAATTTTCTAATTTTTTGAGAGCTTAGATGGCTATGTACTTCCCTCTAAGGACTGCCCTTGCAGTATCCCATAGGTTTGGAATTGATGTGTTTTCATTTTCATCAGTTTGCATGAAATGTTTAAGTTCTTCTTTAATTTCCTCATTGACCCATTCATTCTTAGCTGGATGTTCTTTATCCTCCAAGTGTTTGCATTCTTTCCAAAATTTTCCTTGTGTTTGAGTTCCAGTTTCAAACCATTGTGATCTGAAAATATTTAGGGAATAATCTCAATCTTTTGGTATCAGTTGAGACCTGATTTGTGACCCAGTATGTGATCTATTCTGGAGAACGCTCCATGTGGCCTCAAGAAGAATGAGTATTCTGTTGTTTTAGGATGGAATGTTCTGTATATATCCACAAAGTCCATCTGGTCCAATTGTCCTTCAAAGCTCTTGTTCCTTTGTTGATCTGCTTAGATGATCTGTTCATTGCTGTGAGTGGGGTGTTGAAGTCTACTGTTAATCTATTATTATCAATATGTTTCTTTATTTTGGTTATTAGTTGGTTTGTGTAATTGGCTGCTCCCAAGTTGTAAGCATATATATATTTGCAATTGTTAGATTTTCTTGTTGGATAGACTCTTTAAGTATGATATACTGTCCCTCTACATCTCTTACTACAGTCTTTGGTTTAAAATATAATTTGTCTGATAAGAAGATTGCTATCCCATTTTCCTTTTGAGGTCCGTTGGCATGGTAAATGGTTTTCCATCTCCTCACTTTCAATCTGATATCTTTAGTTTCAGAATGAGTCTCTTGTAGACAGCATATGGAAGGTCCTGCTTTTTTATCCAATCTGAAACCCTGTGTCCTTTCAGAGGAGGATTCAGCCCATTTACATTCAGAGTAGCTATTGAAAGATATGAATTGTATAGGCTATTGTATTGCCTGTAAAATCCCTGTTTCTGTGGATTGTCTCTGTAAGTTTCTGTTCTATATTACTCTTGGTGTCTCTCTCGCTTTCAGAATCTCCCTAAATATTTCTTGCAGGGCTGGCTTGATGGTCACATATTCTTTCAGTTTCTTCCCATTCTGGAAGCTCTTTATCTCTCCACCCATTCTGAATGACAGCCTTGCTGGATAAAGTATTCTTGGCTGCATGTTTTTCTCATTTAGTACACTGAATATGTCTTACCAGTGCTTTCTGGCCTGTCAGGTTTCTGTGCATAGGTCTGATGTTATTCTTTTTTTTTTCTTTTAAAGATTTTATTTATTTATTTGAGAAAGAGAATGAGAGAGAGCACGAGAGGGAAGAGGATCAGAGGGAGAAGCAGACCCCCCGCCGAGCAGGGAGCCCAATGTGGGACTCGATCCCGGGACTCCAGGATCATGACCTGAGCTGAAGGCAGTCGCTTAACCAACTGAGCCACCCAGGCGCCCCGGTCTGATGTTATTCTGATGTTCCTCCCACCATCCATAAGAATTTCTTCCCCATAGCTGCTCTCAGGATAGCTTTCTTGCCTCTAAGTTTTGCACATTTCCCTATTATATGCTGGGGTGTTAGTCCATTTTTATTAATTTTGGGAGGGGTCCTCTTGGACATGAATGCTTGTTTCCTTCCCCAAATTAGGGAAAGTCTCAGGTATGATTTGCTCAAATATACCTTATTCTCCTCTCTCCTTCTCCACCCCATTAGAGATCACAATAATTCTGACATTGGAATATTTCAAGGCATCATTGATCTCTCTAAGTCTCTTCTCATGGGCTTCTAGCTGCCTATTCTTTTCTTGGCTTTCTTCCTATCAGCTTATCTTCTAGATCACTAATTTGTTCTTCTGCCTCATTATTACCGTGGCTGTTAGAGTATCCAGTTTAGACTGCATCTCATTCATAACATTTTTAATTTCAGCTGATTAGATCTCATTTCTGCCCTTAGAGATTCTATATTGTCATTTTTTTCAAGCCTAGCTTTTTTCAAGCCTAGCTATTGACTTTATGATTGCTCTCCTGAATTCTATTACTGACATCTTGCTTATATCCATATCCATTAGTTCTATGGCAGAGGACATTGTCTCAGGTTCTTTTCTTTGTTGAGAGTTCCTCCTCCTAGTCATTCTGTCGAGGGATGTTTGAGTGAGTGTCCAAAATATCAACCACGACCCAAGCAAAGTGCACCCTAAAAAAAGTCCAAAGTGGCCAGAAGCTACCACAGATATGCCACCAAAACCAAGATGATCCCTAAGAGTAAAAAAAAAAAAAAAAGGGTGTGTGTGTGAGAGAGAGTATAATCCCTAAGGGTGGACAAAACAGGGTGGTCTGCCTGTTCATGATTGATTTTTGGCTGTGTGTTAGAAGACACTATATCCCAAAATTGCAAAGAAATCAGGACTTATATATATATATATATATATATATATATATATATATATATATCAATCAAGATAAAATTGAGTGAAAAACGGACTAGTGTGGGACATAAACCTATAAAACATAGATGTGAAAAAAATAAAAGTTAAAAAGCAACTTAAAAACATAAGTTGTGAAATAAGAATCTATTTGAAAAGGGGAACAGGGTTAACAAAAAGAGAAGAAAGAAAGAAAGAAAGAAAGAAAGAAAGAAAGAAAGAAAGAAAGAAAGAAAGAAAGAGGAAAGAAATGTAAAGAAGAAGAAGAAAAGTAAAATTTTAGCCTGAAGTATAAATGAGTCATGAGGGAACACCTGGATCTCCCTATGTTATTCTTTCCCCTGGCCCTTGGCTAGTATCTTGGTGAGAATTTTTGCATCCATGTTCATCAGGGATATTTGTCTCTAATTCTTTTTAGTGGGTTCTTTGGTTTGGGGATCAAGGTAATGCTGACCTCATATGAGGAGTTTGGAATTTTTCCTTCCATTTCTATTTTTTGGAACAGTTCCAGAAGAAGGGGTATCAATTCTTTAAATGTTTGGCAGAATTCCCCTGGGAAGCCATCTGGCCCTGGATTCTTGTTTGTTGGCAGATTTTTGATTACAGATTCAATTTCTTTGCTGGTTATAGGTCTGTTCAGATTTTCTATTTCTTCCTGTTTCACTTTTGGTAGTTTGTTTCTAGGAATTCATCTATTTCTTGCTGATTGCCTAATTAGTTGGCATATAATTGCTCATAATATTGTCTTATAATTGTATTTCTGAGGTGTTGGTTGTTATCTCTACTCTCTCATTCATGATTTTATTTATTTGGGGTCTTTTAAGTTTCTTTTGAATAAGTCTGGCTAGGAGTTTACCAATCTTATTAATTCTTTCAAAGAACCAGCTCTTATCTTTAAAAAAAAAAACAAAAAGTGTGCCTGGGTGGCTCAGTCGTTAAGCATCTGTCTTCAGCTCAGGTCATGATGCCGGGATCCTGGGATTGAGCCCCGCATAGGGCTCCCTGCTCAGTGGGAAGCCTGCTTCTCCCTATCCCACTCCCCCCGCTTGTGTTCCCTTTCTCTCTGTGTCTCTCTCTGTCAAATAAATAAATAAAATCTTTAAACAAAACAAAACAACAACAAAAAAGAACCAGCTCTTAGTTTTGTTGATCTGTTCTACTGCTTTTTTTTTTTTTAATTTCTATACCATTGATTTCTGCTCTTATCTTTATTATTTCCCTCTCCTGCTGGATTTAGGCTTTATTTGCTGTCCTTTTTCCAGCTCTTTGAGGTATAAGCTAAGGTTGTGTATTTGACTTTTCTTGTTTCATGAAGAAGGCCTGTATTGCTATGTACTTCCCTGCTACGACTGCCTTTGCTGCATCCCAAAATTTTGATCTGTCTTGTTTTCATTTTCATTTGCTTCCATGTATTTTTAAAATTCTTCTTTAATTTCCTCTTTGGCCTATTCATTCTTTAGTAGGATGTTTTTTAACCTCCATGTATTTCTGGTCTTTCCAATTTTTTCTTTTTGTGGTTGACTTCAACTTTCATAGCATTGTGGTCTGCAAGTATGTATGATATGATCTCAAACTTTCTGTACTGTTTGAGGCCTTATTTGTGACACAGTATGTGATCTATTCTGGAGAATATTCCATGTGCACTTCAAAAGAATATGTATTCTGCTGCTTTAGGATGAAATGCTCTGAATAGGTCTGTTAAGTCCATCTGGTTCAGTGAGTCATTTAAAGCCCTTGATTTGTTGTTGATTTTATGCTTAGATGGTCTCTCCATTGCTGTGAGTGGGGTGTTAAGTTTCCCTACTATGATGTATTATTATCAATGAGTTTCTTTAATTTTGTTATTAATTGATTTATATATTTAACTGCTTCCAAGTTAGGTATAAATATTTATAATTGTTATATCTTCTCATTGGCTAGACCTATTTAATATGAATAGTGTCCTTCTTCATCTCATATTAAGCTTTGCTTTACAATCTAGTTTGTCTAATATAAGTATGATTACTCCAGCTTTCTTTTGATGTTCATTTGCATGGTGAATTGTTCTCCAACCCCTCACTTTCAATCTGCAGGTGTCTTTGAGACTCAAATGAGTCTCTTGTGGGAATCATGTAGTTGGGTCTCAGATTTTTATTCATTCTGATGCCCTTTGTCTTTTGATTAGGCCATTTACATTCAGAGTAATTATTGAAAGTATTATGAATTTAGTGTCATTGTATTACTTGTAAAGATGTTGTTCCTGTAGATTGTCTCTGTTCCTTTGTAGTCTTTGTTAATTTTGGTCTCTCTTTCCTGCTCAAAGTGTCCCCTTTAATATTTCTTGCTGAGTTGTTTTAGTGTTCATAAACTTCTTTAGTTTTTCTTTGTCTTGGAAACTCTCTCCTTCTATTCTGAATGGTAGCCTTGCTGGATAAAATATTCTTGGCTGCTTATTTTTCCCATTTAGCATGTTGAATATATCATGCCACTCCTTTCTGCCCTGCCAGATCTCTGTGGGCAGGTCTGTTGCTAATCTTATGTGTCTATCCTTGTAGGTTAAGGACCCTTATAGCTTAAGAACATTGTCTCCCTAGCTACTTTCAGAATTCTCTCTTGATCGTTGTATTTTGCAAGTTTCACTATGATATGACCTGATTTTGAGGAGAGTTCTCTGTGCTTCTTGGAATTAAATTCCTGTTTCCTTCCCCAGATTAGGGAAGTTTTCAGCTACAATTTGTTCAAATAAACCTTCTGCCCTTTTTCCCATTCTTCTTCTTCTTGGATTCCTAAGATGCAGATATTATTTTGTTTTATGGAATCACTGAGTTCTCTAAGTCTCCTTTCATGATCGAATAGTTTTTTTTATTTCAGCCTTACAAGCTTTTAGGTCTTTTATCTCTGCAACAAGGGTTTCTATGCTTTCTTCTGTGCTTTTTTCTTCTATGCTGTTGACCTAAATTCTTATTCAGATATATTACTTATATCTGTTTTAAGCAAGTCCCTGACTGTGATTTCTTCCTGATCTTTCTTTTGGGGAGAATTCTTGTGTCTTGTCATTTTGGCTAAGTTTCTAATTTTTGCATGTTTTGAAAGCTTGTTATGTTTCCTTCACCTCAGAGTAATGTTATATGTAAAAGAAGTCATACAGTGTCCAGGGACTGGCACTTCAGGAAGTGTTTCTGGTGTATGCTCTGTGCACTTTGCTGTTGTATTTTGGCTGTTCTTTCCCACTGATCAGTCCTCTGTAGAGTTTCTACTTGCTTGTAGTGGGGAGTGTTTGTAAATTTATCTAAGTGTGCTTTGATTTGTTTGTTGAAAAACGCCTGGAAAAAAAGGAAAGAAAAAAAAGTAAAAAAAAAAAAAAAAGGAAAGAGAGAGAAGCCTGCTCCAAGAAAAGAGAAAAGGGAAAGAAATGAAAACAAACAATCATAAAAACTATAATCATGAATCTAAAGAAAAAAAGAAAAAATATAAAGAAAAATAAAAGAAAAAAAATAAGCCTGATCCAAAAATAAAAGAGAAAAGGAAATGAAAAAACAACCTAAGAAACAAAAACTATAAGCCTGAATCCAAAGGGGAAAAAAAAGAATTAGGAAAATAAAAATATAGCCTGGTCCTATTTTCACCAGAACTAAAGGGGATATTTTGAAGCACTCAATGATCAATAGACTTGCTTCATGCAGCATGCTGCCTGTGTTGCTTCTCTGGGGAAAGGCCAGCTGCACTGACTCAGAGTCAATCTTGCCCAAGTAATAAAAAGCAATCACCAAGCACAGGGGGCAGCTCACACCTCCACTTGGGGCCACTGTGTTGCTCTCTGAAGTCTATCCTTGTTGGTAGCGAGGGTAAACTCATCTCAGGACAGGGGATCTCACATCCCCTGCTGTTGAGGAAACCATCACAGAAAAGCTAGCGTTGACAGCACACCAGGTGCCCAGCTCTCTTGTATTTTACCTTAGCTATGCAGCTGGGATTCAAAACTCCAAATCTTAAAGGAGCCTGCACCATTTGGATTCACTAACTCTCCTGGATTTGAGCCTCACTGGACTCTGGACTAGTGCCTTTGTCCCAGATAAATAGTCTAAACCCTGTGTGGTGTGCAGAATCTGTGGTGTGTCACCACAAAAAGCAGCAACCATATTATCCACCCTCTGCCCATGCCTTTGTTCCTTGCTGATGAAAGGTCATTTGCTGATGTTTGTATGGTCTTTTGTCCTTGGTGAGTCCATATACCCTCTTTCAAATTTACTCTAAGAAGGGGAGTGATCTGTCCCAGTGTAACACAGGAGATCCCTACACCACTTTGTGCTCCCAGGCCAGAGCCCTCCTTCTTTCCAGGAGGGCAGTCTACAGCTCCACTCTGGTGAAAGTCATGCACTTCCAAAATCTCAGAGCTTGAGCTCCACTCACTGTTTGCAAAACACCTGTGCCACTCTGTTCCACCAGCTCCCCAGTCTGTGGGCTGAGAGGTTTTCTTCTTGTGTGAGCCCAAGGTCACACTCTCTCAATCCTTTCTCCATATCTCAGTTTTCTTTCCCTGCAGAAAGGGTTCCCTCCCCTCCATAGTACAGCAGCTTTTCTCTCCCCCAATTCACTTCCATGCACCTGGCACCTGTGACACTATCTCCCCCCAACTGTGGAGATCGTTCTTCCAATCCTCAGATTAATTTCCTGGGTGTTCCAAGCAATCTGACCTCAATACAACTGTGTTTCAAGGCAAAGGAAATCCATGGTCCCCCACTTCTCTCCCAATGCGATTGTTTTTTTTTTTTTAATTTGTCCTCTGATAGTTTGTTAATAGTGTATAAAAGTACAACCAATTTTTTCCCCAAATTTTGATTTAAATTCTACTTACTTAACCTCTAGTGTACTACTGTTTTCAGGAGTAGAATTTAGTGATTCATCACTTATATATAACACCCAGTGCTCATCATAACAAGTGCCTTTGATAATACCCATCCATCCATTTATCCCATTCCACAACCACCTCCCTCCATCAACTATCATTTTGTTCTCTATCATTAAGAGTCTCTTACGGTTTGCTTAACTTACTATTTTTCCCATTCCCATATGTTCATCTGTTTTGTTTTTTAATTCCACATGTTAGTGAAATCATATGGTATTTGTCTTTCTCTGACTGACTTATTTTCCTTTAGCTAGATCTACATCATTCCAAATGGAAAGATTACATTCTCTTTGATGGCTGAATAATATTCCATTGTATATGCATAACATATCTTCTTTATCCATTCATCAGTCGATGGACATTTGGGCTCTTTCCATAGATTAGCTATTGTTGATAATGATGCTATGAACATGAGAGGGCATGTACCCATTCCAATCTGTATTTTTGTGTCTTTTGGGTAAATGCCTAGGAGTGTAATTGTTGGGTTATAGGGTAGTTCTATTTTCAACTTTCTGAGGGACCCCCATACTGTTTTCCAGAGTGACTGCTCCAGTTTTCATTCCCAAAAACATTTTAAAAGGGTTCCCCTTTCTCTGCATCCTCACCAACATCTGTTGTTTCCTGTGTTATTTTAGCCATTCTGACAGGTGTAAGGTGATATCTCATTGTGGTTTTGATTTTTATTTCCTTGATGATGAGTGATGCTGGGCATCTTTTTGTGTGTCTGTTAGCCATCTGGGTGTCTTCAGAAAAATGTCTATTCATGTCTTTTTTCCATTTCTTAACTGGATTATTTGTTTTTAGGGTGTGGAGTTTCATGAGTTCTTTTTAGATTTTGGATACTAACCCTTTATCAGATATGTCATTTGCAAATATCTTCTCCCATTCTGTAAGATACCTTTTAGATTTGTAGACTGTTTGCATTACTATGCAAAAGTTTTTATCTTGATGAAGTCCTAATATTTCATTTTTGCTTTCATTTCTCTTGCCTCCTGAGACATGTCTAGTAAGAAGTTGTTCTGGCTAAGGTTGAAGATGTTGTGGCCTGTGTTCTTCTCTAGGATTTTGATAGTTTCTTGTCTAACATCTAGGTCTTTCATCCATTTGGAATTTATTTTTGTGTATTGTGTAAGAAAGTGGTCCACTTTCATTCTTCTGCATTTAGCTGTCCAATTTTCCCAAGACACTTTGTTGAAGAGAATGTCTTTTTTTCCATAAGATATTCTTTCTTGCTTTGCTGGAAATTAGTTGAGCATAGAGTTGTGGGTCCATTTCTGGGTTTTCTAATCTGTTCCATTGATCTATGTGTCTGTTTTTGTGCCAGTACAAAACTGTCTTATGACTACAGCTTTGTAATTTAGCTTGATGTCTAGAATTGTGATGTCTCCAGCTTTGCTTTGCTTTTTCATGATTGTTTTGGCTCTTTAGGATCTTTTTTGGTTCCATACAAATTTGAGGATTGTTTGTTCTCTCCGAAAAATGCTGGTGGTATTTTGATAGGGATTGTTTTAAATATGTAGATTGCTTTGGGTAGTATAGACATTTTAACAATGTTTGTTCCTCCCATGCATGAGCATGGAATATTTTCCCATTTCCTCATGTCCTCTTCAATTTCTTTTGTAAGTGTCCTATAGTTTTCAGAGTACAGATCTTTTACCTCTTTGGTTAGTTTTATTCCTAGGTATCTTATCTTTTTTGGTGCAATTTTAAATGCAATCGATTCCTTGATTTATTTTTCTGCTGTTTCATTATTAGTTTATAGCAATGCAATATTTTTCTGGACATTGATTTTATATGCTGCAACTTTCCTGAATTCATGTATTAGTTCTAGCAATTTTTTGTTCGAATCTTTTGGGTTTTCTACATAAAGTGTTATGTTGTCTGCACATAGTGAATTTTGACTTCTTCCTTGTTGATATGGATGACTTTTATTTCTTTTTGTTGTCTGATTGCTGAGACTAAGACTTCTGGTCCTGTGTTAAATAGTTATGGTGAGAGTGGACATCTCTTTCTTGCTCCTAACAGTAGAGGAAAAGCCCTCATTTATTCCAATTGAGGATGATATTAGCTGTGGGTCTTTCATATATGGCCTTTATGATGTTGAGGTATGTTCCATCCATACCTACTTTGTTGAGGATATTTTTTTATCAAAAATGGATGCTATATTTTTCCAAGTGCTTTTTCTGCATCTATTGAGAGGATCATATGGTTTTTATCCTTTCTTTATTAAAGTGGTGTATCGTATTTATTGATTTGTGAATATTGAAATACCTCTGCAGCCCAGGAATAAATCCCATTTGATAGGGGTGAATAATACCATTTTTGTGAATAATTCCTTTAATACTATTGGATTCAATTTGTTAGTATCTTGTTGAGAATTTTTGCATCAATGTTCATCAGGGATATTGGCCTATAATTCTCCTTTTCATTAGGGTCTTTTTCTGGTTTTGGAATCAAGGTAATGCTCACCTCATGGAATGAGTTTGGAGGTGTTCCTTCCATTTTTATTTTTTTTTTTTGGAACATTTTGAGAAGAATAGCAATTAATTCTTCTTTAAATATCTGGTAGAATTCCCTTGCGAAGCCATCTGGCCCTAGACTTTTGTTTCTTGGGAGATTTTTGATTACTGATTCCATTTCTTTCCTCATTATGGGTCTGTTCAAATTTTCTATTTCCTCTTGTTTCAGTTTTGGTAGTTTATTTCTAGGAATTTATTCATTTCTTCCAGATTGTCCAGTTTTTTGGCATATAATTTTCATAATATGCTCTTATGATTGTTTGTAATTCTGTTGGTTGTGATCTTTCATCTTTCATTCAACTTTTTATTAATTTGGGTCATTTCTCTTTTTTTAGATTTATTTATTTATTTATTTATTTATTTATTTATTTATTTATTTATTTATTTAGGGGGGATAGAGAGAGAGAGTATGAGTTGGGGGAGGGACAGAGGGAAAGATTCTCAAGCAGACGCCCTGTAGAGTGCAGAGCCAGACGTGGGGTATGATCTCACGATCATGAGATTGTGACATGAGCTGAAATCACAAGCTAGATGCTTAACTGACTGAGCCACCTGGCACCACTTTCTTTTTTTTTTGATAGGTCTGGCTAGGTGTTTATCAATTTCATTGATTCTTTCAGAGAACCAGCTCTTAGTTTCATTGATCTGTTTTACAGTTGTTTTTTTTTTTTAAGATTTTATTTATTTGACAGAGAGAGACACAGCGAGAGAGGGAACACAAGCAGAGGGAATGGGAGAGGGAGAAGCAGGCTTCCCACGGAGCAGGGAGCCCGATGTGGGGCTCGATCCCAGGACCCTGGGATCATGACCTGAGCCGAAGGCAGACACTTAACGACTGAGCCACCCAGGCGCCCCTGTTTTACAGTTTTTTGTTTGTTTGTTTCTATATTGTATATTTTTGCTCTAATGTTTATTATCTCCCTTCTGCTGGCTGTAGGCTTCATTTGCTGTTCTTTATTTAGTTGCTTTAGGTGTAAGGTTAGGTTGAGTGTTTCAGATTTTTCTTGCTTCTTGAAGTAGGCCTGTATTGCTCTATACTTCCCTCTTAGGATCACCTTTGCTACATCCTAAAGGTTTAGTATATGTGCTGCCAAAGCGAGCACCATCCCAAAGGTTTATTTATTTATTTTTATCTTTGTATTCCAGGTAGTTTTTTTTTTATTATTGTGTTATGTTAGTCACCATACATTACATCATTAGTTTTTGATGTAGTGTTCCATGATTCATTGTTTGCATATAACACCCATTGCTCCATGCAGTACGTGCCCTCTTTAATATCTATCACCAGGCTAACCCATCCCCCTCCCCTCATCCCAAAGGTTTTTGACTGTTGTGTTTTAATCTTCATTTGCTTCCATGTATGTTTTCATTTCATCTTTAATTTTGTGGTTTACCCATTCATCCTTTAGTAGGATTTTCTTTAGCCCCTTGTATTTGTGGTGGTTCCAAAGTTTTTCTTATGGTCGACTTCAACTTTCATAGCATTATGGTCTGAAAACATGCATGCTATGATCTCGATCTTTTTGTACTAGCTGAGGGCTGATTTGGGACTCAATATATAATCTATTCTGAAGAATGTTCCAAGTGCACTCAAAGAGACTGTCTTCTCCTGCTTTAGGAAGAAATGTTCTGAATATATCTGTTAAGTCCATCTGGTCCAGTGGGTCATTCAAAGCCATTGTTTCCTTGTTGATTATCTGCTTTGATGGTCAGTCTATTGTTGTAAGTGGGGTGTTAAACTTCTCTACTATTATCGTATTATTATCATTGAGTTTCTGTATGTTTATTATTAATTGATTTATATATTTGTGTGCTCCCAAGTTGGGAGCATTATTATTTACAATTGTTAGGTCTTCTTAATGGATAGACCCCTTAATTATGAAATCATGTCTTTTTTCTTCTCTTGTTTCCTTCTTTAGTTTAAAATCTAGTTTGTCTGATATAAGTATGGTTACTTTGGCTTTATTTTGAAATCTATTAGCGTGATAGATTGTTCTCCATTCCCTCACTTTCAATCTGCAGGTGTCTTGAGGTCTAAAATGAGTCTTTTGTGGGAAGTATATAGATAGGTCTCATTTTTTTATACATTCTAATACCCTATGTCTTTTGATTGGAACATTTTGTCCATTTACATCCAGAGTGATTTTTGATAGATATGAATTTAGTGTCATTGTGTTACCTGTAATTTTGGTGTTTCTGGTGATGATGCGTATTCCTTTCTAGTCTTTGCTTCTTCTTGGTTTCATTTCCTATAAAAATCGTCACCTTTAATATTTCTTGCAGGATGGGTTTAGTAGGCTCAGACTCCTTTAGTTTTTGTTTGTCTGGGACACTCTTTATCTCTCCTGCTATTCTGAATGACAGCACTCCTGTATAAAGTATTCTTGGATGCATGTTTTTCACAATCAGCATGTTGACAATATCATGCCAGTTTCTTGTAGCCCACTAACTTTCTGTGGTTAGATCTTTTGTGAATCTCATTTTTTTCCCTCATAAGTTAGGGGCTTCCCCCCCCCCCTTGTTTCTTTCAGGATTCTTTCCTTCTCTGTGTATTTTGTGAATTTGACTATTATATGTCTTGGTGATGGTTGGCTATTGTTGAATTTGATGACAGTTTTCTCTGCCTCTTGAATTTTGATATATGTTTCCTTCCTTAGATTAGGGATGTTTTATGAGACACAAGAAAGAGACCAAAAACCACAAGATACTTAGGAATAAACCTAACCGAAGAGGTAAAGGATCTGTACTCCAAAAATTACATAACTCTTATGAAAGAAATTGAGGAAGACACAAAGAAATGGAAAAACATTCATCCTCATGGATTGGAAGAATAAATACTGTTAAAATGTCTATGTTACTTAGAGCAATCTACACATTCAATGCCATCCCTGTCAAAATACCATCAAAATTTTTCAAGGAGTTATCAAATAATCCTAAAATTGTATGGAACCAGAAAAGACACTGAATAACCAGTGGAATGTTGAAAAATAAAACCAAAGCTGGTGGCATCACGATGCTAGACTTCAAGGTATATTACAAAGCTACATAGTACATACAAAGACAGTATGGCATTGGCACAAAAACAGACACATGGATCAATGGAACAGAATAAAGAACCCAGAAATGGACCCTCAACTCTATGGTCAACTAATCTTCGACAAAGCAGGAAAGAATATCCAGTGGAGAAAGGACAGTCTCTTCAATAAATGGTGCTGGGAAAATTGGACAGCTACGTGTAGAAGAATTGAAACTGGACCATTTTTTTACACAATACACAAAAATAAACTCAAAGTGGATGAAAGACCTAAATGGAAGACAGGAATCCATCAATATCTATGAGGAGAACACAGGCAACAATCTCTTCGACCTTGGCCAGAGCAACTTCTTACTAGACAACTCTCTGGAGGCACAGGAAACAATAGCAAAAAATGAACTTTTGGGACTTCATCAAGATAAAAAGGTTCTGCACAGCAAAGGAAACAGTCAACCAAACCAAAAGTTATCCTACAAAATGGGAGAAGATATTTGCAAATGACATATCAAATAAAGGGCTAGTATCCAAGATCTATAAAGAACTTCTCAAACTCAACACCCAAAAAACAAACAATTCAGTCAAGAAATGGGCAGAAGACATGGACAGACATTTCTCTAAAGAAGATATAGAAATGACCAACGGACAAATGAAAAAAATGCTCCACATCACTTGGCATCAGGGAAATACAAATCAAAACCACAATGAGATACCACCTCAAACCAGTGAATGGCTAAAATTAACAAGACAGAGAACAGCAAATCTTGGTGAGGATGTGGAGAAAGGGGAACCCTCTTACACTGTTGGTGGGAATGGAAGCTGGTACAGCCACTCTGGAAAACAGTATGGATGTTCCTCAAGAAGTTAAAAATAGAGCTACCCTATGACCCAGCGATTGCACTACTACGTATTTACCCTAAAGATACAAATGTAGTGATCTGAAGGAGCACCCGCACCCCAATGTTCATAGCAGCAATGTTCACAATAGCCATACTGTAGAAAGAGCCTAGATGTCCATCAACAGATGAATGGATAAAGAAGATGTGGTCTATACATATACAATGGAATATTACTCAGCAATCAGAAGGAATGAATACTTACCATTTACATCAAGGTAGGTGGAGCTGGAGGGTATTATGCTGAGAGAAATAATTCAATCAGAGAAAGACAATTATCACATGTTTTCACTCATATGTGGAATATAAGAAACATGGCAGAAGACCATAGGGGAAATGAAGGAAAACGGAATGGGAAGATATCAGAGAGAGACACAAACCATGAGAGAATATTTACTATAGGAAACAAACAGGATTGCTGGAGGGGAGTTAGGTGGGAGGATGGGGTAATTGGATGATGGGCATTAAGGAGGACATGTGATGTGATGAGCACTGGGTGTTATACAAAACTGATAAGTTTTTGAACACTACATCTGAAACTAATGATGTACTATAAGTTGGTTAATTGAATTTAAAAAAAAAGGAAAAAAAGATTAGGGACGTTTTCAGCTATAATTTGCTCAAATCATCTGCCTCCCTTTCCCTCTCTTCTTTTCCTCAAACTTCTATGATACAAATGTTATTATACTTTATGGGGTCTCTGTGTTTTCTATATCTACATTCATGATCCAATACTTTTCTTTCCCTTTCTTTTCATCTTCATTATTTTCCATAATTTCATCTTCTATATCACTGATTCATTTCTCTGCATTGTCCATCCTCATTGTCATTAATCCAGTAAATTTTCCATCTCTGTTACATCATTTTTTATTTTGGCCTGATTAGTTTTTAGTTCTTTTACCTTTGCAGTAAGTGATTCTCTAGTATGTTCTATGTTTTTCTCAAGCCTCGCCAGTATCCTTATGATTGTTGTTTTAAATTCTGGTCCAGGCATCTTATTTATATCATTTTTTATTAAATTTCTGGCAGTCACTTCTTCCTTTCTTTTGTGGTGAATTCATCTGTATTTTCATTTTGCCTATGTCATTTTTTTTTATTCTTTTTGTTTGTTTGTTTTTTGTTCTGTGTGTGTGTGTGTGTGTGTGTGTGTGTGTGTGTGTGTGTGATTGTGAGGAGAGTATGTTACAGTCCTGCTCCTGAGAATAATGGCTATATTAAAAGAGGTTCTATACTATCTTGGGCTTGGTGCATCAGTAGGTGCTTGTTATAGTATCAAGGTAATGCTGATATCATAAAATGTGTTTGGAAATATTCCCTTTTCTTCCATTTTTGGAAGAGTTTGAGAAAGATTGGTATTAATCATTCTTTAAATGTTTGATAGAAGTTATCACTGAAACCATCTAGTTCTGGACTTTCATTTGTTGGGATGATTTTGATTGCTAATTTGTTCTCCATATTAGTAATGTGTTCAGATTTTCTGTTTATTGTTTAATCTTCATGAGTTAAATGTTTGTAAGGATTTATCCATTTCTTCTAGGTTATACAGTTTTTCAGTATATAATTGTTCATAATATTCTTTATGCTCCTTTGTATTTCTGTGGTAACACTTTTAATGTCTCCTATTTCTTTTCTTTTTTTAAGTTTTTAATACCACTTTGTTAATATACACTGTTATATTAGTTTCAGATGTACAACATAATGATTCAAGACTTACATACAACAACCTGTGGTCATCTTGACAAGTGCACTCTTTAATCCAAATCACCTGTTTTAACCCATCCCCCACCACCCTCTCCTCTGGTAACCATGAGTTTGTTCTCCATAATTAGGAGTCTGTTTCTTGATTTCTTTCTCTGTCTCTCTCTTATTTTTTCATTTTGCTTATTTATATTGTTTCTTAAATACTACATATGGGTCAAAATATATGTTATTTGTCTTTCTCCAACTGACTTATTTTTCTGACCATTCCACCCACCAGTTTCATCCATATCATTGGAAATGGCAAGATTTCACTCTTTTTATAGCTGAATTTTATTCCATTGTATATATATGCCTACTCTTCTTTATCCATTCATAAATCAGTATATACTTGTGCTACTTAAATATCTTGGCTATTGTAAGTAATGCTGCTATTGACATGGGGGTGGATGCATCCCTTTGAATTAGTGTCTTGTATTCTTTGGGTAAATACCCAGTAGTGTCATTGCTGGATCATATTGTGGTACTATTTTTAACTTTTTGAGGAACTTTTATACTGTTTTTCAGAGTGCCTGCTCCAGTGTGCATCCCTTCCAACAGTGCATGAGTGTTCATTTTTCTCCACATCCTTGTCAGCATTTGTTGTCTTGTGCTGTTGCTTTTACCCATTCTGACAGGTGTAATGTAATATCCCATTGTAGCTGTGCTTTCCATTTCCCTGATGATAAGTGATGATGGGCAATTTTTCATGTGCCTATTGGCCATCATTTCTATATCTCCTTTGGAGAAATATTTGTTCATGTCTTCTGCCATTTTTTTACTTCTACCCTTTTTTTTTTTTGCATTAACAATCCATGTTTTATAATTTTATTTTATTATGATATGTTAATCACCATACATTACATCTTTAGTTTTTGATCTACTGTTCCATGATTCATTGTTTGCATATAACACCCAGTGCTCTATTCAATACTTACCCTCTTTAATACCCATCACCAGGCTAACCCATCCCCCCAAAACTCTCCCCTCTAGAACCCTCAGTTTATTTCTCAAAGTCCATGGTCTCTCATGGTTCACCACCCCCTCTGATTTGCCCCCCTTCCTTTTTCCCTTCCTACCATCTTTTTTTTTTTAACATATAATGTATTATTTGTTTCAGAGGTACAAGTCTGTGATTCATCAGTCTTACACAATTCACAGCACTCACCATAACACATACCCTCCCCAATGTCTATCACACAGCCACCTCATCCCTCCCAACCCCCACCCTCAGTTTGTTTGCTGAGATTAAGAATTCCTCATATCAGTGAGATCATATGATACATGTCTTTTTCTGATTGACTTATTTCACTTAGCATAATACCCTCTAGTCCCATCCATGTCATTGCAAGTGACAAGATTTCAGTTCCTTTGATGGCTGCATAATATTCCATTATATATATATACCATATCTTCTTTATCCATTCATCTGTTAATGGATATCTTGGCTCTTTCCATAGTCTGGCTATTGTGGATATTGCTACTATAAACATTGGGGTGCACATACAACTTCGGATCCCTACATTTGTATCTTTGGGGTAAATGCCCAGTACTGCAATTGCTGGGACATACGATAGCTCTATTTTAAACGTCTTGAGGAACCTCCATACTGTTTTCCAGAGTGGCTGCACAAACTTGCATTCCCACGAACAGTGGGAAGGTTGCCCTTTCTCTGCATCCTTGCCAACATCTGTCATTTCCTGACTTGTGAATTTTAGCCATTCCGACTGGTGTGAGGTGGTATCTCAGTGAGGTTTTGATTTGGATTTCCCTGATACTGAGCTATGTTGAGCACTTTTCATGTGTCTATTGGCCATTTGGATATCTTCTATGGAAAAATGTCTGTTCATGTCTTCTGCCCATTTCTTGATTGGATTATTGGTTGTCTGGGTGTTGAGTTTGAGAAGTTCTTTATAGATCTTGGATATTAGCGCTTTATCTGATATTGCAAATATCTTCTCCCTTTCTGTCGGTTGTCTTTTGGTTTTGTTGACTGTTTCCTTTGTTGTGCAAAAGCTTTTTATCTTGATGAAATCCCAATAGTTCATTTTTGCCCTTGGTTCCCTTGCCTTTGGCGATGTTTCAAGGAAGAAGTTGCCGCCGCTGAGGTCAAGAGATTGCTGCCTGTGTTCTCCTCTAGGATTTTGATGGACTCCTGTCTCACACTGAGGTCTTTCATCCATTTTGAGTCTATTTTTGTGTGTGCTATAAGGAAATGGTCCAGTTTCATTCTTCTGCATGTGGCCGTCCAATTTTCGCAACACCATTTGTTGAAGAGACTGTCTTTTTTCCACTGGACATTCTTTCCTGCTTTGTTGAAGATTAGTTGACCATAGAATTGAGGGTCCATTTCTGGGCTCTCTATTCTGTTCCATTGATCTATGTGTCTGTTTTTGTTCCAGTACCATACTGTCTTGATGATAACAGTTCTGTAATAGAGCTTGATGTCCGGAATTGTGATGCCACCGGCTTTGCTTTTCTTTTTCAACATTCCTCTGGCTATGCGGGGTCTTTTCTGGTTCCATACAAATTTTAGGATTATTTATTCTATTTCCCTGAAAAAAGTGGATGGTATTTTGATAGGGATTGCATTGAATGTGTAGATTGGCCTAGGTAGCATTGACATCTTCACAATATTTGTTCTTCCAATCCATGAGCATGGAACATTTTTCCATTTCTTTGGGTCTTCCTCAATTTCTTTCATGAGTATTTTATGGTTTTCCGAGTACAGATTCTTTGCCTCTTTGGTTAGATTTATTCCTAGGTATCTTATGGATTTGGGTGCAATTGTAAATGGAATCAACTCCTTAATTTCTCTTTGTTCTGTTTTGGTGTTGGTGTATAGAAATGCCACTGATTTCTGTGCATTGATTTTATATCCTGCCACTTTACTGAATTCCTGTATGAGTTCTAGCAGTTTTGGGGTGGAGTCTTTGGGGTTTGCCACATAAAGTATCATATCATCTGCAAAGAGTGAGATTTTGACTTCTTTGCTGATTTGGATGCCTTTTATTTCTTTTTGTTGTCTGATTACTGTGGCTAGGACTTCTAATACTATGTTGAATAGCAGTGGTGATAGTGGACATCCCTGCCGTATTCCTGACCTTAGGGAGAAAGCTCTCTATTTTTCCCCATTGAGAAAGATATTAGCTGTGGGTTTTCCATAGATGGCTTTTATGACATTGAGGTATGTACCCTCTATGCCTATACTCTTAAGAGTTTTAATCAAGAAACGATGTTGTACTTTGTCAAATGCTTTTCTGCCTCAATTGAGAAGATCATATGGTTCTTGTTCTTTCTTTTATTAATGTATGGTATCACATGGATTGATTTGTGGATGTTGAACCAAACTTGCAGCCCAGGAATAAATCCCACTTGGTCCTTGTGAATAGCCCTTTTAATGTACTGTTGGATCCTAGTGGCTAGTATTTTGGTGAGAATTTTTGCATCCATGTTCATTAGGGATATTGGTCTGTAATTCTCTTTTTTGTTGGGGTCTTTTTCTGATTTTGGGATCAAGGTAATGCTGGCCTCATAAAGCGAGTTTGGAAGTTTTCCTTCCATTTCAATTTTTTGGAACAGTTTCAGAAGAATAGGTATTCATTCTTCTTTAAATGTTTGGTAGAATTCCCCTGGGAAGCCATCTAGCCCTGGGTTCTTGTTTGTTGGGAGATTTTTGAGGACTGCTTCAGTTTCCTTACTTGTTATGGGTGTGTTCAGGTTTTCTATTTCTTCCTGGTTCAGTTTTGGTAGTTGATACATCTCTAGGAATGCATCCATTTCTTCCAGATTATCTAATTTGCTGCCATATAGTTGCTCATAATATGTTCTTATAATTATTTGTATTTCTTTGGTGTTGGTTGTGATCTCTCCTCTTTCATTCATGATTTTATTTATTTGGGTCATTTCTCTTTTATTTTTGATAAGTCTGGCCAGAGGTTTATCAATCTTACTAATTTTTTCAAAGTACCAGCTCCTAGTTTTGTTGTTCTGTTCTACTGTTCTTTTAGTTTCTATTCCATTGATTTGCTCTGATCTTTATGATTTCTCTTCTCCTGCTGTGTTTAGGCTTTATTTGCTGTTCTTTCTCCAGCTCCTTTAGGTCTAGAGTTACGTTGTGTATTTGAGACTTCTCGTTTCTTGAGAAAGGCTTGTACTGCTATATACTTTCCTCTTAGGAACGCCTTTGCTGCATTCCCAAAGACTTTGAACAGATGTGTTTTCATTTTCTTTTGTTTCCATGAATGTTTTTAATTCTTCTTTAATTTCCTGGTTGGCCCATTCATTCTTTAGTAGGATGCTCTTTAGCCTCTATGTATTTCAGTTCTCTCTGACTTTCCTCTTGTGATTGAGTTCTAGTTTCAAAGCCTTGTGGTCTGAAAATATGCAGGGAATGATCCTAATCTTTTGGCACCAGTTGAGACCTTATTTGTGACCTAGGATGTGATCTATTCTGGAGAATGTTCCATGGGCACTAGAGAAGAATGTGTATTCTGTTGCTTTGGGATGGAATGTTCTGAATATATCTGTGAAGTCCATTTGGTCCAGTGTGTCATTTAAAGTCTTTATTTCCTTGTTGATCTTTTGCTTAAATGATCTGTCCATTTCAGTGAGGGGTGTGTTAAAGTACCCTACTATTATTGTATTGTTGTTGATATGTTTCTTTGATTTTTTAATTAATTGGCTTATATAATTGGCTGCTCCTATGTTGGGGCATAGATATTTACAATTGTTAGATCTTCTTGTTGTATGGGCCCTTTAAGTGTTATATAGTGTCCTTCCTCATCTCTTATTGTATTCTTTGGTTTAAAATCTAATTTGTCTGATAAAAAGATTGTCCTCCAGGTTTCTTTTTATGTACCTTAGCATGGTAAATTGTTTTCCACCCCCTCACTTTCAATCTGGGGGTGTCTTTGGGTCTAAAATGAGTCTCTTGCAGACAGCATATCGATGGGTCTTGTTTTTTTAATCCAATCTGATACCCTGCATCTTTTGATTGTGACATTTAGCCCATTTACATTCAAGGTAACTATTGAAAGTTATGAATTTAGTGCCATTGTATTGCCTGTAAGGTGACTGTTATTGTAAATTGTCTCTGTTCCTTTCTGGTCTATGTTACTTTTAGGCTCTCTCTTTGATTAGAGGACCCCTTTCAATATATCTTGTATGGCTGGTTTTGTGTTTGGAAATTCTTTTAGTTTTTGTTTGTCCTGGAAGCTTTTTATCTCTCCTTCTATTTTCAATGACAGCCTGGCTAGATATAGTGTGCTTGGCTGCATATTTTTCTCGTTTAGTGCTCTGAATATTTCATGCCAATCGTTTCTGGCCTGCTAGGTCTCTGTGGCTAGGTCTGTTGACAATCTAATGTTTCTTCCATTGTAGGTTACAGACCTCTTGTCCTGAACTGCTTTCAGGATTTTCTCTTTTTTTCTGAGCCTCGTAAGTCTTACTATTAAATGTTGGGGAGTTGACCTATTTTTATTGATTTTGAGGAGGGTTCTCTGTGCCTCCTGGATTTTGATGCCTTTTTCCTTCCCCAAATCAGTGAAGTTCTCTGGTATAATTTGCTCCAGTATACCTTCTGCCCCTCTCTCTTTCTTCTTCTTCTGGGATCCCAATTATTCTAATATTATTTCGTCTTATGGGATCACTTATCTCTCGAATTCTGCCCTCGTGATCCAGTGGTTGTTTATCTCTCTTTTTCTCAGTTTCTTTTTTCTCCATCATTTGGTCTTCCATATCACTAATTCTTTCTTCTGCCTCATTTATCCTAGCAGTTAGAGCTTCCATTTTTGATTGCACTTCATTAATAGCCTTTATTTTGACCTGGTTGGATTTTAATTCTTTTATTTCTCCAGAAAGTGTTTCTCTAGTGTGTTGCATGCTTATTTCAAGCCCAGCTAGTATCTTTATGATCATCATTCTGAACTCTATTTCCGACATCTTACTAATGTCCATATTGATTAGGTCCCTGGTATTCGGTACTGCCTCTTGTTCTTTTTTTAGGTGAGTTTTTCCATCTTGTCATTTTGTCCAGAGAATAGATGAATGAGATAAGAAAATGCTAACACTGTTACATTTACCCCAGAAAAAATATACACTAAACAAATCGGAAGAGACTTGAAAGCAGGGGAAAGGAAAGGGAAATAAAAAAAGAAGAAAAAAAATAGAAAAAAAAAGAATATGATCAAATACAAGCAGGCTGTTGAATAGATTAGTGCCACACACTAGATTTTGGGTGTATTTTGGTCTGTTAGAAGAAACTGCCTCCCAAAATTTTAAAGAAAAAAAAAACTTATGTATGTACAAAAATAAGGGTAAATATGATGAAGGGATGGAATATGACTGTAAAGATGAAAATTATAAAAGGTTTTATAAAAGGAATTGATAAGAAGTTGGTTGAAAAAAGAAAGAAGAGGATTTAAAAAAAATGGGAGAATGTGATCAGGCAGGAGACTAGAACAAAGCCATACACTGGAGATTTAGGGTTTATTTTGATCTGTTAGAAGAAACTGTATCCCAAAATTTTAAAGGGAGAACAACATATATATATATATATATATATTTACCAAAAATAAGGGTAACTACTATGAAGGGATAGAATATAACTCTAAAAATGAAAAATAAAAAGATTTTTTTAAAAAGGATTGATGAGATATTGGTTTTATAAGGGAAAAAGAACAATTTAAAAAAATAGAAAAAAGAAGAACAGGAAAATTTTAAAAATTAACTTTGGAAGACTGATGAGTCAGGGGGAAAAAAGCCATGAATTCTATGTGCTGTATTCCCCTAGTGCTGGAGTACTGCAGTTCTTATTGATTGGTAAATTTGGTCTTGGCTGGCTGTTCTTGCTGATCTTCTGGGGGAGGGGAATGTTGCAGTTGTTCTGAAATGTCTTTGCCTGAGGCAGAATTGCCCCACCCTTGTGGGGGGCCATGTTAAGTAATCTGCTTTGGTTTGCTGTCTATAGCTTTTGTTCCCTGCCAGCTTTCTGTACAGCTTTGGAGGATGAGAGTGAAAATGGCGGCCTCTCAATCTCTGCTCCAGAGGAGCTGACAACTCGGGGCCTCACCCCTCAATGCACCCCAGAGAAAAGCAGACTATCACTCCCATCTCCCCGGTATCTGACTGCAGTCAGTGCTCACCCAGCCTGTGACTGAGCATTTCTATCTCTGTCGCTCGACCCTGTTTGGAGTCTCCAAACCCAGCTGATTCCTGCAGGGCAATCCTGCGTCACTTCTCCCGGGGATGGAAGGGGAATCTGCCTGGATCTACCGCTTGTTGGGTCCCTGCTGGAAGAACAGTGGCCTGACTGTGCCAAGGATCACAGTTTACGGCAACCCTGAGTTGAGTGCCCACTCCTGGGCTCCGTCTCTGCAGCTGGCTTCCCTGCTCTGATACCTGGGAGCTCTGCTGCACTCAGGCACCCCTGGTCTTTCTGTGACCCCAAGGGTCCTGAGATCACACTGTCCAAGTGAGGGTTCCACCCCGCGCTTAGCCACTCGAGTGACGTCCCTCAGCAAAGCCAACTTCTAAAAGTTCCCATTTTGTGCTCCACTGCTCTATCTCTTGCCAGGAGTGGCTGATGGAAGTTCCCTCCCTGTGCCATCTATCTTCCTGTATATCACCTCAGATTCATCTCTCCGCACATCCTACCTTCCAGAAAGTGGTTGCTTTTCTGTTCAGAGAGTTGCTGCTATTATTTTCTTCAATCTTCTGTTGAGTTTGTAGGTGTTCAGAATGGTTTGATTCCTATCTAGCTGAATTCCTGGGACCAGATGATATTTAGGTCTCCTACTCCTCCGCCATCTTGCTCTGAAGGCCCTTTACCCATTTTTTAATTGGATTATTTTTTGGGGGTGTTGAATTTTATGAGTTCTTTATATATTTGGGATAGTAACCCTTTTTCAGATATATCATTTACAAGTATCTTCTCCTATTTCATAGGTTTTGCCTTTTAGTTTTGTTGACTGTTTCCTTTGCTCTCCAGAATCTTTTTATCCTAATATAGCCCAAATAGTTTACTTTTTTTATGTTCAATTAGCCAGCATTATAGTACATCATTAGTTTTTCATGTAGTGTTCAATGATTCATTAGTTGCGTATATTTGATTTTATTTCTGTTGCCGGGGAAGACATAGGTAAAAAAAATTTGCTATGGCCTATGTCAAATAAGTTACTGTCTTTGTTCTCTTCTAAGATTTTTGTTATCAGGTATCACATTTAGGTCTTTCATCAATTTGAATTTGTTTTGTGTATGTTGTAAGAAAGTGGCCCAGTTTCATTCTTTTATTTGCTGCTGTCCAGTTTTTCCAGCACATTCTTTCAAGAGAATGTCTTTTTTCCTTTTCCATTTTCTTTCCTGCTTTGTTGTAGATTAATTGGACCTTATAACTGTGGCTTTATTTTTGGATTTTCTCTTCTCTTCTATTTATCTGTATGTCTATTTTTGTGCCAGTAACAAATTTTTTTGTATTAATACGTCTTTTTAATATAACTTGATGTAGTGAATTGTGATGCATTCAGCTTTCCTTTTCTTTTTAAAGATTGCTTTGGCTATTTGGGGTCTTTTGTATTTCCATACAAATTTTAGGATTATTTGTTCTAGTTCTGTGAAAAAGGCTGTTGGTATTTTGATAGGGTTTGCATTAAATGTGTATATTCTTTGGGTAGTAGAAACATTTTACCAATATTTGTTCTTCCAATACACAAGCTTGGTATGTCTTTTCATTTCTTTGTGTGTTCTTCAAGTTCTTTCATCAGGGTTTTAAAATGTTCTGGGTAAAATTGTTTTACTTCTTTTGTGAAGTTTATTTCTAGGTATCTTATTATTTGGGGTACAATTTTAAATGGGATTGTTTTCTTTATTTCTCTTTCTGCTGCTTCATTATGGGTATATAATAATGGAACAAATTTGTGTACATTGTTTTTCTATCTGGTGACTTTTCTGAGTTTTTTTTTTTTATCCCTTCTAGCAGTTTTTTGGTGGTGTCTTTCACGTTTTCTATATATTTTACCATTACATCTGCAACTAATGAGTTTTTCTTACTTTCCGATTTGTGTGACATTTATTTCTTTTTGTTGTCTGAATGCTGTGGCTTGGACTTCCAGTACTGTGCTCAATATAAGTGGTGAGAGTAGACATTCTTGTGTTTTTCCCTACCTTAGGTGAAAAGGTCTCAGTTTTTCCCTATTAAGGATGATATTAACTGTGTTTTTATGTATGTTTTTGCAATGTTGAGGTATATTCTCTCTAAACTTACCTTGTTGAGATTTTTTTTTTATCAAGAATGGATGTTGTTCTGTGTCAAATGTTTTTTCTGAGTCTACTGAAATGATCATATGGTTCTTATCCTTTCTCCTATTGATGTGATGTATCATGTGGATTGATTTGCAAATATTGCACTACCGTGCAACACAAGAACTAATCCCACATGGTTTTGGTGAATGATTTGTTTAATATATTATTTGACTTTGTAAGCTAGTACTTTGTTGAGAATTTTTGCATCTATCTTCATCAGGGATATTAGCCTGTAGTTCTCTTTTTTAGTGTTGTCTTTATCTGATTTTGGTATCATTTTAGTGCTATCCTCATTGAATGAATTTGGAAGTTTTCTTTCCTTTTCTTGTTTTTAGAATACTTTGAGAAGAATAGGTACTAAATTTCTTTAAATGTTCCTTCACCAGTGAAGCCATCTAATTGTTAGCTTTTCTTTGTGGGGAGTTTTTTGATTAGTGACTCAATTCCATTGTTGGTTTATGGTCTATTGAAGTTTCTTTTTCTTCCTGTTTCAATTTTGGGAGTTTATATATTTCTAGGAATTCATCCATTTCTTGTAGGTTGTCCAATTTTTTGGCATATAATATTTGATAATATTCTCTTATTGTTTGTATATCTGTTGTGTTGATTGTTATTTCTACTCTCTCATTTGCTTTTATTTATTTGAGTCCTTTCTCTATTTTACTTGATAAGTCTTGTTAGAGATTTATCGATTTTATTGATTTTTTTCAAGGACTGATCTCCTGGTTTCATTGATCTCTTCTATTGTGTTTTTAGTTTCTACATCATTTTTTCCTGCTCTAATCTTTATTATTTCTTTCCTTCTGCTGGTTTTAAGTTATGTTTGTTGTTCTTTGTCTAGCTTCCTTATGTGCATTGTTAGGTTTCGGACTTCTTTCTTTTTGAGATAGTCCTATATTTCTATAAACTCCCCTCTTAAAAGCACTTTTGCTACATCTTAAAGGTTTTTGACCATTGTGTTTTCATTTTCATTTGCTTTAATGTACTTTTTGTTTCCTCTTTTATTTCCTGTTTGACCCATTCACTGTTTAGTAGCAGGCTATTTAATCTCCAAGTGTTTATGGTCTTTTCCGATTTTTTCTTGTGGTTGATTTCTGGTTTCATATGGTTGTGGTCAGAAAATAGGCATGGTATGATTTCAATCTTCTTGAATTTATTGAGGTTTGTTTTGTGAGCTAGTATGTGATATAGTGTGGACAGTGTTCTGTCTGCACTTAAGCGGAATGTGTATTCTATATTAGGATGGAATGTTCTAAATATATCTGTTAAATCCATCTATTCCAGTGTGTTATTCATAGTCATTGTTTCCTTGCTGATTTCATGCTTAAATTATCTGTCCATTTAAGTAAGTGTGGTGTTAAAGTGTCCTACTATTAGCTTATAGATCAGTTACTTTATATTTGTTATTGTTTTATGTATTTGTGTGCTTCCATATTGGGTTTGTAAATATTTACAATTATTCTATTGCTGGATTTTCCCCTTTATGAATATATAATTTCCTTTTCTTGTATCTTGCTACAGTGTTTCTTTTATATTCTATTATTTTCTAGATAAAAATTGCTAGTCCATCTTTCTTTTCACATCCATTTGCATGATAGATATTTCTCCATTCTCTCACTTTTCATTTATAGGCGTATTTAGGTCTAAAATGAGTCTCTTTTAGGCAGCATATAGATGGGACTTGTTTTTGTTATATTTTCAGTCACCTATGTCTTTTGATTTTAGTGTTTAGTCCATTTACATTTAGGGCAAATATTGATAGATTTATTTATTGTCATTTTATTACTTGGGTTTTTGTTGTTGTTTGTGAAGATTTTTTCTGATCCTTTCCTATATTTCTCTCTTACATGATTTGTTGATTTTCTTCAGTGATATTTGGATGCCTTTCTCTTTATTCTTTGTATATTTATTGGTGGAATTTGATATAAGTTTACCATTAGGTTTGTATATAATTTTTTCTGAATATAGCACTCTGTATTAAGTTGATGGTCATTTAAGTGAACCCCTTATTTTCTCCTCACCTCCTCATATTTTAGGTATATGCTTTTATATTTCATAACCTTGTTGTGAGTTCCTTGACTGATTTTTACAGAAATATTCATTTTTTCTGCTTTTGAGTTTCCTAACTCTATACTATCACTTTTATTCTCTCTTTTCCACTCAAAGTGTCACTTTTAACATTTCTTGCAGAGATGGTTTACTGGTCTTGAACACCTTCATTTTTTCTTTGTCTGGGAAACAATTCATCTCTCCTTGTATTCTAAACAATAACCTTGCTGGATAGAGTATTCTAGGCTGCAGGTTTTTCCAATTCAGCATTTTGAATATATAATGTCACTCCCTTCTGTCTTGCAACATTTCTGTTCAAAAATATCCTGCTAACCTTATGGTTTTCCCTTGTAAGCTGCTGACATCTTTTATCTTGCTGCTTTTAAGATTTTTTTCTTTATCACTCTAGTTTTTCAATTAAATTAAAATATGTCTTGGTGTGGATCTGCTTGGTTGATTTTGATGGGACTTTTCTGTGCCTCCTGGGTCTGGATATCTGTGTCCTTTCCCAGATTAGGGAAGTTTTTAGCTGTTATTTCTTCAAATAAATTTTCTGACCCCCTTCCTCTCTCCTTTTCTTCAGGGATTCCAATAATAAAATATTATTATATTAGTTGGAGTTACTGAGTTCCCAATTTCTATTTGCATATTGTGTTATTCCTTTTTTCTCTTGTTCAACTTGATTACTTTCCTTTAGTCTGTCTTTAAGTCACTAAGTCATTCCTTTGCTTCTTCCAACCTGCTGTTCATTACATCAAGCATACTTCTCATTTTGTTTATTGAGCCCTTTATCTTTGGTATGCTATTCATTATCTCTGTGTTAAGGATCTCACTCATGTCTTCCACTCTTCTCAAATCTTTTGAGTATCCTTCTTATCATTGCTTTAAATTCTCTATCAGGCATGCTATTTATATTTGTTTCATTTAGATATCTTTCTGTGGTCTTTTTCTGTTCTTCATTTGGGATAAATTTCTGTGTCCCCTCCTTTCACCCGTCTCTCTCTTTCTGTTTCTCTGTCTTAAGAAAGTCACCTCTGTGTTCTGCTCTTCAAATTAGTGACTTTATGAAGAGGTTTTCTTGTCGTCCCCTGCAGTGCAGTGTCCCCTGTTCACCAGAACCTGACATTTTAGAAGAGTATCCTATGCACTTTGCTTATGCCCTGTTGTTGTGTCTGTGTCACTTTTACTGTCAGTGCTATTGTGTGCACTGATTCTCTGCCTTTTGTTAGCTGTGCTTACTCTCTGTGGTGTTCGTGGGAGGCCTGCTCTGAGGGTGCATGCTTGTTGGGGAACTTGGGAGTGGGACAGTGGTGTTAACAAATTTTCTCTGAACCATTAGTTCTTTCCTGGATTCCCCAAAGAGTTGTGGCATATTGGGGCTGTGTGTTGGGGCAATTGGAGACATGAAGTTGGGTGTGGGTCAAATGGTGGCTTGGGCCACATGGTTGGGCATGGGTGTAGCAGTCAACAAGTGTTGTTCATCTTGTGACTGGGCTTTAACAAAATCTGCTCTGAGCCCAGAGCCTAGGTTAGCAGGCTTAGAGTGGGTGAGTAGTCGAGAGAATTTGTGGGCAGGCCCCACTACTGGCAGGTTAGGTAGCAAGTGTCTGTGGCGCCTTGCCTCCCTTAGGTGTTTCTGTGTTTATGCTAGGGGGTGGGGGAGGAAAATGACACCTGACAACTCCCTCATTTTCAGAGAAGTCCACCAACACACTCTGAAATCAGTATGAACAGATCTGTCTCCCATTCACCCCTGTGTTCTGTACACTGCCATTTTTATGTTGTCTCTCCATGCAGGATGCTGTCTCTTTAAGGGTAGTGACCTAGCTATCACTAACCTTCCTGGCTTGCCCAGTGCTGAGTCAGCTAACTTTTAAAGCTCGAGGCTCCAAGTCCTGCTGGTTTTACAAATTCATGGAAATTAGTCTTTCTGATGTTTAAAGCCAAACACTATGGGATTAGTCTTCCCTGTGGGACCTCACTGGTGTGAGGGCCCATTCTCTGCACTCTCTGTGTGCTCATCTCCCTCCCTGCTGCAGGCAGCCTCCTTCTGCCTTTCTGACCTTCCTAAACTTTCAGATGCAACTTCTTCTCTATATTTAATTATGAAGTTTGTACTGTCTTTGGATCACTCTCTAGCTTTTCCCCTTGGATGTATATGATATCAAGTTGTAAATGTGGGACAGGGTGAGCTCAGGGTCCTCTTCTGCCATCTTCCCAAGCTCCTTCCTGTTTTATTTCTGATTTTATTTGAGTTCTCTGTCCTGCTTTTCTTAGTGAGTCTAGGCAAAGGTTTGTCAATTTTATGTTTTCAAAAAGTCGGCTCTTAATTTCATTATTTCAATTGTTTTTATAGTTTCATTTATTTCTGCTCTTGTCTTTTTTTTTTTTTTTTTACCAAATTGGGGTTTATTTATTCTTCTTTTTCAAGTTCCATAATGGGTGAAAATAGCTTATTTGAGATGTTTCTTGTTTATTTATGTAGGCATTTATTGCTCTGAATTTCCTTGTTTGAACTGATCTTGCTGCATCCCAGAAGTTTTCATATGTTGTATTTCCGTTTTCATTTGCATCAAGATATTTAAAAATATTTTCTTTATTAAAATTTCTTCCTTGACCTACTGGTTGTTCAGTACCATGTTGTTTAATCTCCACTCATTTGTGAAGTTTTCAGTTTTCTTCTTGTAACTGACTTGTTGTTTCATACAATTGTAGTCATACATGATTCTTGATATAATATCAATATTCTTAACTTTAATAATACTTTCTTTATGGCCTAAAATAAGATACATTCTGAAGAATGTTTCATATGTACATTAGAAGAATGTATATATACTTGCTTTTGAATGATATGTTCTATATATTTTATTGAGTCCATCTGCTCTAATGTGATTTATGGCCAATGTTTCCCTATTGATTTTCTGTCTGTTTGATATATCCATTGATGAAAGTGTAGTACTAAAGTTCTCTACTATTATTGTGTTGTTATTTCTCCCTTTACTTCTGTTAATATTTGCTTTGTGTATAAAGTGCTTCTATGTTGATTGCATAATGTTTACAAAGGTTATATCACTTTGTTGTATCAACCTCTTTATCATTATGTAATGAACTTCTTTGTCTCATCACATTCTTTTTCTTAAAGTCCATTTTGTCTAAGTATAGTTACCCTAGCTTTCTTTTGGCTTCCATTTGCATAGAATATCTTTTTCCATCCTTTCAACTTGACTCTGTGTGTGTCTTTACATCTGAAGTGAGTCATTTCCAGATAGTATATAGATGGGTCTTGTTTTTTAATCCATTCAGCACTCAATATCTTTTGATCAGATAATTTAGTCCATTTACATTTAAAGTAATTATTGATATGTATGTATGTATTGCATTTTTTTCATTGTTTTCTGGCAGTTTTGTAATTCCTTTGTTTCTTTCTTCTTCTCTTTTCTTTCTTTGTGATTTGATGATTTTCTGTACTTGTATGCTCAAATTCATTTATCTTTTTATGTATCTACTATATTTTTTGTTTTGTGTTTATCATTAGGCTTACATCAAACAAGAGATATATGTCAATCTAAGTTGATAACAATTTGAGTTTGATTGTATTACAAAGCTCTACAGTTTTACTCTCCACTATAATTTTTTTGATGTCATCATTTACATCATTTTTTTAAATTAATTAATTAATTAATTTTTCAAAAGATTTTATTTATCCATTCGACAGAGAGAGACACAGCGAGAGAGGGAACACAAGCAGGGGGAGTGGGAGAGGGAGAAGCAGGCTCCCCACAGAGCAGGGAGCTGATGCTGGGCTCAATCCCAGGACCCTGGGATCATGACCTGAGCCGAAGGCAGTCGCTCAACCGACTGAGCCACCCAGGCGCCCCCATTTACATCTTTTTATCTTTTGTATCCCTTAAGATATTACTGCATTTACTGTTATTTTTACTACTTTGTCCTTTAACCTTCATCTAGCTTTAAAGTTATTATTCCACCACCTTTTTAACAATATATTTTCTGAATTTTACTATATATTTACTTTTGCCAGTGAGATTTATACTTTCATTTCTTTTCCTGTTACTAATAAGCTTCTTTCACAAAGTGATTGGACACTTTAATCTGTTGCCTCTCTGCTGTGCCTCTCTACTGTGGGTAGCAGTTGGTTAAGAACTTTTTCTCTGTTACAATCTTATGGAACCTGCAATCATAAGCCCAACTGGCCCCTAGAGCCATGTGATCTCGAGGTGTCCTCTGGTTTCCAGCCACAATAATTGGAGTTCTTGACCATTATACAATCTACTCTTCAGAAGATACTGGTGACCTGGAACAAAGAACAGGAAGAGTGAAAATATGGTACCTGCTGACCTCTGTCTTTCTAGAATATTTTGGTAGACCCCTAGATATGTGTTAAATTATGTGTCTGCCTCATGGAAAATGATTTAAATAAATAAATTAACCTCTTTCATAGAAAGTATTGGAGCTTTTCAGTCAGCTGCCTCTGCATTGGGCCCCAGGGTGGGTGGACCCACAAGTTTGGCCCTTTAAAATCATTTATCAGCCTCAAGAGTCTTGTGGATGCAAGCCCCACTGGCTTTCAAAGATAGATGGTTTTTCACAGCCTCATTTCTCAGGTGTAGGACTTAAAAGTTGGAGTGCCAGATGTGGAATTCAGGCCTTTTGCTCCTCAGGGAGAAGCTTGGAAGTTTGAGTTTACTATCAATTGTTGGCCACTGCTGTGTGGGTGGGGTTAATGGTAAGATTGTGTCTCAACTTCTACTTGTTTTAGTGTTTTTGTTTTTTTTCCTCATTCAACAACTGTGTAGGAGTCACTCAAGTAATTTTATTTTTTAAAGAAGAAACTACTGTATATAGCTATAGATGGAGTGTGTCTGTGGAAAGAGATGAATTCAGGATTCTCCTTCATTGCCATCTTGAACTAGAACCTCCAAATCAATTTTTTTAACACATCAAAGAGCTGAGGTTACAAGTCAACAAACGAGCAAAGGTGCGGAAATAGAAAGAAGGGCAAACCAGGAAACAGACTCTTAACTATGGAGAACAAACTGATAGTTACCAGAACAAAGATGGGTGGGGTAGGTGGGTTAAATAGGTAATGGAGATTAAGGAGTGTACTTGTTATGAACACCCAGTGAGTATGGAATTGTTGAATCACCATATTGTACACGTTGAAACTAATATTACATTGTATGTTAACTAATAGGAATTTAAATAAAAACTTAAAAAACTGAAAAAAAAATTAAAAAGGACCTGAATGCCAAATGATTTCAAGCCCCTTCAAGGAGAGATGAGAGACATGAATTTCTCCATCTTTGACAAAGCATAAAGAGGAAAAGGTAAGTATCATAGAAGTGGGAAAGAATCGATCAGTTAAAAGTTTAATTCCTAAAGACCTAATATGAGTTTGTATATCAGTTTAGAATAAATGGGAGCCCCTTGATACAAAGCAAGTTTAAAATATCTCACAAACTATTCCCCAGGGGTTTTCATAAAATAATCATGAAAAAGTTTGAGTACGGGGAAAGAAGAGAGAAAGAGAAAGAGGTAAAGAAAGTGATTGACAGTCACTGGCAATAACAACAACAAAAAAATCATCTTTTTTTTTGACCCTTCTTTTATACAAAGTATAAACCTTAAGCTCCTTGAAGGGGTATAGAAGAAAAAACCATTGAATTTTGAAAGAGTGACTGGAAACCTTTCTTCCCACCCCCAGGAATTAAGCAAAGATCCACTGTGCTAGGGGGAAGGGTAGAATCAAAAGCCATCCTGAGCCTGGAGGAAAGACAGGAAAACATCTCAAGCTCAGAATATTCTACCATTGCTATCATGGGAAGATTAAGAAAATTCTTTTCTACCAAATACTTACCATAGATACAAAGCATAATAGACCATCATGGGAAGGGACACTGGGATTCTGAGAAATCCTCATCCTGAAGTTCAAGAACATAAGCCCTGCCCAAGACTTAGACTAGGCCAGGAGAATAAGGAACCCCTACTGAGTCCACCAAGAACAGAGTTCCAAGTAACAAGCATCCAATGTCTGCTACTTGGAAAGGATCAAGACCATGGAGAGAGACTTCCTTCATAAAATAAGCATGCAGGTAGTAATGAAAGCTGGAAAGGGAACAGGAACAATGAAAAAAACTTTCTGGAGCCACAAATACACACTAAATAAAAAATTATCACAACCCATTGCTGGGGTAATTTGAAACCTATGGTGCACTGAAGATAATGGCAATAGTCACAAAGCCCAAATACAGATTAACTACTGACTTGATTGTCTCAAATTCTAAATGCAATGACCTAAGAGAAGTGGGCCCATTTCTTTGTGCAAATGGTATTTACTTCAATCTCTACTATTCTTATATACCTTTCAGCCAGCAGTCTATGAAAAACTACAATACAGAGGAAGAAGTAAAAACAAACAAACCCATATTTAAGAGACAAATCCAGGGGCACCTGGGTGGCTCAGTTGGTTAAGCGACTGCCTTCGGCTCAGGTCATGATCCTGGAGTCCCTGGATCGAGTCCCGCATCGGGCTCCCTGCTCGGCAGGGAGCCTGCTTCTCCCTCTGACCCTCCCCCCTCTCATGTGCTCTCTGTCTCTCTCATTCTCTCTATCTCAAATAAATAAATAAAATCTTTAAAAAAAAAAAGAGACAAATCCAGAGAACCAGATACAGAGATGATCCAGATGTTGAAACTATAAGTAGAGCACTGTAAAATAAATTTTAATTTAGTGATATTAGGAGGAATGATGGTGTAAGAATCTCCAAAATTTCTCTCCTCCACAGAGCAATGAGATAAAAGGCAAAATATGTCAGAATTAACATTTTCAGATCTATGGAAATTAATTTTTTTCCAGAAATCCAGAATACTTTGAAAAGAAAACAATAAATCTTGGTAATAACAGTGAATTCTGTGGCATTTTAACTTAAACTACTCCCATCTTCTCTTCAAATTCCCTCAGCAGCCTTGAAACACTACTACCTGCAGTTGGGGTGAAAACAAGCACCTTGGCAGCTGCTTTAAGAAACAGATTGGGTTTAATTGAATTAAAAGTAAATATATTAGACTTCTGGGTAAAATGGTGGAATATGAGGATCCTAAGCACACCTTATTCCATAGATACACATAGAAAACACTCACATCAGTGTAAATAATCCAGAAAATGACCCAGAGACTGGCAGAACAGACTCTCCACAGCTTAACTTGGAGAAGAGGCCACATCAAAAACAGTAGGAAGGACAGAGATGAGGTCAGGAACCAAAATGAGATTGTAGATGGGAGGGAGGGATACCACAAGCACAGAATAAAGAGCAGACTCCAACCTAGGCACCCTAGTCATGATGGATCTGCAAGCACTGGGAAGAAGAATCGCTCTAACATTTGACTTTGAAAATAAGAGAAGTTTAACTTCATGAGTTTTTTTAATCAGTGGGGCTTAATACCTGAAACTTCAAATATCAGCAGGATCAGCTCTGGGAGAGCTGGAGGGCAATAGGAAACTGTGAACCCACCCTTAAAGAGTAAGCATAACAACAACAACAACAACAAAAACCCTTGGAGATACAGCATAGAAGCAGCAGTTTGAAAAATGCCTCAGGTATATGGGAAGGAGATTTATTTATTTATTTATTTATTTATTTATTTATTTATTTATTTATTTATTTATTTTTAAAGATTTTATTTATTTATTTGAGACAGAGAGAATGAGAGAAAGAGAGCACATGAGAGGGGGGAGGGTCAGAGGCAGAAGCAGGCTCCCTGCCGAGCAGGGAGCCTGATGCGGGACTTGATCCAGGGACTCCACGATCATGACCTGAGCCAAAGGCAGTTGCTTAACCAACTGAGCCACCCAGGTGCCCAAGGGAAGGAGATTTATTTACTAATCTCAGAACATGTGGTGGAAAGGCCAGGATCTTTTTTTTTTTTTAACTTTATTTTATTATGTTATGTTAGTCACCATATAATACATCATTAGTTTTTGATGTGGTGATCCACGATCCATTGTTTTTGTATAACACCCAGTTCTCCATGGAGTACGGACCCTCCTTAATACCCATCACCGGAGTAACCAATTCCCTCACCCCCTTCCCCTCTAAAACCCTCAGTTTCTCAGAGTGCATAGTCTCTCATGGTTCATCTGTCCCTCTGATTTCCCCCCCTTCATTTTTCCCTTCCTTCTTCTAATGGCCTCCATGCTATTCCTTATGTTCAACAAATAAGTGAAACCATATGATAATTGACTTTCTCTGCTTGACTTATTTCACTTAGCATAATCTCCTCCAGTCCCATCCACGTTGATGTAAAAGTTGGGTATTCATCCTTTCTGAGGGCTGAGTAATATTCCATTGTATATATGGACCACATCTTCTTTATCCATTCATCTGTTGAAGGGCATCTCTGCTCTTTCACAGTTTGGCTATTGTGGACATTGCTGCTATGAACACTGGGGTGCATATGACCCTTCTTTTCACTACATCTGTGTCTTTGGGGTAAATGCCCAGGAATGCCATTGCTGGGTCATAGGGTAGCTTTATTTTTAATTTTTTGAGGCACCTCTAGACTGTTTTCCAAAGTGGCTGTACCAACTTGCATTCCCACCAACAGTGTAAGAGGGTTCCCCTTTCCCCACAACCTCTCCAACATTTGTTGCTTCTTTCCCTGTCCATTTTTGTCATTCTAACTGGTGGAAGGTGGTATCTCAATGTGGTATTGATTTGAATTTCCCTGATGGCTAATGATGATGAACATTTTTTCATGTGTCTGTTAGCCATTTGTATGTCTTCTTCACAGAAGTGTCTGTTCATCTCTTCTGCCCATTTGTGACTGGGTTATTGGTTTTTTGGGTGTTGAGTTTGAGAAGTTCTTTATAGATCTTGGATACCAGCCCATTATCTGTAGTGTCATTTGCAAATATCTTCTCCCATTCTGTGGGTTTCCTCTTTCTTTGTTGACTGTTTCCTTTGCTGTGCAGAAGCTTTCTATCTTGATGAAGTCCCATAAGTTCATTTTTGCTTTTGTTTCACTAGCCTTTGGAGATGAATCTTGAAAGAAGTTGCTGTGGCCGATGTCAAAGAGTTTATTGCCTATGTTCTTCTCTAAGATTTTGATGGATTCCTATCTAACATTGAGGTCTTTCATCCATTTTGAGTTTATCTTTGTGTATTGTGTTAGAGAATGGTCGAGTTTCATTCTTTTGCATGTGGCTGTCCAATTTTTCCAGCACCATTTATTGAAGAGACTGTCTTTTTTCCATTGCATATTT
This sequence comes from Mirounga angustirostris, assembly GCF_029215605.1. Classification (NCBI taxonomy): domain Eukaryota; kingdom Metazoa; phylum Chordata; class Mammalia; order Carnivora; family Phocidae; genus Mirounga; species Mirounga angustirostris. The sequence goes on from NW_026991719.1 coordinate 63,291,175, forward strand.
TTTCCTGCTTTGTCAAAGATTATTTGACCATAGAGTTGAGGGTCCATATCTGGGTTCTCTATTCTGTTCCATTGGTCTGTATGTCTGTTTTTGTGCCAGTACCATGCTGTCTTGGTGATCACTGCTTTGTAATATAATAGCTTGAAATCGGGCAACATGATGCCCCCAGCTTTGTTTTTCTTTTTCAACATTTCCTTGGCGATTCAGGGTCTTTTCTGATTCCATATATATTTTAGGATTGTTTGTTCTAGCACTTTGACAAAATGTCATTGGAATTTTGATTGGGATGGCATTGTAGGTATAGATTGCTTTGGGTAGCATAGACATTTTAACAATGTTTATTCTTCCAATCCATGAGCATGGGAATTTTTTCCATCTTTTTGTGTCTTCTTCAGTTTCTTTCATGAGTGTTCTGTAGTTCCTAGATTGTAAATCATTTACCATTTTGGTTAGGTTTATTCCAAGGTATCTTATGGTTTTTGGTGCTATTGTAAATGGAATCGATTCTCTATATTTCTCTTTCTACAGTTACATTGTTAGTGTATATGAAAGCAACTGATTTCTGTGCATTGACTTTGTATCCTGCCACATTACTGAATTGCTATATAAGTTCTAGTAATTTTGGGGTGGAGTCTTTTGGGTTTTCCACACAACGTATCACATCATCTGTGAAAAGAGAGTTTGACTTCTTCTTTGCCAATTTGAATACCTTTCATTTCTTTTTGTTGACTGCTGGTGTAGGACTTCTAGTGCTATGTTGAACAATAGTGGTGAGAGTGGGCATCTTTGACGTGTTCCTGATCTGAAGGTAAAGGCTCTCAGCTTTTCCCCATTGAGTATGACACTCGTGGGTTTTTCATAGATGGATTTTATGAACTTGAGGAATGTTCCTTCTATCCCTATACTCTGAAGAGTTTTAATCAGGAAAGGTTGCTGTATTTTGTCAAATGTTTTTTCTGCATCAACTGAGAAGACCATATGGTTCTTCTCTCTCCTCTTATTAATGTGTTCTATCACACTGATTGATTTGCAAATGTTCAACCACCCTTGCATCCCCGGGGGTAAATCCCACTTGGTCGTGGTGAGTGATCCTTTTCATGTATTGTTGGATCCTATTAGCTAGATTTTGTTGAGGATTTTGGATTCCATATTCATCAGGGATATCAGTCAGAATTTCTCCTTTTTGATGGGGTCTTTGCCTGGTTTGGGGAGTAAGGTAATGACCTCATATAATGAGTCTGGATTCCTTCTGTTTCTATTTTTTGAAACAGCTTCAGGAGAATAGGTATTATTTCTTCTTTGAATGTTTGGTAGAATTCTCCAGGGAATCCATCAGGCCCTGGACTCTTGGTTTTTGGGAGGTTTTTGATCACTGCTTCAATCTCGTTACTGGTTATTGGCCTATTCAGGTTGTCAATTGCTTCCTGTTTCAGGCTTGGCAGCTTATAGGTTTCCAGGAAGGCCTCCATTTCATCCAGATTGCTCAGTTTATTGGCATATAGTTGTTGATAATAATTTCTAATAATTGTTTCTATTTCTTTGGTGTTAATCATGATCTCTCCCTTTTCATTCATCATTTTATTAATTTGGGTCCTTTCTCATTTCTTTTGGATAAGTCTGGCCAGAGGTTAATCGATCTTGTTAATTCTTTCAAAGAACCAACTTCTAGTTTCGTTGATCTGATCTACTGTGTTTCTGGTTTCTAATTCATTGATCTCTGCTCTAATCTTAACTATTTATCTTCTAATGCATGGCTTAGGCATCGTTTGTTGCTTTTTTTCTAGTTCTTTAAGGTGTAGAGTTAGTTGGTGAATTTGGGGTTTGTCTGGGGTTTTTTTTGATTGAGGTTTAGATGGCTATGTAGTTCCCCTTAGGACTGCCTTTCCAGTATCCCATGGTTTTGGACTGATGTGTTTTCATTCTCATTGGTTTCCATGAATTGTTTAAGTTCTTCTTTGATTTCCTGGTTGACCCAAACATTCTTGAGCACAGTGGTCTTTAGCTTCCAAGTGTTTGAATTTCTGCCAATTTTTTTCTTGTGATTGAGTTCCAGTTTTAAAGCATTGTGGTCTGAGAATATGCAGGGAATAATCTCAATCTTTTGGTATTGGTTGAAACCTGATTTGTGACCCAGCATGTGGTCTATTCTGGAGAAAGTTCCATGTGCGCGTGAGAAGAATGAGTATTCTGTTGTTTTAGGGTGGAATGTTCTGTATATATCTATGAGGTCCATCGGGTCCAGTGTATCATTCAAAGCTCTTGTTTCCTTGTTGATTTTCTGCTTAGATGATCTGTCCATTGCTGAGAGTGGAGTATTGAGGTCTCCAGCAATTTACATATTGTTATCAGTATGACTCTTTATTTTGGTTAACAGTTGGCTTATGTAGATGGCTGCTCCCATGTTGGGGGCATAGATATTTACAATTGTTAGATCTTCTTGTTGGATAGACCTTTTAAGAATGATATAGTGTCCTTCTGTGTCTCTAACTACAGTCTTTAGTTTAAAATCTAATTTGTCTGATATGAGAATTGCTGTCCCAGCTTTCTTTTGAGGTCCATTGGCATGGAAGATCGATCTCCATTCCTTCGCTTTCTGTCTGGATGTATCTTTAGGTTTAAAATGAATCTCTAGTAGACAGCATATAGATGGGTCCTCTCTTTTTATCCAATCTGCAACCCTGTGCCATTTTAAGGGAGTATTTAGGCTGTTCAGGTTGAGAGTGATTATTGAAATTATGAATTTTTTGTCATCATGTTGCTTGTGAAGACATTGCTTTTATAGATTGTCCCTGTAAATTTCTGTTGTATATCACTCTCGGGGGTCTTTCTCCTTTTATAGAACCCCCCTTCATATTTCTTGCAGGACCGGCTTAGTGGTCACATATTCTTTCAGTTTCTGCCAGTCTTAGAAGCTCTGCCTCTCTCCATCTATTCTAAATGACAGCCTTGCCAGATAAAGCATTCTTGGCTGCATGTTCTTCTCATTTACTGCCCTGAATATGTCTTGCCAGGACTTTCCGGCTTGCCAGGTCTCTGTGGATAGGTCTGACATTATTCTGATGTTCCTCCCTCTGTACGTAAGGAATCTCTCCCCCTTAAATGCCCTTAAAATGGTTTCCTTGGTTCTAAGATTTGCAAGTTTTACTATTACATGCTGGGGTGTTGGCCAGTTTTGCTTGATCTTGGGAGGGGTCCTCTCTGTCTCTAGGACACGAATGCTTGTTTCATTCCCCAGATTAGGAAAGTTCTCAGCTATGATTTGCTCTAATATATCTTCTAGTCCTCTCTCTCTCTCCCCTCCTCCGGGATTTCAATAATTTTGACATTAGAATGATTCATGGTGTCACTTATTTCTCTGATTCTATTTTCATGGATTCTGAGTTGTTTTTCCCTGGCCTCCTCTTCCCTTTTTATCCATTATATTGTCTTCTGGATCACTTATTCATTCTTCTGCCTCAGTTACCCTAGCTGTTAGATTATCTAGATTGGATTGGATCTCATTGATAGCATTTTTAAGTTCTGCCAATTCAGCTTTCATTTCTGCCCTTAGAGACACTATGTTGCCATTAATTGATTTCTCCATTCTAGTGATTGTCTTCACAATTGCTAGCCTGAATTCCATCTCTGACATCTTGGTTATATCTGAATCCTTTTGTAAATCTGTGGCATAAATCATAATCTCTGAGTCTTTCCTATTTTGGGGGTTCCTCCTTCTAGTCATTCTGTTGATGGGTGTTTGAGGGAATGTATAGAGTGCAAATTATTGACCAGAACCCAAGCAAGATGCACCTGTTTTCTAGGGACCTTAGGGTTGCTGGCCTCTTGTTTTCCCAGCCTGTCTTCTGGGGGAGGCACCTGCCATCCTGTTACTTAGGCAACCCTGTTTGGGCAGAGTTGCCCTGTCCCCCTGTGGTGGGGGATGGGCTCAGTGAAAACCGTTTTGGGGAGGCTTTTGTCCTCTGGAAACTTTCCCTGGCTGGTTTCCTCTTCTTTTCCAAGAGTCGAGCAGAAGAGACCATTTCCAACCCTCGGCCTCAGAGTAGAGAGATTGAAGTTTGTTCTTGAGTGAGCTCTCCAGGCCACACTATCTCCATTTCTGTCTGTGCTGGTATAAACTTCAGTGTCCTGGGTTGTGCGCCCCTCAGCAGCATTCCCAGTCCTCACTTCCAGGTCAGGGCATGTCTCTGCCCTTTGCACTTCTAAGACCGCCAGTCACCCCCAGTTCCCATGGATGGCCCCGCCACTCACGGTTTCCTTCCACGGGGCTGCCCTAGCGTCCTTTCCCCGCCACTACTGGTCTGCGAGTCTGTGCCTTGTCCCCAGTGCGGGAAGCTCTCACTCACTGGCGATATAGGATTCCCACAGCCAGGCTCCATCCTGCTGCCATTTATTCTCCAATATCTGCCTGTGGAATCACAGCTCCCTGCTTTGTACCTTGAAACCAAACGCCTGCAATATTCTGTTTGTAGAGATCCAGTTCTATCTTCTTACATCTCAGGCTGGTTTTGTGGATGTTCAGAGTGGTCTGGTAGATATCCAGCTCAATTCCGGACACAGGTTAGAATAGGGTCCCCTACTCCACCACCATCTTTTCCTCCTCTCAAGGGGCAAGGATCTTTAGGAGAATTTTATAAGAACAAAAGAGTTGGCAGGCACCATTTGTGCCCCCAACTGAGATACCCAGACACCTGCAGGGACCAGCACAAACACTTCCACCTAGCTTGCTAACAGCATGCCCCTCCCCCACATTCTCCTGCAGACCTGCCCTCACAAAACCACCCTTGGGTGGCGTTCTCCAAAGCATGCCACAAATATTTCATTGTGCAACCAGACCCAAGAGTGATCAGCACCACTCCAAAGCAACTCCTGCCCTGGGGAGAAGGGATAATAACCACACATGTACTAGTTTGATAGCAGCCTCAGCAGTGGGCTGGGAGCAGACATCTGGTCTGACTATTGCAAACCCCACTTACCAATGGAAGTCTTTCATGGAACAACACAGGGAAAGCACAATGCAGGACAGTGGTATGCAGTTCTGGAAAGCACCTGGTCTGACCCAATTCAAGTCCAAAGCAGTCCCAGACTGGCCCATTAACAACAAAGGGACTAAACCCTGCCCACAACCCACAAAGAGAACTATTGAAGATGACGGTATACACAGCTCAACCCTAACAGTATGGTGCATGCAATGCACATGGGAGACACCCCTAAAGTGCCAGGTTCTGGTGAACAGGGAACATCACACTGAAGGACAGTCCAGGACCTGTCCTTCATAAGGCCACTACTTTCAAGAGCAGGAGACATAGTTGATTTTCCCAACACATAGAAACAGACACAGAGAGTTAGAGAAAATGAAGAGTCAGAGAGATATGTTCCAAATTAAAGAACAAGACAAAATCACAGCAAGAGAACGAAATGAAATGAAGATAAGTAATATGCCTGATAGAGAATTTAAAGTAATGGTGATGAAGATACTGTACTTGAGAAAAAAAGTGAAGGATCTCAGTGAAACCTTCAACAAAGAGATAGAAATCATAAAGAAAAAGAACCAATCAGAGATGAAGAACGCAATAACTGAAATTAAAAATACACTAGAGGGAATAAACAGCAGACTAGAGGAAACAGAACTAATCAGCCACCTGGCAGGCAGAGTAATGGAAAGCAATCAAGTTGAACAGAAGAAAAAAAAAAAACAATTAAAAAATGAAAATGGAGAACTCAACGGCACCATTCACATTATAGGGATCCCAGAAGGAGAAGAAAGATAAAGGGGAGCAGGAAATACATTTGAAGAAATAATAGCTGAAAAATTCCCAATCTAGGGAAAGAAAAAGAAAATCCAGATTCAAGAGGCACAGAGAGCCTCCCACAAAAATAACCCAAGGATGTCCAAACAAAGACACATAGTAATTAAAATGGCAAAAAGTAGTAATAAAGAGAAAATTTACAAAGCAGCAAATGAAAAGATAATAAACATACAAGGGATAGGCCAGAAGGCTATCAGCTGATTTTTTTTAGCAGAAACTTTACAGGAAAGAAGGGAGTGGCACAATATATTCAAAGTGCTGAAAGGAAAAGCAATGTGCAACCCAGAATACTCTATCCAGCAAAGTGATCATTCAGAATAGAAAAATATATAGAATTTCCCAGACAAATGAAAATTAAAAGAATTTATCACCAATAAATCAACTTTAAAAGAAAAGTTAAAGGGAATTCTTTGAGTGGAAAGGAAGGACCATAAGCAAGAGTAAGAAAAATAGGAAGCACAAAAGCTGTAAAATTAAGCATATCTATAAAACTCAGTCAGGCAATTCACAAAATAAAAGGATATAAATTATGATACCATATAACTAAAGCATAGTGGTTCAGGGGAAGAGTAAATATTACTGTTTTCAGGATGGGTTCAATCTTAAGTGACCATCAGCTTAATATAGACTGCTATATACCTAAGATGTTAAATATAAACCTAATGGTAAACACAAATCACATACCAGTAATAGATATGCAAAATATTGATAGAAAAGAATACAAATGTATCACTAAAGAAAGTCTGCAAACCATGAGAGAAGACAGTAATAGAAGAATGAAACAGAGAACTACAAAAACAACCATAAAACAAGTGATGAAATGGCAATAAGTACATACATAACAATAATGACTATGAATGTAAATGGACTAAATGCTCTAATCAAAAGACATGGGGCGATAGAATTGATAAAAAATAAAGCAAGACCATTAATATACTGCACACAAGAGATTCATTTCAGATCTAGAGACCCATGTAGATTGAAGGTGAAGGGCTAGAAAAATATGTATCATGCAAATGGAAATGACAAGAAAGCTGGGGTAGCAGAACCTATTTCAGACAAAAGGGACTTTAAAACAAGGGCTGAAATAAGAGATAAAAAAGGACACTACATAGTCATAAAGGGAAAAACTGAACATGAAAATATAACAATTTTAAATATTTATTCACCCAAATGGTAGCACCCAAAGACATAAAGCAGCTATTAACAAACATAAAGGAAGTAATCAAAGGTAATACAATAATAGTAGGAAAATTCAATACCCCACTTTCATCAATGGAGAGATCATTCCAACAGAAAACCAATAAGGAAACAGTGGCTTTGAATGACATATTAGACCAGAAGGACCAGATATATTCAGAACATTCCATCATAAAACAGCAGAATACACATACTTTCAAGTGCCCATAAAACATTCTTCAGAAGAGATCACATATTAGGGTACAAAACAAATCTCAACAAGTTCTAAAAGACTAAAAAATCATATCACACATCTTTTCTGACAATGCTATCAAACTAGAAGTCAACCGCAAGAAAAAATCTGGAAAGAACACAAATACATGGAGGTTAAACAACATGCAACTACACAATGAATGGGACAGTCAAGAAATCCAAAGGGAAATAAAAAAATACATGAAGACAAATACAGGAAGAAAATGAAAATACAAAATTCCAAAATCTTTGGGATGCCGCAAAAGCTGTTCTGAGAGGGAAGTTTATGACAATATGGGCCTACTTCAAGAAGCAAGAAAAACCTCAAATAAACAACTTAACCTTACACCTAAAGAAGCTAGAAAAAGAACAAAAATACCCAAAACCAGTAGAAAGAAGGAAATAATAATGATTAGAGCAGAAATAAAGAAAATAAAAAAACTAAAAACAAAGCAAAACACAAAACAACAACAAAAACAATAGAACACATCAATGAAACTAGAAGCTGCTTCTTTGAATAGATCAAAAACAAACAAACAAACAAACAAACAAACAAACAAACTTTAGCCAGACTCATCAAAGGAGAAAGAGAGGGAGGGAGGGAGGGATGGGGGGAGAGAGAGAGAGAGAGAGGACTCAAACAAAATCAGAAATGAAAGAGGGGAAATAACAACGAACACCACCAAATACAAAAGATTATAAGACAATATCATGAAAAATTATATGCCAACAAATTAAACTATCTAGAATAAACAAATAAATTCCTAGAAACATATAATCTCCCAAAACTGAGTCAGAAGGCAATACAAAATTAAACAGATTGATTACCAGCAATTAAAACAAATCAGTAATAAAAATCTCCCAACAAACAAAAGTGCAGGACTAGATTCTGGTTTTACAGGTGAATTCTACCAAACATTTAAAGAAGAGTTAATACCTATTCATAACAAACTATTCTAAAACATAAAAAGGAAGTAAAATTTCCAAATTCATTCTATGAGACCAGCATTATCCTGATACCAAGTACAGAAAAAGACACCCCTGAAAAAGAGAACTGTAGGGGTGCCTGGAGCTCAGTCAGTTAAGTGTCTGCCTTTGTCTCAGAAGTGCAATTGCTGGTTCATAGGGTAGCTCTATTTTTAAATTTTTGAGGAACCGCCACACTGTTTTCCAAAGTGGCTGTACCAACTTGTATTCCCACCAACAGTGTAAGAGGGTTCCCCTTTCTCCACAACCTCTCCAACATTTGTTGTTTCTTTCCCTGTCCATTTTTGCCATTCTAATTGGTGTAAGGTGGTATCTCAATGTGGTGTTGATTTGAATTTCCCTGATGGCTAATGATGATGAACATTTTTTCATGTGTCTGTTAGTCATTTGTATGTCTTCTTCAGAGAAGTGTCTGTTCATATCTTCTGCCCACTTTTGGACTTGATTATTTGTTTTTTGGGTGTTGAGTTTGAGAAGTTCTTTATAGATCTTGGATACCAGCCCATTATCTGTAGTGTCATTTGCAAATATCTTCTCCCATTCTGTGGGTTGCCTCTTTGTTTTGTTGACTGTTTCCTTTGCTGTGCAGAAGCTTTTTATCTTGATGAAGTCCCATAAGTTCATTTTTGCTTTTGTTTCACTAGCTTTTGGAGATGTATCTTGAAAGAAGTTGCTGTGGCCGATGTCAGAGAGGTTACTCCCTATGTTCTCCTCTAGGATTTTGATGGATACCTGTCTCACATTGTGGTCTTTCATCCACTTTGAGATTATCCTTGTGTATGGTGTTAGGGAATGGTCGAGTTTCAATCTTCTGCATGTGGCTGTCCAATTTTCCCAGCACCATTTATTGAAGAGACTGTCTTTTTTCCATTGCATGTTTTCTCCTGCTTTGTCAAAGATTATTTGACCATAGAGTTGAAGGTCCATATCTGGGTTCTCTATTCTGTTCCATTGGTCTATATGTCTGTTTTTGTGCCAGTACCATGCTGTCTTGTGATTACAGCTTTGTAATATAGCTTGGAATCGGGCAACGTGATGCCCCCAGCTTTGTTTTTCTTTTTCAACATTTCCTTGGCGATTCAGGGTCTTTTCTGATTCCATACAAATTTTAGGATTGTTTTTTCCAGCACTTTGAAAAATGTCATTGGAATTTTGATTGGGATGGCATTGAAGGTAGAGATTGCTCTGGGTAGCATAGACATTTTAACAATGTTTATTCTTCCGATCCATGAGCATGAAATGTTTTTCCATCTTTTTGTGTCTTCTTCAATTTCTTTCATGAGTGTTTTGTAGTTCCTAGAGTATAGCTCCTTTACCTCTTTGGTTAGGTTTATTCCGAGGTATCTTATGGTTTTTGGTGCTATTGTAAATGGAATTGTTTCTCTAATTTCTCTTTCAACATTACATTGTTAGTGTAAAAGAAAGCAACTGATTTCTGTGCATTGATTTTGTATCCTGCCACATTACTGAATTGCTGGATGATTCTAGGAAATTGGGGGTGGAGTCTTTTGGGTTTTCCACATAAAGTATCATGTTGTCTGTGAAAAGAGAGAGTTTGATTTCTTCTTTGCCAATTTGAATACCTTTTATTTCTTTTTGTTGTCTGATTGCTGTTGCTAGGACTTCTAGTACTATGCTGAACAATAGTGGGGGAGTGGGCATCCTTGACGTGTTCCTGATCTTAAGGGAAAGGCTCTCAGCTTTTCCCCATTGAGAACAATACTCGCTCTGGGTTTTTCATAGATGGATTTTATGAACTTGAGGAATGTTCCCTCTATCCCTATACTCTGAAGAGTTTTAGTCAGGAAAGGATGCTGTATTTTGTAAAATGCTTTTTCTGCATCAATTGAGAGGACCATATGGTTTTTCTCCCTCTTCTTATTAATGTGTTCTATCACATTGATTGATTTGAGAATGCTGCACCACCCTTGCATCCTGGGGATAAATCCCACTTTGTCATGGTGGATGATCCTCTTAATGTATTGTTGGATCCTATTAGCTAGGGTTTTGTTGAGGATTTTGGAATCCATATTCATCAGGGATATCGGTCTGAAATTCTCCTTTTTGATGGGGTCTTTGCCTGGTTTGGGGATTAAGGTAATGCTGGCCTCACAGAATGAGTTTGGAAGTTTTCCTTCTGTTTCTCTTTTTTGAAACAGCTTTAGTAGAATAGGTATTATTTCTTCTTTGAATGTTTGGTAGAATTCCTCAGGGAATCCATCAGGCCCTGGACTCTTGGTTTTTGGGAGGTTTTTGATCACTGCTTCAATCTCGTTACTGGTTATTGGCCTATTCAGGTTGTCAATTTCTTCCTGTTTCAGTCTTGGCAGCTTATAGGTTTCCAGGAAGGCCTCCATTTCATCCAGATTGCTCAGTTTATTGGCATATAGTTGTTGATAATAATTTCTAATAACTGTTTCTATTTCCTTGGTGTTAGTCGAGATCTCTCCCCTTTCATTCATAATTCTATTAATTTGGGTCCTTTCTCTTTTCTTTTGGATAAGTCTGGCCAGTGGTTTATTGATCTTATTAATTCTTTCAAAGAACCAACTTCTAGTTTTGTTGATCTGATCTACTGTGTTTCTGGTTTCTAATTCATTGATTTCCGCTCTAATTTTAATTATTTCTCTTCTAATGCGTGGCTCAGGCATTGTTTGTTGCTTTTTCTCTAGTTCTTTAAGATGTAGAGTTAGTTGTTGAATTCGGGGTTTTTCTATTTTTTTGAGGACGCTTGGATGGCTATGTATTTCCCCCTTAGGACTGCCTTTGCAGTATCCCATAGGTTTTGGACTGATGTGTGTTTGTTCTCATTGATTTCCATGAATTGTTTAAGTTCTTCTTTGATTTCCTGGTTGACCCAAACATTGTCTTTGGAAGCTAAGAGTGGTCTTAGCTTCCAAGTGTTTGAATTTCTTCCAAATTTTTTCTTGTGATTGAGTTCCAGTTTTAAAGCACTGTGGTCTGAGAAGATGCAGGGAATAACCTCAATCTTTTGGTATCGGTTGAGATCTGATTTGTGAACCAGTATGTGGTCTATTCTGGAGAAAGTTCCATGTGCGCACGAGAAGAATGAATATTCTTTTGTTTTAGGGTGGAATGTCCTGTAAATATCTATGAGGTCCATCTGGTCCAATGTATCATTCAAAGCTCTTGTTTCCTTGTTGATTTTCTGCTTAGATGATCTGTCCATTGCTGATAGTGGAGTACTGAGGTCTCCTACAATTAACATGTTGTTATCAATATGACTCCTTATTTTGGTTAACAGTTGGCTTATGTAGATGGCTGCTCCCATGTTGGGGGCATAGAGATTTACAATTGTTAGATCTTCTTGTTGGGTAGACCCTTTAAGAATGATATAGTGTCCTGTGTCTCTAATTACAGACTTTAGTTTAAAATCTAATTTGTCTGATATAAGAATTGCTACCCCAGCTTTCTTTTGAGGTCCGCTGGTATGGAAGATGGATCTCCATCCCTTCATTTTCAGTCTAGATGTATCTTTAGGTTCCAAATGAGTCTCTTGTAAGCAGCATATGGATGGGTCCTGTCTTTTTATCCAATCTGTAACCCTTTGCTGTTTTATAGGAGCATTTAGGCCATTCACATTGAGAGTGATTATTGAAAGATATGAATTAATTGTCATCATGTTGCCTGTGAAGACGTTGTTTTTATAGATTGTCCATGTAAATTTCTGTTGTATATCACTCTTGGGGTCTTTCCCTTTTTATAGAACCCCCTTCATATTTCTTGCAGGGCCGGCTTAGTGGTCACATATTCTTTCAGTTTCTTTTGGTCGTGGAAGCTCTGCATCTCTCCATCCATTGTAAATGAAAACCTTGCCAGATAAAGTATTCTTGGCTGCATGTTCTTCTCATTTAGTACCCTGAATATGTCTTGCCAGGCCTTTCTGGCTTGCCAGGTCTCTGTGGATAGGTCTGATGTTATTCTGATGTTCCTCCCTTTGTACGTAAGGAATCTCTCCTCCCTAAATGCCCTTAAAATGGTTTCCTTGGTTCTAAGATTTGCAAGTTTTACTATTGCATGCCAGGGTGTTGGCCTGTTTTGTTTGACCTTGGGAGGGGTCCTCTCTGCCTCTAGGATGCGAATGTATGTTTCATTCCCCAGATTAGGGAAGTTCTCAGCTACGATTTGCTCAAATACATCTTCTAGTCATCTCTCTCTCTGCTCCTTCCAGGATTCCAATTATTCTGACATTGGAACGCTTAATGGTGTCACTTATTTCTCTGATTCTATTTTCATGGATTCTGAGTTGTTTTTCCCTGGCCTCCTCTTCCCTTTTTATCCATTATATTGTCTTCCAGGTCGCTTATTCATTCTTCTGCCTCAGTTACCCTAGCTGTTAGATTATCTAGATTGGATTGGATCTCATTGATAGCATTTTTAAGTTTTGCCAATTCAGCTTTCATTTCTGCCCTTAGAGACACTATGTTGCCATTAATTGATTTCTCCATTCCAGCCATTGTCTTCACAATTGCTAGCCTGAATTCTATCTCCGACATCTTGGTTATATCTGAATCCATTTGTAAGTCTGCAGCATAAATCATGATCTCTGAGTCTTTTCTATTTTGGGGGTTCCATCTCTTACTCATTCTGTTGATGGGCGTTTGAGGGAATGTATAGAGTGCAAATTATTGACCAGAACCCAAGCAAGATGCACCTGTTTTCTTGGGACCTTAGAGTTCCTGGCCTCTTGTTTTCCCAGCCTGTCTTCTGGGGGAGGGGCCTGCCGTGCTGTTACTCAGGCAACCCTGTTTGGGCGGAGTTGCCCTGCCCCCCTGTGGTCAGGGAGGGGTTCAGCGGGAATCAGTCTTTGGGGCTTTTGTTCTCTGGTGGCTTTCCCTGGCAGCTTTCCACGTCTCTTCCAGGAGTCAGAGCAGAAGAGACCGTTTCCAACCCTCTGCCTCAGAGAAGAGAGACTGCAGTCTGTTCTTCAGTGAGCTCTCCAGGCCACACCATCTCCGTTTCTGTCCATGTGGCTATAAACTCCAGCATCCTGGGTTGTGTGCCCCTCCGCAGCACCCCCAGTCCTGCATCCAGGTTGAAGCACGTCTCTGCCCTTTGTGCTTCTAAAATAACCAGCCACTCCCAGTTCGCACACAGGACCCTGCTGCTCCGGGTTTCCACACCAGGGTTGCCCTAAAGTCCTTTCCCCACTGCTACCGGTCTTTGAGTGTGTGCCCTGTCCCCAGCGTGAGAAGCTGTCGCTCACCGGCCGTGTAGGATCCCCACAGCCAGGAACCCTCCTGCTGCCGTTTATCCTCCAATAACTGCCTGTGGAATCAGGGCTTCCCGCTTTGTACCTCAAAACCAACCGCCTGTGATATTCTGTTTGTAGAGATCCAGATCTTCTTACATATCTGGTAGATATCCAGCTCAATTCTGGGGACCAGTTGAAATAGGGTGCCCTACTCCTCCACCATCTTTCCTTCTCCCCATATAAAAAATTCTTTAAAAAATAAAATAAAATTGGGAGAGGACCAAGATGGAGGAGGAGTAAGAGACCTAAATTTCATCTGGTCCCAGGAATTTAGCTAGATAGGGATCAAAGCATTCTGGAACTCAACAGGAGATCCAAGAAAAGAATAGCAGCAACTCTCTGAACAGAAAAGCGACCACTTTCTGGAATGTAGGACATGCGGAGAGGTGAATCTGAGGCGATATTCATGGAAGATAGACCGGGCAGGGAGGGAACCTCCATCAGCCACTACCAGCAAGTGATAGAGCAGCGGAGCACAAAATCAGAACTTTTGGAAGTCAGCTCCACTGAGGGATGTTGCTCCAGTGGCTAAGCGGGGGTTGGAACCCTCACTGGGACGGTGTGGTTCTGGGACCTTCGGGGTCACAGAAAGACCGGGAATGCCTTAGTGCGGCAGAGCTCCCAGGATCCAGAGCAGGAAAGCCGGCTGCAAAGATGGAGCTGAGGAGTGGGCTCGCAACTTGGGTTGCCATAAACTGTGATCTGTGGCACAATCGGGCCACAGCTCTTCCAGCAGGGACCTAACAAGCAGAAGATCTGGGGAGATTCCCCTTCCTCCTCCCAGAAGAGCAGCACGGGAGCACACTGTAGCATCTGCTGGGTTTGGAGACTCCAAATGGGGTTGTGTGCCAGAGACAGAAACACTCGGTCACAGGCTGGGTGAGCATGGAGGGCAGCCAGAGACCAGGGAGACGGGAGTGATTGCTTTTCTCTGGGGGTGCACTGAGGAGTGGGGCCCAAGTTTTAGGCTCCTTAGGGTAGAGATTGGGAGGCTGCCATTTTCACTCTCATCCTCCAAAGGTGCACAGAAAGCTTGCAGGGGACAAAATCTCCTGAGAGCAAACCTGAGCAGATTACTTAGCCTGGCCCCTGGCAAGGGCAGGGCAATTCCGCCTCAGGCAAAGACATTGGAGAATTGTTGCAACAGGGCCCTCCCCCAGAAGATCCACAAGAACAGCCAGCCAAGACCAAGTTTACCCATCAATGAGAATGGCAGAACTCCAGCACTAGGGGAATACAGCACATAGAATTCATGGCTGTTTTACCCATGATTCTTTAGTCTTTCAAAGTTAATTTTTTAATTTTTCTTTTTCTATTTTTTTTTAATTTTTTCTTTTTCCCTTTTTCAGCCAACATCTTATCAATCCCTTTTTTTTTAAAAAATTTTATTTTTCATTTTTAGAGTCATATTCTATCCCTTCATTGTAGTTAAACTTATTTTTGGTATACATTATAAATTGAAGTCTCTTTAAAATTTTGGGATACAGTTTCTCCTAACAGACCAAAATATACCCTAAATCTCTAGTGTATAGCTTTCTTCTAGTCTCCTGCTTGATCACATTCTCTCCTTTTTTTTTTTTTAATTTCTCTTCTTTCTTTTTTCAACCAACTTCTTATCAATTCCTTTTATAAAATCTTTTATTATTTTCATCTTTACAGTCATATTCCATCCCTTCATCGTATTTACCCTTATTTTTGTACATATATAAGTTTTTCTTTCTTTAAAATTTTGGGAGGCACTTTCTTCTAACAGACAAAAATACGCCCCAAATCTAGTGTGTGACACTGATCATCAGCCTGATCATATTTGATCACAGTCTTTTTTTTCTTTCTTTTCTTTTTTTTTCTCTTTTTTCTTCCTTTCCCTTTCTTTTTCCCCAGTTTCAGGTCTCTTCTGATTTGTTTAGTGTATATTTTTCTGTGGTCATTCTTACCTTGTTAGCATTTTCTTCTCTCATTCATCTATTCTCCTCTGGACAAAATGACAAGATGGAAAAACTCACCTCAAAAAAAAGAACAAGAGGGGCAGTACCGACTGCCAGGGACCTAATCAATATGGACATTAGTAACATGTTGGAACTAGAGTTCAGAATGACTGTTATAAAGATAGTAGCTGGGCTTGAAAAAAGCATGGAAGATATTAGAGAAACTTAAAAAGGAAAGAAAGAAAAGAGCTAAAATCTAACCAAGTCGAAATCAAAAAGGCTATTAATGAGGTGCAATCAAAAATGGAAGCTCTAACTGCTAGGATAAAGGAGGCAGAAGAGAGAATTATCAGTACAGAAGACCAAATGATGGAGAATAAAGAAACTGAGAAAAAGAGAGATAAACAACTACTGGATCACGAGGGCAGAATTGAAGATATAAGTGATACCATAAGATGAAACAATATTAGAATAATTGGGATCCCAGAAGAAGAAGAAAGAGAGAGAGGGCCAGAAGGTATATTGGAACAAGTTATAGCAGAGAACTTCCCTAATTTGGGGAAGGAAACAGACATCAAAATCCAGGAGGCACAGAGAATCCCCCTCAAAATCAATAAAAATAGGTCAACACCCCAACATCTAATAGTAAAACTTACAAGTCTCAGAGACAAAGACAAAATCCTGAAAGCAGCTCAGGACAAGAGGTCTGTAACCTACAATGGTAGAAACATTAGATCAGCAACAGACTTATCCACAGAGACCTGGCAGGCCAGAAAAGTCTGGCATGATGTATTCAAAGCACTACATGAGAAAAATATGCAACCAAGAATACTATATACTAGG
Organism: Mirounga angustirostris; assembly: GCF_029215605.1. Classification (NCBI taxonomy): domain Eukaryota; kingdom Metazoa; phylum Chordata; class Mammalia; order Carnivora; family Phocidae; genus Mirounga; species Mirounga angustirostris. Next base: position 63,307,443 of record NW_026991719.1, read on the forward strand.
CTGTCATTGAAAATAGAAAGAGAGATAAAAAGCTTCCAGGACAAACAAAACTAAAAGAATTTGCAAGCACAAAACCAGCCCTACAAGAAATATTGAAAGGGGTCCTCTAAGCAAAGAGAGAGCCTGAAAGCAACATAGACCAGAAAACAACACAGACAATATACAGTAATAGTCACCTTACAGGCAATACAATGGCACTAAATTCATACCTTTCAATAGTTACCTTGAATATAAATGGGCTAAATGCCACAATCAAAAGACGTAGGGTATCAGATTGGATAAAAAAAAAAAAACAAGACCCATCAATATGCTCTTTGCAAGAGACTCATTTTTGACCCAAAGACACCTCCAGATTGAAAGTGAGGGTGTGGAAAACCATTTACCATGCTAATGGACATCAAAAGAAAGCTGGGGTGGCAATCCTTATATAAGACAAATTAGATTTTAAACCAAAGACTATAATAAGAGACGAGGAAGGACACTATAACATACTTAAAGGGTCTATCCAACAAGAAGTTCTAACAATAGTAAATATCTATGCCCCTAACATGGGAGCAGCCAATTATATAAGGCAATTAATAACAAAAGCAAAGAAACACATCGACAACAATACAATAATAGTGGGCGACTTTAACACCCCCTTCACTGAAATGGACAGATCATCTATGCAAAAGATCAACAAGGAAATAAAGACTTTAAATGACACACTAGACCAAATGGACTTCAAAGATATATTCAGAACATTCCATCCCAAAGCAACAGAATACACATTCTTCTCTAGTGCCCATGGAACATTCTCCAGAATAGATCACATCCTAGGTCACAATTCAGGTCTCAAACAGTACCAAAATATTGGGATCATTCCCTGCCTATTTTCGGACCACAATGCTTTGAAACTAGAACTCAATCACAAAAGGAAAGTGAGAAAGAACTCAAATACAAGGGGACTAAAGAGCATCTTACTAAAGAATGAATGGGTCAACCAGGAAATTAAAGAAGAATTTTAAAAATTCATGGAAACCAATGAAAATGAAAACACAACTATTCAAAATCTTTGGGATGCAGCAAAGGTGGTCCTAAGAGAAAAGTATATAGCAATACAAGCCTTTCTCAAGAAACAAGAGAGGTCTCAAATACACAACCTACCCCTCCACCTAAAGGAGCTGGAGAAAGAACAGCAAATAAAGCCTAAACCCAGCAGGAGAAGAGAAATAATAAAGATCAGAAGAGAAATCAATGAAATAGAAACCAAAAGGACAGTAGAACAGATCAACAAAACTAGGAGCTGGTTCTCTGAAAGAATTAATAAGATTGATAAACCTCTGGTCAGACTTAACAAAAAGAAAAGAGAAATGACCTAAATAAATAAAATCATGAATGAAAGAGGAGAGATCACAACCAACACCAAAGAAATTCAAACAATTATAAGAACATGTTATGAGCAACTATATGCCAGCACATTAGACAATCTGGAAGAAATGGATGCATTCCTAGAGATGTATCAACTACCAAAACTGAACCAGGAAGAAATAGAAAACCTGAACACACCCACAACAAGTAAGGAAATTGAAGCAGTCATCAAAAATCTCCCAAAAAACAAGATCCCAGGGCCAGATGGCTTCCCAGGGGAATTCTACCAAACATTTAAAGAAGAATTAATACCTATTCTTCTGAAACTATTCCAAAAAATAGAAATGGAAGGAAAACTTCCAACTCTTTTTATGAGGCCAGCATTACCTTGATCCCAAAATTAGACAAAGACCCCATCAAAAGAGAATTAGAGACCAATATCCTCAATGAATATGGATGCAAAAATTCTCACAAAAATACTAGCCAATAGGATCCAACAGTACATTAAAAGGATTATTCATCACAACCAAGTGGGATTTATTCTTGGGCTGCAAGGTTGGTTCAACATTCGCAAATCAATCAGTGTGATACAATACATTAATAAAAGAAAGAACAAGAACCATATGATCCTCTCAACAGATGCAGGAAAAGCATTTGACAAAGTGCAGCATCCTTTCTTGATTAAAACTCTTCAGAGTATAGGGATAGAGGCTACATACCTCAATAGCATAAAAGTCATCTATGAAAAACCCACAGCGAATATCATTCTCAATGGGGAACAACTGAGAGCACTCCCCCTAAGGTCAGGAACATGGCAGGGATGTGCACTATCACCACTGCTATTCAACATAGTACTAGAAGTCCTAGCCACAATAATCAGACAACAAAAAGAAATAAAAGGCATCCAAATCAGCAAAGAAGTCAAACTCTCACTCTTTGCAGATGATATGATACTTTATGTGGAAAACCCAAAAGACTCCACCCCAAAACTGCTAGAACTCATACAGGAATTCAGTAAAGTGGCAGGATATAAAATCAATGCACAGAAATCAGGTGCATTTCTATACACCAGAAATCAGGTGCATTTCTATACACCAACAACAAGACAGAAGAAAGAGAAATTAAGGAGTTGATCCCATTTATGATTGCACCCAAAACCATAAGATACCTAGGAATAAATCTAACCAAAGAGGCAAAGAATCTGTCCTCAGAAAACTGTAACATACTCATGAAAGAAATTGAGGAAGTTACAAGGAAATGGAAAAACGTTCCATGCTCATGGATTGGAAGAACAAATATTGTGAAGATGTCAATGCTACCTAGAGCAATCTACACATTTAATGCAATCCCCATCAAATACCACCAACTTTTTTCAAAGAAATAGAACAAATAATCCTAAAATTTGTATGGAACCAGAAAAGACCCCGAATAGCCAGAGAAATGTTGAAAAAATAAAAGCAAAGCTGGCGGCATCACAATTCTGGACTTCCAGCTCTATTACAAAGCTGTCATCATCAAGACAGTGTGGTACTGGCACAAGAACAGACACATAGATCAATAGAACAGAATAGAGTGCCCGGAAATGGACCCTCAACTCTATGGTCAACTAATCTTTGACAAAGTAGGAAAAAATGTCCAATGGAAAAAAGACAGTCTCTTCAACAAATGGTGTTGGCAAAATTGGACAGCCACATGCAGAAGAATGAAACTGGACCATTTCTTTACACCACACAGAAAAATAGACTCAAAATGGATGAAAGACCTCAATATGAGGCAGGAGTCCATCAAAATCCTAGAGGAGAACACAGGCAGCAAGCTCTTCAACCTCAGCCACAGCAACTTCTTCCTAGGAACATCGCCAAAGGCAAGGGAAGCAAGGGCAAAAATGAACTATTGGGACTTCATCAAGATAAAAAGCTTTTGCACAGCAGAGGAAACAGTCAACAAAACCAAAGACAACTGACAGAATGGGAGAAGATATTTGCAAATGACATATCAGATAAAGGGCTAGTATCCAAGATCTATAAAGAACTCATCAAAGTCAAAACCCAAGGAACAAATAATCCAGTCAAGAAATGGCTAGAAGACATGAACAGACATTTTTCCAAAGAAGGCATCCAAATGGCCAACAGACACATGAAAAAGTGCTCAACATCGCTCAGCATCAAGGAAATCCAAATCAAAACGTTGATGAGATGCCACCTCACACAAGTTGGAATGGCTAAAATTAACAAGTCAGGAGATGATAGATGTTGGCGGGGATGCAGAGAAAGGGGAACCCTCCTACACTGTTGGTGCGAATGCAAGCTGGTGTAGCCACTCTGGAAGACTGTATGGAGGTTCCTCAAAAAGTTGAAAATAGAGCTACCATATGATCCAGCAATTGCATTACTGGGTATTTACCCCAAAGATACAAATGTAGTGATCCGAAGGGGTACGTGCACCCCAATGTTTATAGTAGCAATGTCCACAGTAGCCAAACTATGGAAAGAGCCAAGATGTCCATCAACAGATGACTGGATAAAGAAGAGGTGGTATATATATACAATGGAATATTATGCAGCCATCAAAAAAAAAAAAACAACCCACGAAATCTTGCCATTTTCATTGACGTGGATGGGACTAGAGGGTATTATGCTAAGTAAAATAAGTCAATCAGAGAAACACATGTATCATATGATCTCACTCATATGAGGAATTCTTCATCTCAGGAAACAAACTGAGGTTCGCTGGAGTGGTGGGGGGTGGGAGGGATGGGGTGGCTGTGTGATAGACATTGGGGTGGTATGTGCTATGGTGAGCGCTGTGAATTGTGTAAGACTGATGAATCACAGACCTGTACTTCTGAATGAAATAATATGTTAAAAAAAATAGCAGGTAGGGAAAAATGAAGGGGGGGTATTGGAGGGGAAGATGAATCATGAGAAACAATGGACTCTGAGAAACAAACTCAGGGTTCTAGAGGGGAGGGGTGTCGGGGATGTGTTAGCCTGGTAATGGGTATTAAAGAGGGCACATATTGAATGGAGCACTGGGTGTTATACGCAAACAATGGATCATGGAACACTACATCAAAAACTAATGATGTAATGTATGGTGATTAACATAATAAAAAACAATTTAAAAAATAAAACAAAATAAAATCTTTACATTTATACATATAACAAAACATTTTTTAGGTAAGGAAAAGATAGAAAGAAGTGACATCTCAACAATAATTCCAAAACAAACACCAAATAATCATAATCTTAAAGAGTAGAGACTTACAGATCAAATGATTGTATTTCACTTTACACAGACTTTCTGACTGTTGTGACAAAATGAATTGAAAACAACAACAATGGAGTAGTGTGACAGAAAATATTTTTGGTTCAGTATATAATCATTGGCAATTCTTCCTGGGAATGACATGGGAAAGCCAGGTCCAGGGACCTACAGGGGGTCTCACAGGACCAGCCAAGAGGGTCCTTGGCTTTGCACAGTTTAGAAATCAGACAGGATCCAAGAGGAAGTGAGAGCAGAATTTATTGTAGATCAAGAGAGAGTGCAGATACAGGCAGAGTACCTGGGAGACTTGGAAAAGAATGGAGAGTGAGTTTCATCTTTGCTTGAGGTCTGGGGTTTTATTGGGGGTTGTAGTCTGGTGTATATGTCCACTCAGGCATCCAGGAACTGGTCAAAACAAAGATGATTGCCCAGGTGTCCTCCATATATCACTTATGCCCTGGAGCCAGGGGTCTTGGCATCTAGGTGTCTGGAGTCACTGGTCTGGAAAACACACATGATGACCTCACCCAGTCACTCCTTAGATGTTATCTATTGTGCTGGAAGGCTCCAAAGAAATCATTAACTCCTTGACTCTTAGAAGGAAGATACATTATTTGTGCTATAAGGCATGTGTAGGGTGGGGTGCAGTCCTAACAAGAACAGAAGTAGGAAAAGGAACAAAAAAGCATTTCTACATGGAGTCCCTTGAGTTTCCCTATCTTAAGAGTGAGCCCCAGTAAACTCCCTTGAGCTTTTCATAGCTTCTTCCTTTCTTTCCTTTTCACCCTCCACCTAGAAACATAGATTCCTTCAAAGTATTCAGATTTTGTGGAAAACAATGACAGAGATGGGCCCTCTAGTGGAGTAAGAAGAGTATAGGTCAATCCACTCAGGGTTTTGAATATCTCAGTATAAACCAGGATCTTTGTAAGCAGGCTGTAAAAATCAGGGACTGTGAGAGAGTCTTGAGGACAGTGGATTTCTGGGTAACTGGATTAGAAGGCTCAGGCTGAGTTGAATGTGCCATGTTATCGTCGGCATGGGGGTGAGGTGAATAGTGACTTTTCCTAGTTACTTTACATATCAACAGTAAAGCCATCCTTCTGCTCCAATTTGTGACGGAAGAGTCCAGTCAGAGTCTTATATCCCCAAACCACAATGACAAAGGGGTTTCTGACCACGATTAATCTGAAAAATAAAAACAAAAACAATATTATTCCAACTGTTGAAGATGGGAATCCTGCTGCTTGGGGAGGATGGATGCAGTTTAAAAGAGAGGATCAAGTCACCTAAATGTATACACTATTTAGGAATATAGATCATGGCATTTATACATAATAACAGCAGCATTTAACCTCACCCCACCCTCTATGTCCCCAGAAATCTTGCCTATTTATAAGAGAAGAGCAACCAAGTAGAATAGTAAGGGGAGCACTGACATGGGTGTCAAAAGAGCCTGCCTCCTTTTTTTTTTTTTTTCCCAAGTTTTTATTTCAATTCCGGTTATTTAACATACAGTGTAATATTAGTTTCAGGTGTAGTACTTAATGATTCATCACTTACATACAACACCCAGCGCTCATCACAAATGTTCTACTTATTTTTCAAGATTTTATTTATTTATTTGACAGAGAGCTAGAGAGCACAAGCAGGAGGAGTGGCAGAGGGATAGGGAGAAGCAGCCTCCCAGCTGAGCAGGGAGCCTGATGCAGGGCTTGAAACCACACCCTGGGATCATGACCTGAGCCAAGGGCATTCGCTTAACGACTGAGCCACCCAGGTGCCCCACAAGTGTTCTACTTAATACCCATCACCCATTTAACCCACCCCCCACCCACCTCCCTCCAGCAGCCCTCAGTTTATTCTCTATAGTTAAGAGTCTGTTTTATGATTTGCCTGCCTCTTTTTTTCCCCTATGTTCATCTGTTTTTTTCTTAAACTCCACATATGATCATCATATGGTATTTATCTTTCCCAGACTGACTTATTTTGCTTAGCATAATACATTCTAGCTCCATCCATGTCGTTGAAATGACAAGATTTCATTCTTTCTTATGGCCAAGTAATATTCCAATGTGTATGTATATACATGCCACATCTTTGTCCATCCAAAGTTGATGGACATTGGACTGTTTCTATAATTTGGCTATTGTTGATAATACTAATATAAACATTGAGGTACATGAATCCCCTTAGACTTAGTGTTTTTATATCCTTTGGGTAAATACTTAGTAGTGCAATTGCTGGATCATAAGGTAGTTCCATTTTTAATTTTTTGAGGAACCTCCTAACTCTTCATTCCAGAGTGGCTGCACCAAGTTTACAATCCCACCAACAGTGTAACAGGGTTCCTCTTTCTCTGCAATCTCATCAACACCTGTTGTTTCTTGTGTTATTAATTTTAGCCTTTCTGACTGTCATGAGGTGATAGCTCATTGTCATTTGATGCTGTACTTTGTCAGATGCTTTTTTTTTTTTTGCATCTATTGACAGGATCATACGATTCTTATTCTTTCTTTTATTAATGTGGTGTATCACATTAATATTCCCTTGTACCACAAATAAATCCCACTTGGTCATGGTGAATGATTCCTTTAATGTACTGTTGGATTCCATTTGCTAGTATTTTATCAAGAATTTTTTCATACATGATCATCAGGGATATTGGCCTGTAGTTCTCTTTTTGTGTGTGTGTGGAGACTTTATCTGTTTTTGGTACCATGGTTATGCTTTCTTCATAGACTGAGTTTGGAAGTTTTCCTTCTTTTTCTATTTTTTTTGGAATAGTTTGAGAAAAATAGGTATTAACTCTGCCTTAAATGTTTGGTAGAATTCATCTGTGAAGCATCTGGCCTTGGACTTTCATTTGTTGGCAGATTTTTTATTAATGATTTAATTTCTTTGCTGGTTAATGGTCTGTTCAAGTTTTCTATTTCTTCCTGTTTCCTATTTGGCAGTTTATATGTTTCTAGGAATTTGTCCATTTCGTCCAGTTTGTCCAGTTTGTTGGCATGTAGTTTTTCATAATATTGTCTTGTATTGTATTTCTGAGGTGTTGGTTATTATTTCTCCTCTCTCATTTGTGAATTTATTTATTTGGGTCTTCCCTCTTTACTTTTTGATAGGTCTGGCTAGAGATTTATCAATTTTATTAATTTTTTCAAAGAAGCAACTCTTGGCTTCATTGATCTGTTCTTTTTTTTTTTTTTTAGTTTCTATATAATCAATATCTGCTCTCATCTTTATTATTTCCCACCTTCTGCTGGCTTTAGGTTTCATTTGTTGTTCCTTTTCTATCTCCTTTAGGTGTAAGATTAGGTTGTTTATTTGAGATTTTTCTTTCTTCTTGAGCTAGGCCTGTATTGCTCTATACTTCTCTCTTTGAACTGCTTTTGCTGCATCCCAAAGGGTTTTTACTGCTGTGTTTTCATTTTCATTTGTTTCCATGTATTTTTTACATTTCTTCTTTGATTTCCTGATTGACCCCTTCATTGTTTAGTAGCAAGTTGTTTAACCTCCATGTATTTGCGGTCTTTCCAAATTTTTTCTTGTGGTTGAATTGAAGTTTCATAGTGTTGTGGTCAGAAAGGATGCATGGTATGATCTCAATCTTTCTGTACTTGCTGAGGCCTGATTTGCTATGTAGTATGTAATCTCTTCTGGAGAATGTCCCATGTGCACTTGAAAAGAATGTGTATTCTGCTGCTTCAGGATGGATTGTTCTGAATATAGCTGTTAAGTGCATCTGGTCTAGTGTGTCATTCCAAGCCATTGTTTCCTTGTTGATTTTCTGCTTAGATGACCTCCCCACAGATATAAATGGGGTGTTAAAGTCCCATACCATTATTGTATTATCAATGAGTTCCTTTATGTTTGTTATTAATCGTTTTCTATATTTGGGTGCTCCAATGTTGGGGACATAAATATTTACAATTGTTAGATATTCTTGTTGGATAGTTCCCTTTATTATGATATAGTGCCCTTCTTCATCTCTTATTACAGTCTTTGGTTTAAAGTCCAGTTCATCTGGTATAAGTATTGCTACTCTGGCTTTCTTTTGACATCCATCTGGATGATAAATCTTTCTTGACCCCCTCACTTTCAATCTGCGGGTGTCTTTTGCCCTAAAATGAGTCTCTTGTAGACAGCATATAGACGGGTCTTGTCTTTCTATCCATTCTGACACCTGTGTCCTTTGATTTGGGGCTTTTAGTGCATTTACTTTCAGAGTAATTACTGATATATATGTATGTAGTGCCATTTTATTACTTGTTTTTTCATTGCTTCTAGAGACTTTCTCTTTTCCTTTTGTGATTTTGTCACTTTTGGTCTTTGCTTGCCACCTGAAGAGTCCTCTTTAATATTTCTTGCAGGGCTGGTTTAATGGTCACAGACTCATTTGGTTTTTGTTTGTCTGTGAAACTCTTCATCTTTCCTTCTATTCTGAATGATAGCCTTGCTGGATAGAATATTTTTGGCTGCATATTTTTCCCATTCAGCAAGTTGACTATATCATGCCTCTCCCTTCTGGCTTGTCAAGTTTCTGTTCAGGAATCTCCAGCTAGTCTTATGGGTGTTCCCTTGTAACTCAGGGAGTTCTTTTGTCTTGCTCCTTTTCAGATTTCTTTTCTTTATCACTATATTTTGCAAATTTAACTACAATATTTCTTGTTATTAGCCTGTTTTTGTTGATTTTGATGGGAGTTCTCTCTTTTTCTCAGTTTTATTATTTTCCATTATTTTTTCTTCTATATCACATATTCGTTCCTTTGCTTCCTCCATTCTTGTGTTCACTGAATCAAATCTGTTTCAATTTGTAGTTATTGCATTATTCATTTCTGGATGATTGTTTTTTATCTCTTTTATCTCTGTAGTAAGGGCCCACCTGAAGTCTTCCATTCTTTTCTCAAGCCCAGCCAGTATCCTTTTGATTGTTGCTTTAAATTTTCCTTCAGGCATGTTACTTATATCTATCTCACTTAGATCTCTGGCCATGACCTTATCTTGATTCATTTGGGATGAAACATCCTCCATCTTTGTATTTTGTCTAAGTCTCTGTCTTCCTCTCTCTTTTGGGAAAACCTGCTATGTTTTCTGCTCCTGAGAATAATGGCCTTATAAAGAAGTCATACAGTGTCCAGGACCTGGCACTTCAGGGACTGTCTCTGGTGTCTGCTGTGTGCACTCTCCTTGTATGTTTTGGCTGCTCTATCCTTCAGGCTAGTCACGTGCAAAGGGACTTCTTGCCTGCAGTAGGCAGTATTTGGTCCTTGGCCAAAATGTGGCATGTTTTAACTAAGTGTGTTCTGATCTGTTTGTTCAATGAGACCTGATGTTACTTCCACTAGAACTGAAGCCTTGCAGAACTCTCTGGTTGGGAGACAGTATGGGCAGGCATTTTTGCTGGGTTCTGGGGAAGGGTCCTTCCATGTTGGAACTGAGGCAAACATGACCAAAAAGAGCAGTACCAATAGATCATAGGGTTGTGGGATCTGGTGTAAGCAGGTTAGGTATCCAGGGTTGGTGCTGTGCTGTTTACCACAGGTAGCTCTGTGTTTATGTTGAGGGGCAAGGGAGGGAAATGGCACCAGGCAGTTTCTTTGTCCCCACAGAGGGGTCTCTGTGCCCACTGCTCTCAGGAAGCACTCTGGGAAAAGCAAATAATCTCTTACCTGTGTGTCCCAGGTATTTTTCAGATCATTGTTTCCATGCTTTCAGCCTCCAGGTTGTTTACCTGTTGTCTCTGCAGGGGCAGTGCCATGCAGGCCAGGATCTATCTCATCCAAGTGTGCTGAGTTTTAAATCTCCAGGCTTTAGGGACATGGGGTGGGCAGGGGCCTGCACTGGTCTTCTGAGGAGGATCTCACCATGCTGGAACTGAGGTAGGTTTGACCATCTCTGGGACATGGAGCAAACAGGCTAGGCAGCCAGTGTGGGGTCAAGTTGCCCTCTGTAGGTAGCTCTGGTTTCATGCTGAGGGGTGGGGAAGGTAAATGGAACCAGCCAGCTCCTTTTCTTGGAGAGGTGTCTCCATGCACACTAGCTCTCATGGATAGTCTCCAAGAAGAGCAAACAATCTCTCCACTCTGTGCCCCAGATGTTCCTTGGATCACTGTTTCCACCCCATGCCCCCAGGTTGTTTCCCTGCTTTCTCTCCAGGAATAGGGCAGTACACTCAGGGTTCTATCCCAGCCAAGCCTACCGACCTTTAAAACTCTAGTCTTCAGATCCCACTGGTTGCAAGAAATCACAAAAATCAGCCTTTCTTGTTTTCCCTCACAATGGCTTTGGGGAAGTGTTCTCCTTCTCTATTCTCTTGTGTGTGTGTCTCTCTCTCTCACCTTTCTCCAAAACCAGGGCTCCCTCCCTTCCAAAGCACCCACAATCCATTTCTCCCCACAAATCACATCTCTGCACTTCCTACCTTCCTTGATGTGGTCTCTTCTGTCCCTTTAGTTGTGGAGTTTGTTCTATCAGTCCTCATGTGGATTTCTGGGTTATTCACTATGACTTGATAGTTATCTAGATGTGTTTGAGGGATGAGACAAGGCTAGGGTTCTCCTACCATACTGCTATGTTATCTCTGTCCCCCTCACCAATATAAGTTTCCAATATAAGAGACTCAGCATAAATTTATAAAGCCTAACACAGCTTATCTTCAGGATAATGAAGCTTCTTAGAAAGGAGCTCAAGTAACATATGGGTAAAGATACCCAGATGAGGGTAGAATAATCAGTAGAGGTCACCATTATTTGTGGAGGTGGCTGTCTTATATCATCCAGTTCAAGCACATGACATGAACAGTCAGCTGAAAACCAGGCAGAAGCTTATCCAAATGCTTCTGCTTTGTCAGTCGGAGGTAGTATGTCTGACAAATGTGAGCCAAATTATGGCCTGGAAATTTTAGATAAGAGAACTGTTCATAGCAAAAGCTATCTGGGTTTTGTTTCTTCTTTTTAGCTCAAAACATAACATTCCCAAGCGTTTGGGATGGGTCTGCCAGATGTATGGGACTCTTTTAGATTTTTATATAAAATAGTGAACTGGGGTAAAGAATGAGATATTTGTTACTCTGTGCTGTGACACTTTTGGTTGACTAAGAGGAGAAAACCTAGCACATTATTGTTGCACTGTCATCAGTGACAGTACAGTACAAAGTGCTTCTCATATGTGACCAGCGTGGCTGGTTGAGGTCATCAAAGAGCCTTACTGTGGCCATTATTTATTTCTTAGCCTTGAAAAAACAATGCCTTGGCTGGACTACTTTGGATAGCTAAAGCTTAAGTATACATAGTGGCAGCTCAAGCAGTTGAGCTTCCAACGGAAACTCATCCAAAGCATAGGCAGAGAAGAAGAGTAGGGGGATGCAAACAAAGTAGAATAAGGGTACCATAAAAAGACTAATTACTTCCAGGTAGTATTCAAGGAAAGGGTGGACATATCATAGAGGAGGTACCTGTTGAAGGTAAGACATTAAGATAAATGGCCTATAAATTCAGGGAATAAAATTTAAAAGTTGAGCAGATAGGGATTTGGATCCTACCCCTTTCAGTGAATGGTTGTGTGGCCTTGAACAAGTCAGTTAATCACACTGAGGTTCTGTGTTCTTACCTGTGAAATGGGGATAATAATAGTAATTATTTGCACACATGTTAGTTCTCTGTCATTTCAACTCTAATCATTTAGGACTCTATGCAGTTATTGATCCAAACCTATTCCTTCCATCTCCAAGCTTATAATGGAGATCATACTCCACACATACCATACATCAACATTTAGGACAGTGGTCACATAGATTGAGTTTTATTATTTCATTTTATTTATTTTATTTTATTTTTAGGTTTTTAAAGCCTTGTCTGGCTGCTCTCTGCTGATTTTTTAAATTTAAATTCAATTAATTAACATATAGTGTATTATTAGTTTCAAAGGTTTAGTTTAGTTTCATTAGTTGCATATAACACCCAGTGCTTGTAATCAAGTGTAAATGAGAGACATTCCTCCTCCCTAAGAGTAGGTTTCAATGGGAAGCAGAAGTGAGGGCTCATCACATATTTATGGAGCAGTTATTACACAGAAGCACTGTGCTGGTTTCTTTATATATATTAGTTCATCAACCTCCCTCAAGCTTTACTAAGTAAGGGATTATATGTCTTTTTTCCAGATTAGAAAGTGAAAGTTCAGACAATTTCAGCTAGAGAATAAACTGGGATTCAAACCTAGGAATGGGTGGTGTCCTAACCTGAGCTTTTTCTTGCTCCTTGAATACAAATTTATTGGATACTGAAAACAACTCTGTGAAGTAAGCAGATAGAGACTATTTTCTTCTTTTAATGCTTCCATTTTTGGAGGAGAAAAAATGAAACCTAGAAAAGTTTAGTGACATACTACAGTGAGTTTCAAAACTAAAAATAGAATTTTGAGTGCTTCTTCTTATTGCTCATCTCCCTCACACTAATGGGTTCTCCTTCCCAGCATATTGGCAATGTTATCAAATATCCAAGCATAGAACACAGAAGTATATTCCCAAGATACATACTCTGGCAGATGTCAGTGTAAACATTTAGTAAAGGAAAATAAAGCTCACAAAAATTGTTTTGAGAATCCTTATTTTGAGATTTTAAGTTGTGATTATCCACCTTTTCTGAGTCATGCACTCGTACAAGGATATACTGGAAGCAGTGGACTCTTCCTACAAAAATACACATGTACAACATTCCAAAATGATTTTAGGGGTTTTACAGACATTCTGAGATTATCTATTTTATAAATTGTTATCTTAAAGAAAGAGAAATTACCAGGACAACAAAGATATGTTCTCCAAAGTATTTTATTCACCCAGAAAGGTATCTCAGAGTCATGCTGTGTTTATTGATATCCATTTCTTCCCAGCGCCTAAAAAAAATTAGCATTTTGTTTTATAAAGTTTAGCAATGATGCACTGTATTGTGTACTCAATTCTCATTATTTATAACATGCAGACATTTCTTAAGTCCCTTACTTGACAGTGAGTGTCTCAAAGGTAGAGCCTTTATCAAAACCATCTTTGCATTACCTGATATCACCTTCCTGTAGCCTAAACTAGCATAGTACCCTAGTTGAGTGATGCATGAACATATTTGAATTAAACTCACCATTCGCATCTCTTCTAAAGGAAAAACACTTTTCTTTTTTTTTTTTAAAGATTTTATTTATTTATTTAAGAGAGAGAGAATGAGAGACAGAGAGCACGAGAGGGAAGAGGGTCAGAGGGAGAAGCAGACCCCCCACTGAGCAGGGAGCCCGATGTGGGACTCAATCCTGGGACTCCAGGATCATGACCTGAGCCGAAGGCAGTCGCTTAACCAACTGAGCCACCCAGGAGCCTGGAAAAACACTTCTATAGAAAAATAATTCTTCTAAATTTTCCTCACCTTGACAAATGAATTCTTATTTCTGTGTGCAGGAATATGAAATACCCTGGCACAAATGGACAACTCTAAGAAATTTTGTATGGCTGTAATATATAGTAGTAAAGGGAAAGTTTAATTTGTAACAACAACAACAGCAACGACAACAAAAGCCACCCAGCTTATCTCCCAAAATTCTAAGGTTGAGGAGATTTCTTTCTTTTTTCTTTTTTTAAAAATATTTTATTCATTTATTTATTTGAGAGAGAGAGAGTGCACAGAAGCAGGGGGAACAGCAGAGGGAGAGGGAGAAGCAAGCTCTCCGCTGAGCAGGGGACCGAACGTGGGGCTCGATCTCAGGACCCTCGGATCATGACCCGAACCAAAGGCAGATGCTTAACTGGCTGAGCCACCCAGGCACCCCAGTTGAGGAGATTTCAAGAAAAAAAATTACAAATGGTTTTGTCTTATTTCTGGTGGATTTCTCTACAAGGGATATGTATTGGTTAGTAGTCAAATAATTAAGCCTAAATCCTGTTTGTTACTTGTGTAAAATATTGATCTCTGAAGCTCAGGTTTGCAAATTATAAAGCAAGAAACATACATTTTAGCTGAGGTGACTACTAATCTAATAGTTCTCTAACACTGAGAGAAGTTGTTTAAGAACAAAATAGACTACATTTGAGTAAAACCATAGGGTACTAACTTGGTAGAATTTATTAAAACAAGTTAGCATGGATATGAAATACAAGGGATGTAAAGAGTTGGCAAGACTTGGTCACCAACATCATTTAGTAAGGATATAAAGGAACAGGATAGCTTGAGCATAACTGAAGCTTTTGGCTTGTGTCACTAGCTGCTGTTTATGAATATTTGTAATACAGAAGGAGGACCAGGATTTTCAGTGGATAGCCAGGATTATGTATGCTGTTTTGGACTTGTTGAGTTTGTAAATGCCTATGGGACAGTCAGATAGGAATATTTGGGCCTGGAACTCAAGGAGAAAAGCTATACATTTAGAAAAGAAATCCACCAGAAATAAGACAAAACCATTTAGAAAAGACAAACAAAGATTTAGCAGAGCCAATAACTATAAATGAGGTAAGGATAGTGATGATGATTGATGACAATGGCCATGGTGGTTGTGGTGGTGATAGCAACAACAAAAACTAATACCCTTTGAGTATCTCCTATATGTCAGGCACTATGATAAGTACTCTACATGCATTATGTAACTTATTTCTCATAATATCTCTATGAGAGGAAACAATTTGCTCAGGGTAATGAAGTTGGTTGATTATGAAACTTTAAATTCAGGACTTCTTGATTCTAGAACACCAGAGAACACAGAGAATAGGACAGTAAAGAGTGCTGACATTTAATAAATGGGCAGAGGGAAAACAAAAAAACAAACAACAATCTAGAGGATGTAAGATGGTGGTGGAGTAGGAGGACCCTAGGCTCCCCTTGTCCAACAAATACTACTAGATAGCCATCAAATCATCATAAATACCCCAGAAATTGACCTGAAGTCAGGCAGAACAAACTCCATAACTAAAGGTAGAGAAGGTAGAAAAGAGGATACTTTGAAGAAGGTAGAGATTATGAAGACAGTTTGGAAAAAAAATGGATTATGGCTGTTGTAGAGGGGAAGGAGCTGTGGTCATGGAAGGGGATGAGAGACAGACTAACACTCAGGAAAGCACATGGGGAAAATGAATCCCCATAGCAATTGGCTTGGAAAGCAGAGGGGATAAATTCATGACTTCTGGGAACAAACTGGGCTCAAAGCCTGGAGATATAAAAGTCAGTGGGTTTGGCTCTGGGAGATCATGGAGAACATTGGGGCTGCTTTTGGAAAGAAAGCAAGGTGAACAGTCCATAAACATACAGCATGGAGAGATTCTGGACTCCAGGAAACAAACTGAGGTTTACAGAAGAGAGGGGGTGGGGGGATGTGGTAACTGGGTCATGGGTATTGAGGAGGGCATGTGTTGCGATGAGCACTGGGTGTTATACACAGCTAATGAATCATTGAACACTACATCAAAAACTAATGATGTACTGTATGTTGGCTAACTGAAAATAATAATAATAATAATAATAATAATAATAATAATAATAATAGTAATAATAATAATAAACATACAGCATGGAAACAGCAATCTGAAGAGCACCTGGGGCACAAAGTGGGGAGATTATACATTCTTCTCAGAGCATGTTCCTTAAAGGCAGCATTCATGGAGACACCTCTACAGCTGGCCTGGTCAATTTCCCTACCCCATACCTCAGTATAAACACAGAGCCACTTTCAGGAAGCAGTGCAGGACCCACACTGCCTGACTACTTTGCATACACCAAGCCTCACCCTCCTGCACTTCATTGGAACTTCTTTTCTCAGTCGCACTTGCTTCAGTCACAGTGTGGCAGGCCCCAGCCTCAAGACAAGCACAAACCTGTTCCCACACCAAGTCTCCTTACCAGAGATTTTAGCTGGGCCTCAGTTCCAGTGAATATGGTGACAGGGCTCATTTCATAAGCAGATCAGAGCACTCCTAGTAAAAACTCACCATATTCAGTCCAGGAACAAAACACTGCCCACAGCAGACAAAGAGAACCTCTGCAGATGATTGTCCTGAAGCATAGAGCAGCCAGAACAGAATAGCAGATCATGAACAGCACACAGCAGAGAGTTTTCCTAAAGTACCAGGCCCTGGGCACTACATGACCTCTAATCTATATGCCATTACTTTTAAGAAGAAAGAGAAATAACTGGCTTTTCTAACACATGGAAGAAGACAGAGACTTACACAAAATGAGAAGATAGAGGAATTTGTCCCAAATGAAAGAATAAGATAAGGCCATGGACAGAGATATAAGCAAAACAGATATAAATAACATGCTTGATGGATAATTAAAAGCAGCTATCTTAAAGATACTCACTGGGCTTTAGAAAGAATAGAAGACATCAGTGAGACCATTACTGCAGAGATAAATAAGTTATAAAAGAATCAGAGATGAAGAATACAAAAAACAAGATGAGAAACATGCTCAATGCAATGAACAGCAGGCTGGAAGGAGCAGAGGCATGAATAAAGGACCTGGAAGACAAAGTAATAGAAAGCAATGAAGCTGAATAAAAGAGAGAAACAAGATATATGCAACAGGAAAATAGAGGTAAGGAACTCAGTGATTCCATCAAATGAAATAACACTCATCTTACAGGAATTCCATAAGAAGAAGAGAGAAAAGGGGGGAGACAATTTATATGAAGACATCACAGCTGAAAACTTCCTTAATTTGGGGAAGAAAACAGAAATCCTGATCCAGGAGGCACAGAGCACTCCCATCAGAATCTAAAAGCAGGCCAACACCAAGATATATTGTAATTAGATTTGCAAAATATAGTGATAAAGAAAAGAAATCTGAAAAGGAGCAAGACAAAAGAACTCCCTGAGTTACAAGGGAACACCCATAAGGCTAGCTGGAGATTCCTGAACAGAAACTTGACAAGCCAGAAGGGAGAGGCATGATATAGTCAACTTGCTGAATGGGAAAAATATGCAGCCAAAAATATTCTATCCAGCAAGGCTATCATTCAGAATAGAAGGAAAGATGAAGAGTTTCACAGACAAACAAAAACCAAATGAGTCTGTGACCATTAAACCAGCCCTGCAAGAAATATTAAAGAGGACTCTTCAGGTGGCAAGCAAAGACCAAAAGTGACAAAATCACAAAAGGAAAAGAGAAAGTCTCTAGAAGCAATGAAAAAACAAGTAATAAAATGGCACTACATACATATATATCAGTAATTACTCTGAAAGTAAATGCACTAAAAGCCCCAAATCAAAGGACACAGGGTGTCAGAATGGATAGAAAGACAAGACCCGTCTATATGCTGTCTACAAGAGACTCATTTTAGGGCAAAAGACACCCGCAGATTGAAAGTGAGGGAGTCAAGAAAGATTTATCATCCAGATGGATGTCAAAAGAAAGCCAGAGTAGCAATACTTATACCAGATGAACTGGACTTTAAACCAAAGACTGTAATAAGAGATGAAGAAGGGCACTATATCATAATAAAGGGAACTATCCAACAAGAATATCTAACAATTGTAAATATTTATGTCCCCAACATTGGAGCACCCAAATATAGAAAACGATTAATAACAAACATAAAGGAACTCATTGATAATACAATAATGGTATGGGACTTTAACACCCCATTTATATCTGTGGGGAGGTCATCTAAGCAGAAAATCAACAAGGAAACAATGGCTTGGAATGACACACTAGACCAGATGCACTTAACAGCTATATTCAGAACAATCCATCCTGAAGCAGCAGAATACACATTCTTTTCAAGTGCACATGGGACATTCTCCAGAAGAGATTACATACTACATAGCAAATCAGGCCTCAGCAAGTACAGAAAGATTGAGATCATACCATGCATCCTTTCTGACCACAACACTATGAAACTTCAATTCAACCACAAGAAAAAATTTGGAAAGACCGCAAATACATGGAGGTTAAACAACTTGCTACTAAACAATGAAGGGGTCAATCAGGAAATCAAAGAAGAAATGTAAAAAATACATGGAAACAAATGAAAATGAAAACACAGCAGTAAAAACCCTTTGGGATGCAGCAAAAGCAGTTCAAAGAGAGAAGTATAGAGCAATACAGGCCTAGCTCAAGAAGAAAGAAAAATCTCAAATAAACAACCTAATCTTACACCTAAAGGAGATAGAAAAGGAACAACAAATGAAACCTAAAGCCAGCAGAAGGTGGGAAATAATAAAGATGAGAGCAGATATTGATTATATAGAAACTAAAAAAAAAAAAAAAAAAGAACAGATCAATGAAGCCAAGAGTTGCTTCTTTGAAAAAATTAATAAAATTGATAAATCTCTAGCCAGACCTATCAAAAAGTAAAGAGGGAAGACCCAAATAAATAAATTCACAAATGAGAGAGGAGAAATAATAACCAACACCTCAGAAATACAATACAAGACAATATTATGAAAAACTACATGCCCACAAACTGGACGAAATGGACAAATTCCTAGAAACATATAAACTGCCAAATAGGAAACAGGAAGAAATAGAAAACTTTAGCATACTGATAATGAGAGAAGAAATAGAATCAGCAATCAAAAATCTCCCAACAAACAAAATTCTAGGGCCAAATAACTTCACAGGCAGATTTTACCCAACGTTTAAAGAAGAGTTAATACCCATTCTTCTAAAACTATTCCAAAAATTAGAAAATAGAGAAAACCTTCCAAATTTATTCTATCAGGCCAGCATTATCCTGATACTAAAACCAGATAAAGACTCCAGGAAAAAAAGAGAAGTACAGGCCAATATCCCTGATGAACATGGATGCAAAAATTCTCAATGAAGTACTAGCAAACAAAGTCAGACAGTACATTTAAAGAATCATTTCTGACAATCATGGGATTTATTCCCGGACTGCAAACGTGGCTCAGTATTCACCCGTGTGATACACCACATTAATAAAAGAAAGGATAAGAACTATATGATCTTCTCAATAGATACAGAAAAAGCATTTGACATAGTACAACATCTATTAGTGATAAAAGTCCTCAACAAAGTAGCATTAGGGGGAAACTCACTCAACATAATAAAGGCCATATATGAAAAATCCACAGCTACTATCATCCTCATTCAGGAAAGCCTGAAAGTTTTCCTCTGTGGTCAGGAATAAGACAGGGATGTCCACTCTCACCACTATTAGTTAACATAGTACTAGAAGTCCTAGCCACAGCAATCAGACAACATAAAGAAATAAAAGGCATCCAAAATGGAAAGAAAGAAGTAAAACTTTCATTATTTGCCGATGCGATACTCTATATAGAAAACCCAAAAGTCTCCACAAAAAAAATTGCTAGAACTGATACATGAATTCAGTAGTGTCTCGGGATATAAAATCAACATGCAGAAATTGTTGCATTTCTATACGCCAATAATGAAGCAGCAGAAACAGCAATCAAAGAATCAATACCATTTACAATTACACCAAAAAACATAAGATACCTAGGAATAAACCTATACAAAGAGGCAAAAGATCTCTACTCTGAAAACTATAAAACTGATGAAAGAAATTAATGATGACACAAAGAAATTGAAGAATATCATGGTTATGTATTGGAAAAATAAATATTGTTAAAATGTCTAGATTATCTAAAGTAATCTACACATTTAATGCAATCCCTATCAAAATACCAACAGCATTTTTCACAGAGCTAGAACAAACAATCCTAAAATTTGTATGGAACCACAAAAGACCCTGAACTCCTAAAACAATTCGAAAAAAAACCAAACCAATAGTTGATTTATCACAGTCCCAGACTTGAAGTTACACTCCAAAGCTGTAGTGATCAAAACAGTATGGGACTAGCTCAAGTATAAACACATTGATCAATGGAACAGTACAGAAAACCCAGAAATGAACCCACAACTATTTGGTCAAACAATCTTTGACAAAGCAGGAAAGAATATCCAGTGAGAAAAAGTCTCTTCAACAATTGATGCTGGGGAATCTAGTAAGCAACATGCAAAAGAACGAAACTGGAGCATTTTCTAACACCGTTCGGAAAAAAATAACTCTGGACCCTGACAGTCTATATTTGAAACCCATCTTTCCATTTACTGGTAATGCAATCTTTTTTTTTTTTTTTTAGATTTTTATTTATTTATTTATTTGACAGAAAGAGACACAGCGAGAGAGGGAACACAAGTAGGGGGAGTGGGAGAGGGAGAAGCAGGCTCCCCGCAGAGCAGGGAGCCCGATGCGGGACTCGATCCCAGGACTGTGGGATCATGACCTGAGCTGAAGGCAGTCCCTTAACCAACTGAGCCACCCAGGCACCCTGGTAATGCAATCTTGAACAAGTTTTCTGACATCTCTGTACCTTCATTTTCCCATCTGGGAACTAATGGTAATAGTAGTGAATTACATTATAAATTAGTTATGAGATTTAAATGAGTTTAGGTTATGTTAATTACTTTAAAAGATGTGTGGCATATTTTAAGTACTCTGTTCTTTTGTGAGTTATTAACATTATATTGAGGTAGAAAAAATGTTAATGACTACAGAAAGTTTAATGTATTTATAGGCCACATGGTAGGAGACAGGAAAAGACAAAAGACTGAGAGGAGAGGGTAAATGAGAAATACTGATAAAGTAAGGTCCAATTTCTGGTGGAGGATTTAAGGGGAACGAGTTAATAGCACAACTGGAAGATTAACTGTGAATAGAAAGAGAGCTGTTTATTTTGGATTGGGGAAAAGGAGGCGAGGTAGTTGTCATAGATAAGCAAATGTGCATATAGTAGTTCTTTCATGGTATTTTTAATTTTCTCTGTGAAATGTGAGGTCAGATTGTCTGCAGAAAACAGGGACTTTGGGGATTTGGGAGGTATTTGTTGGTTCCCATTGTGAAGAAGTAAAGTGGGAACTGACATGAGACAATGAAGGAAAACCTATTTAGCAATGAGTATTCAGGTTAAATTGAAGACTGCACATTTTCTTTAACAGCAAACATTTGTACTCTAGGTGATTTTCTCCAGGTTTAGGAGATGTTTTAGGTAGTCCCAATGTAAGTGCTAAAAAGAGATGGTGGAGCAGAAGTTAAGGGGATGAGATATTAAGGGGTGTTGGCAACAAAGGGGATTGGGCAGGGTGGAGAAGGAAGTGAAACCCTGAAAATAGATTTGGAGAGAGGGAGGGGCTAAGAGACTAGAGAGAATGGGGTGGTTGAAGAACATGGATGAATGACTGACTAGGCTCTGACAATAAATAGCTTGTGGACAGGTCACCTCCTTAATGGGACTCCAGTTTCTTTTTTTAAAATGAAAATGCTCAAATATGGGATCTTTATTAGAGTCTTTTTCACGTTCTGGAGCCTGCTTTTTTTCTTTTCCTGTCATTGCACTGCCACCTAGTATAAAGGATATAGAAGGGAGGCTATAAAAAAGAAATAGAAAACAATCCGTTGAAGAAAATAAAAATTACAAGCCCATGTATTGATGAATAGTAATGACAGAGCTGGATAGTTTATATCTCAGATTTTCCAATCTTTGCTTGCCTTTCTCCCCCAGCGATATGTCTCTTCTCATGAATCCTGTGTCCCATATTTCCCAAGCACCAGTACTACTCAAAGAGAGCCCCATTTAATTTCCAGCTATAAGAAGAAAATAATTTCAGATATTCCCTATTTCAGAGTTTCCAGGAAAATAAAAACTTTTGAGGTCCCAAAACAATGAATGTCTAATGTTGAGAGTTTGGATGACATTAAAGTTGGTGACAAATGTATTTTTGACCCAAAGAGCCCCTTCAAATCATCTTCTTCCCTAATGGGTAGCATTTATTCTACCTTTGTTGGAAATTGGAGGGAGTGCAGGGGTGTCAGTTAGAGAAAGTGGGAAAAGTAGGTGAAATGAGAACATGACATAAAAAGGCATTTTAAATAAATAAATAGTAAATTTAAAATATTTATTAATTTATCAACACCATGTTAACAATATGGTGCAGTAAAAAACTCTCAGACAGGATTTTCTCATATTTCGGTTCAGTGTTATAAGGGAGAAGTGACTTAGCTTAACTGGTGTTTTGGAGGATTGGTGAGGGAACTTCAGTTCAGGGATGGTTTTTTTCAGGGTAAACCAGGATTTTGCAGTAAATCATACCTGTTCAAAATGGGAAGCCAAAATCTGCTTTGGTTTTGTTTTTAGCTTTACATTGAATTTTATTTGAAAGTGAGATTATCTCACCATTCTAAAGGCCTTTATTCTCCTATTTTACTTCTTCCAGTGCACACAAATCTTTTATTTACAAGAATAAAACAGTTGCATGAATCTTGCTTATTCCTTTTAACCTGCTTTTTCTCCATCACTGTTCAGATAACAAAGTCTATAGCTATTGCTTTCATTTCTTCACCACAAATACTATTCTTAAACCCCATGTATTTTTGCCTAATCACTTCCTTGAAGTTTTCCTTAATGTCTGGGTTTTATGCTAAGTCTAATTATTTTTGTTCTTCACACTCTTTGACCTTTGTGTATTATTTTGCAAACTGATTACCCTTGGCTTTATGAAATCTCCTTCTACCTTATATTTCTTACAAATCATACGTTCTTATTTCTCCTCTTTTTCTAGGACCATAACTTCTTACTTCTCTTTCTTAACTTCTTATCCATGCCTCACTATATCTAGATATTATCCTGATGCTGCTTTTTCAGCACTCTTCCTCAGATGCCTTTATTCTCTTGAATTCTCAACAATCAAATAAATGAAATAATCCTATAAATAAATGTATAATTCAATAAATAAAATGGCTTCAAATAATCCATCTTTACTTATAACTTCAAAATTTCCATATCTAGTCCTAATCATTGGTCTGTTTACAACAGCTTATATTTACTTTACCTTTTCTACTTAAATAAATCATAATCAGGTTTACAACTGAAGTTATTAGCTTTTTTTCTTAAATTAGCTTCTCTTCTTGAATTTATCATAATTTTCACAGACCTTAGGTTAAGATTCTTGAGATTATCTGTTTTTTTTTAAGATTATGCTTGACTCTTTACTGTCTCATATGTTCATGAAATCTATAATACCACATTTACTATATGTAGTTCCTCGGAGACTCTTTGTTTATTTTCCTTTTGCTATTGCTGGTGCCATTTCCTTTTTAAAGTTCCTGTTGTCTTCTGTGGTTGAGTCTGTCTCAAGTTGCATCTGTTTTGGGAAGCCTTCCCCAATGACTCTAACTAGAAGTGTTCTCTCTACAACAGATGATGGCTATAATGCCTGTATGGCATATATATGCATCAGACCATTACTACTGCTTGAGCATGTGTCTTATTTTTCAAACCAATTATGGATACATGGGGAGCAGTGAGATTGTCTTATCTTTATTTGTACCTCCCATTTAGCATAGAATTAAAAAATTATACAAATGTTTGGTTAATAAATGTACTAAGCCACCACCATATGATATTGGAGGGAAGCTCTCTTCTGATTCAGAGTATCATGGAGACAAAGAAAAATGTGGAGTTTTGTGAGAATAAAAATTGCCATATTTATAGTCAGGCATCACAATTTAAAACCTTTCACATTTTGTTTTTGAAGACTGCACATCAGAGAATCATCTTGACATTTTTCCTTCTGAAAAGCAGTGACCCACTTTAGAAGATGAATATAAATTAAGCCATCATAGCCACGTTTCTTTATTCAAGTATAAGAAGGATATATTTAGCCTTAAAATATTTTTGTAATTGTAAAATAGTTCATGTTTGCTATATAAATCAAAATAATCCAGAAAGGTGATCAGAAAAAAGTTGCAAAAATCACTCAAAATGCTACCACATTTTGATGATTCTCCTGAAATCTCTTTAAGTATGCACATACATATACACATATAGATCTATCTATTCTATAAATGGTATTATATAATTCATGTATGTTTCCAAGTATTTTTTAATCCACATTCTCTTTTGATTAACAGAAAAACTTATGCCCTCATGGGGCATTTACTGTGAAATTTCACAGTAAATTAACTAACATGACCTAAATCAATTTTATTTTATTCTATTTTATTTTTTTTAGAGAGAGATAGAGCATGAGTGAGGTGGGGGGGGGAGGAAAGGAGCAGAGGGAGAGGAATCTTAAGCAGGCTTCATGCTTAGCATGGAGCCTGATGTGGGGCTCCATCTTATGACCCTGAGTTTATGACCTGAGCCAAAATCAGACACTGGACTGACTGAGCCCCCCAGGTACCCTGACCAAAATTAATTTTAGACAGAAGTAATTTAAAAAAGGTGAAGCATTTTGATTTAATCTTAAAAGTTACAATTATTTCTTTAATCTTCGGGTTGACACTGGTTTGCTTTCCATGAATTTATTTATCCTGGGTAATATGGAGCATAGAGTATAGCATAGGTATTTAAAATAATTTGATAAACATTTTGTTAGAGGAGAAGCTGAGAGCTGCTTATAAAGAAAAGACGTGTTATGGCAGCTTGCCTTTCCACAGTGGCCTCAAATGGTTCAGCTTTTGGTATCAAATCTGCATATTCCTCTCAACAAAATAAAAATCTTATAATTAACTGGCTTCATTACCCCTTCTTGAGAAAACTTAGGGAATATCCATTTTAATTTGGGTATGCTGTTTTCTTTTGAGAGTATTATTGTCCCAATTCCACACTAAATAAATGATCTTTCCAACAACACAAAACACTACGTCTAAAGGGAGTTTGGTAAATACATTTTTCTTCTATTTTTTCATAGGTGTTTAATGGTGCTTATAGATTAAGTAGCTCACTTGTTGATTTGGTTCTGTTTCCATATAAGATATGAATGACATCTCAAGTACCACACTCTTCATTTTCCTTCTCCCTTTCCTTCTTATTTTCTCTCCTACCTCAGACTTCCCAATTTCATCAATCTATTTATCTCCATAACCCATGCTGCTACTCTAGCTCAAGAGTCCACTGTATTTCCTGTCCAAAGTGGCTTCCTACTGGTCTCCCTGTTTCCATCTTACCTCCTTATAGTAGATCCTTACAATGGAGTAAGAATAAAACACAAAATTAAATAATATCACACTCATGTCTGAAACGATTCATTACACTTGGAATAAAAACTGAACTAATTGTTACTTCCTAAAATGCCTTTCAAGATCTGTTCCCTGCTTGCTGCTCCTTCTGAAATACAGGCACGTGCTGTGATGAGCACTGGGTATTATACTTAACTAAATGTAAAAATGTTCTAATTTCTCCATATCCTCACCAACCGTTGTTATGATTTCCATTTTTTTTCTAATAATTCAAGCCAAAAAGGCACTGGTGCTTATATTTATTTGGATGTTTGTTTTGTTTTGTTTTAAAGATTTTATTTATTTATTTGTCAGAGAGAGAGCACGGGCACAAACAGGGGGAGTTGACATTTGGACTAATGTCTGAATTTTAAGGCTTAAAAATTTTTAAGAAATACAGGCATGTGCTGTGATGAACACTGGGTGTTATACTTAACTAATGAATCATTGACACTACATCAAAAACTAATTATGTACTAAACAGTGGCTAACTGAGCATAATAAAAAAAAGAAATACAGTTGACATACCATACAATTCTCGCTTTTAAATTATACAATTCAGTGTTTTTTAAAAAAATATTGTTCATGAATTTGTACAACTATCACCACTATCCAATTTTAGAACATTTTCATAACTGCAAAAAATAAACAAAGAAACAAAACAACAACCTTGTATCCATTTGTAGTCACTTTCCATTCCTCCCTCTTCCTAGACACTAACAACCACAAATATACTTTCTCTTTCTGGATCTGCCTATTCTAGACATCCCATAAAAATTAAATCATATAATATGTGATCTTTTGGGTCTGGCTTCTTTTACTGGGCATAATTCTTAAGGTTCATCCATATTGTAGTGTGCATTAGAACTTCATTCCTTTTATATGAGTGAATAAAATTTTACTTTATGTATATGCCATGTT
Source organism: Mirounga angustirostris (assembly GCF_029215605.1). NCBI lineage: Eukaryota > Metazoa > Chordata > Mammalia > Carnivora > Phocidae > Mirounga > Mirounga angustirostris. Next base: position 63,333,993 of record NW_026991719.1, read on the forward strand.
TTGTTTATCCCCTTTTCCATTGGTGGATATTTAGATTGTTTCCACTTTTTAGCTATTATGAATAATGCTATTAGTGATTATATATAAGTTTTTGTGTAGAAATATGTTCTCAGTTCCTCTGAGTAGATATCTAGCAGTAGAGTTGCTAGGCCATATGGTAACTCCATATTTACTTTTTGGAGGAACTGTCAAACTGTTTTTCACAGTGGATGCACCATTTTTCATTCCTTGTGGCAGTGTAAAAATGTTCTAATTTCTCCACATCCTCACCAACTGTTGTTATGGTTTCCTTTTTCTTTTTTTCCTAATAATTCAAGCCAAAAAGGCACGGGTGCTTATATTTATTTGGATGTTTGTTTTGTTTTAAAGATTTTATTTATCTATTTGTCAGAGAGAGAAAGAGCAGGAGCACAAGCAGGGGGAGTTGGCAGAGGCAGAGGGAGAAGCAGGCTCCCCGCTGAGCAAGGAGTCAGATTCGGGACTTGGTCCCAGGATCCTGGGATCATGACCTGAGCCAAAGGCAGACACTTACCCAACTGAGCCACCCCGGTATCCCTATTTGGATGTTTTAAGACACAGAAACTTTGAGCTGAAAAGGGAAAGGAATATACACTCATCCTTCTAAGTCAAACGGCAAATAGTAAAATATGGTGGATTACATTAATAACCTTGATTCTTTTTTTTTATTCTAACAATTCTAGTGTATGAAGTGCTATTCCACTGTGGATCTGATTTGTATTTATCTAGTGACTAATATTGTGGAGGATATTTTTATATTTGTTGCTCATGTGTATGTCTTTTGACAAACATCTATTCAGGTCCTTTGTACATCTTTATATCAGATTATTTTTAAATTTTTGTTATTGAATCATGTGAGTTCCTTTTTAGTTTGATGCATTTCTACTTGTCTGCATTTGCTTTTGTTGTCTGTGCCTTTGGTGTCATACCCCCAAAAATCATTGCCTAGACCAATGCCAAGAAGATTTTTCACTATGTTTTCTTCTAGTATTTTTACAATTTCAGGTCTTACATTTAAGTCTTAAATCCATTTTGGGTTAATTTTTATATATGATATGAGATAAAGGTGCAATTTCCTTCTTATGCAGTTGAATACCCTGTTTTCTCACCACCATTTATCCAAGACAACACCCTTTCCCCATTGTGTGTTTTTGGTACTCTTAGCAAAGATAAGTTGATCATAGATATGTGGACTTATTAATGGGCTTATTCTGTCTGGATGGGTTATATGCCAGTGCCATACTGTTCTGATTGTAGATTTTATAATGTATTTTGGAATCAAGAAGTGTGTTGCCTTCAACTTTGTTCTTGCTTAAGATTCTTTTGGCTATTCATGATCATTTGTTTCCATATGAATTTTAGGACATATTTAAAAAATTATTTCTCTAAGAATACCATTAGGATTTTGATAGGGATTGCTTTAAATGTGAAGACCTCTTTGGGTATTATGGACATTTTAACAATATTAATTCATCCAAGCCACAAACCTGAACATCTTTCCATTTCTCTGTGTTTTTTTTTTAAATTCCCTTCATTAATGTTTTATAATTTTCAGTGTAAAAGTTTTTTTTTAACCTCTGTAGTTAATTCCTAAATTCTTCCTATTACTATTGTAAGTGGGATTGTATTCTCTTTTTCTTTTCTTTTTTAAAATTTGACTATAGTTGACACACACTGTTCCTTTCATTTCAGGTATACAACACAGTGATTCAACTTCTTTATACATTAGGCTATGTTCACCGCAAGTGTAGCTATTACCTGACACCATAAAATGCTATTAAAATTTCATTGAATATATTCTCTATGCTGTGACTTTCATTTCCATGACTTATTTATTCCATAACTAAAAACCTGTATCTCCCACTTACCTTCATCCATTTTGCTCATTTCTGCTTCTTTCCTCCCCACCCCAGCAACCATCAGTTTGTTCTCATTTGTAGGTCTGATTCTGCTTGTTTGTTTATTCATTTGTTTTGTTTTTTTCAGATTCCACATCTGAGTGAAATTACATGGTATCTCTTTCTCAGTCTGATTTGCTTCACTTAGCATAATATATAATAGGTTCACCCATCTTGTTGCAAATGGCACAATTTCATGCTTTTATAGGGCTGCATAATATTCCACTGTGCACATGCACGCACACACACACACTCACACACACCACATATTCCTTATCCATTTGTCTAACAATGGACACTACTTAGGTTGCCTCAATATCTTGGCTATTGTACATAATGCTGCAATAAAATGGACACAAGTTCCAAATAGACATTTTTTTTCCCAAAGAAGACATACTGATGGCAAACAGACACATGAAAAGATGCTCAACATCATAAATCATCAAACGCAAGTCAAAACTACAATGAGATATTGCCTTACACTCGTCAGAATGGCTAAAATCAAGAAGACAAGAAATAGAAAGTGTTGGTGAGGATGTGGAGAAAAAGGAACATTTGTACAATTTTCGTGGAAATGTAAAGTGGTACAGCCACTGTGGAAACAATATATAGGTTTCTCAAAAATTAAAAATAAAAATACTATATGACCCAATAATTTTACTCCTATTTACTCCTATAAAATGAAAGCAGTAATTCAAAAAGATATATGTACCTTATGTTTATTATTGCAGCATTACTTACAATAGCCAAGATATGGAATTGTCTTAAATTACTTTTCAGATTGTTTTTTGTGTATAGAAATGTCACGGCTTCTGTATGTTGACTCAGTATCCTGACACTTGACTGAATTTGGTTTTTAGTTCTAATACTTTCCTTGTGTTTTGTATTTTCTACACCACATTATTTATTATATGATATCATAAATAAATAAAATAAAAATATTTTAACTTATTTTCCAATTTGGATGCCTTCATTTCATTTTCTATTTGCTTGGCTATGACTTCCAGTACTATATTGAATAGAAATGGTGAGAATGGGCATTCTTGAATGTACAGATGTTAGAGGAAAACCATCCAAGTTTTTCCATTGATTATGTTAGCTCTGGGCTATTAATATATGGTTTTTATCATATTCAGGTAAGTTCATTCCATACTTATTTTGTCAAGAATGTTTTCATGAATGAATGTTAAATCTTGTGAAATGTCTTTTCTAGATATTTGAGGTGATCACGAGGGTTTCATTTTCCATTCTGTTAATGTGGCATATCACATTGATTGATTTGCATATATTGAATCATCTTTGCATTCTAGGTATATAGCTAACTTGGTCATGGTGTGCAATCCTTTCAATGTAGTATTAAATTGAGTTTGATGGTAATTTATTGAGGATTTTTGCATTTAAGTTCATCAGGGATAGTGACCTGTGTTTTTTTTTTTTTTTTTTTTTTTTTTTTTTTTTTTTTTTTTGTGCGTGTGTGTGTGTTGTCTTTTCTGGCTTTGATGTCAGGGTGATGCTGGCCTTATGAAATGAGTTCAGAAGTATTCCCTCTTTGGGGTGCCTGGGTGGCTTAATTGGTTAAGTGGTCAACTCTTGTTTTTGACTCAGGTCAAGATCTCAGGGTTGTGAGATTGAGCCCTAAGATGGGCTCCATGCTCAGTGTGGAGTCTGCTTCAGATTCTCCCTCTCCCTCAGCACCTCTCCTTGCTCATGCTGGAATGTGCACGTGTGCTCTCTCCCTCTTTCTCCCTCTCTCTCAATAATAAATAAATAAATAAATAAATAAATAAATAAATAAATAAATAAATAAAATCTTAAAAAATAAGTGTTCCTTCTATTTTGGGGAATAATTTAAGAAGGGTTGGTATTAATTTGAGTGTTTTTTAGAATTTACCTGTGACACTATCTAGTCATGTTTTTCGTATTGGGGTGTGTGTTTGTTTGTTTGTTTGTTTTAAAATTCCAGTATAATTGACACACAGTGTTACTTTAGTTTTAGGTGTACAACATAATGATTTGACAAGTTTATATATTATGCTATGTTTATCACAAGGGTACCTATCATCTGTCACCACACATCACTATTTTATTCTCATTGACTATATTTGTTAGCAAGTTTTTGATTACTGTTTAAATCTCCTGAAATATTATTGGTCTATTCAGGCTTTCTATTTATTCTTGATTCAATTTTGGTGCATTGTATGTTTCTAAAATTTACTCATTTCTTCTAGGTTGCTCAAATTGTTGGTGTATAATTATTCATAGTAGTCCCTTATGATTATTTTTATTTCTGAGGTATATGTAATGTCTCCTCATTTGTTTCATATTATTTATTTGAGTGTTCTTTATTTCTTAGTGTAAGAATTGATTAATTTGTATATAATTTTAAGAACTCAACACTTAGTTTTATTGTTTTTTCTATTGTTTCTGTATTTAATTTATTTCTACTCTTTCCTTTAATTCCTTTCTTATGTTAATTTTGGTTTTAGTTTGTTCTTTTTTCCAGTTCCATGAGGCATAAATTCAAGTTGTTTATATGAGATCTTTCTTTTCTATTAATGCGGGTGATTATCACTATAAACTTCTATACTAATAATGTTTTTGTTATATTACACAAGGTTTGGTATGTTGTGTTTTTAATTTCATTTGTCTTGAGAAGATCTGTTAAATTTTGTTTTGATTTCCTCTTCAACCAAATAGTTTTTGAGAGTATAATGTTACTGTAATAGACACACAAAAAATAAAGAGGAAGAAATCCAAACATAACACTAAAGAAATCCATCAAAGCACAAAAGAAGAGAAATAGAGAAAAACAAAGGAACAGGGAACAACTACAGAAGTAACCAGAAAACAAATTAACAAAATGGCAATAAGTGGGTACCTATCAGTAATTAATTTAAAGGTATATGGAGTAAATGCTCCAATCAAGACATAGAGTGACTGAATGGACAAAAAAACAAGACCCATCTATATGCTGCCTACAAGCGTCTCAATTCAGATTTAAAGACACATACAGATTGGAAGTGAAGGAATGGAAAAAGATATTTCATGCAAATGGAAGTGAAAAAAATAGCTGGGGTAGTAATACTTATATCAGATAAAATAGACTTTAAAAAACGCTGTAGCAAGAGACAAAGAAGGGCATTATATAATGACAAAGGGATCAACCTAACAAAAGGATATAACAATTGTCAATTTCTATGTACCCAACATTGGAGTCCCTAAATGATAAAGGAAATACTAACAGATAAAGGGAGAAATTGACAGTAATACAATAATAGTAGGGGGATTTAACAGTCCCCTTGTATCAAAGGGTAGATCATCCAGGCAAAAAATCAATAAGAAAACAGTGGCTTTGATTTACACAATTAGACCAAATGGACCTAACCGATATATACAGAACATTTCATCCAAAAACAACAGAATACACACTTTTTTCAAGTGCATATGGAATATTCTCCAGAATACACCATATATATTTTTAAAAATTTTTATTAACATGTAATGTATTATTTGTTTCAGGAGTACAGGTCTGTGATTCATCAGTCATACACAATTCACAGTGCTTACCATAGTACATACCCTCCCCAATGTCCATCACCCAGCCACCCCATCCCTCCCACTCCCCTCCACTCCAGCAACCCTCAGTTTGTTTCCTGAAATTAAGACTCTATTATGGTTTGTCTCCTTCTCTGGTTTCATCTTGTTTCATTTCTCCCTCCCTTCCCCTATGATCCTCTCTCTTGTTTCTCAAATTCCTCACATCAGGGAGATTATATGACACTTGTCTTTCCCTGATTAACTTATTTCACTTAGCATAATACCCTCTAGTTCCATCCACGTCATTGCAAACAGCAAAAATTCATTTTTGATGGCTGCATAATATTCCATTGTATACACATACCACATCTTTATCCATTCATCTGTTGATGGACATCTAGGCATTTTCCATTGTTTGGCTATTGTGGACATTGCTGCTATAAACATCAGAGTGCATGTACCCCTTTGGATCCCTACATTTATATCTTTGGGGTAAATACCCAGTAGTGAAATTGCTGGGTCATATGGTAGCTCTATATTCAACTTTTTGAGGAACCTCCATACTGTTTTCCAGAGTGGCTGTATCAGCTTGCATTCCCACCAACAGTGTAGGAGGGTTCCCCTTTCTCCACATCCTCACCAACATCTGTCTTTCCTGACTTGTTAATTTTAGCCATTCTGACTGGTGTGAGGTGCTATCTCATTGACGTTTTGATTTGCAGTTCCCTGATGCCAAGTGATGTTGAGCACTTTTTCATGTGTCTGTTGGCCTTTTGGATGTCTTCTTTGGAGAAATGTCTGTTCATGTCTTCTGCCCATTTCTTGATTGGATTATTTGTTCTTTGGGTGTTAAGTTTGGTAAGTTCTTTATAGATTTTGCATATCAGCCCTTTATCTGATATGTCATTTGCAAGTATCTTCTCTCATTCTGTTGGTTGTCTTTTGGTTTTGTTGACTGTTTCCTTTGCTGTGCAAAGCTTTTTATCTTGATGAAGTCCCAATAGTTCATTTTTGCCCTTGCTTCCCTTGCCTTTGGTGATGTTTCTAGGAAGAAGTTGCTGCAGCTGAAGTGGAAGAGGTTGTTGCCTGTGGACCATATGTTAACCATAAAACAAGTCTTGATACATTTAAGAAGATTGAAATCATACCAAGCATCTTTTATGACAATAGTATGAAACCAGAAATTGATTATAAGAAAAAAAAAAAAAACTGGAAGAAACACAAACATGTGGAGGCTAAATCATATGCTACTAACAACCAAAAGGTCAAAGAAGAATCAAAGAGGACATAAAAGCAAATACATGGAGATAAATTAAAATGGAAACACATGGTTCAAAATATTTTGGATGCAATAAAAGCAGTTTTAAGATGCACGTTTATAGCAATACACTCTACTTCAAGAAGAAAGAAAAATCTTAAGTAGACAACTTAAACTTATACCTAAAAAAGCTAGAAAAAGAAAAACAAATCCCAAAGGTAGTAGAACAAAGAAAACAATAAAGATCAGAACAGCAATAAATGAAATAGAGTCTACAAAAAGCAATAGAGATGGTTAGTGAAACCAAGAGCTTGTCCTTTCAAAAGATAAACAAAATTAGTAAAACCTTAGTCACACACATCAAATAAATAGAGAAATAGAACTCAAAAATAAAATAAAAATCAGTAAAATATGAAAGAGAGAAAGGCAAGAAAGGATCAGAGAAAATCTTCAGGAACAAACATAAACCAAGAAATAAAATGGCATTAAATACATATCTATCAATAGTTACTCTGAGTGTAAAAGGAATAAATACTCAAAAGATACAGGATGTCAGAATGGATAAAAATCAAGACCCATCTATATGCTCCCTACAAGAGACACATTTTAGACCTAAACACACTCATAGGTTGAAAGTAAAGGGATGTCTCACATCTATTATGTAAGTGGATGTCAAAAGAAAGCTGGAGTAACAACACTTATATCAGAAAAAAAATATTATATGTTAGCTAACTGAACATAATAAAAAAAAAGAAAAAATAGACTTTAAAACAAAGACTATAACAAGTGACAAAGAAGGACACTATAGATAATAAAAGAAACAATCCAACAGGAAGATATAACAATTGTAAATACTTATGCACCAAACGTAGGAATACCCAAATACATAAAACGTTTAACAACAAATGTAAAGGAACTCATTGATAATAATACAATAACAGTAGGGGACTTTAACACCCCACTTAAATAAATGGACAGATCATCTAAACAGAAAATAAACAAGGAAAAAATGGCATTGAACAACATACTAGGATTGATGGAATTAACAGACATATTCAGAACATTTCATCCCAAAGCAGCAGAATACACATTTTTTTCAAGCACACATGTAACAGTTTCCAGAATAGATCACATATTAGCCCACAAAACCAGGCTCAACAAGTTCAAGAAAGTTGAAGACATACCATACATCTTTTCTGAACACAATACTATGAAAGTGGAAATCAACCACAAGAAAAAATCTGGAAAGACCACGAATGCGTGGAAGTTAAATAACATGCTACTAAACAATGAATGGGTCAACCAGTAAATAAAAGAAGGAATTAAAATACATTGAAATGAATGAAAATGTAAACACAACAGTCTAAAACCTTTGGGATGCAGCAAAAACGGTCCTAAGAGGGAAGACCTACCTTAAGAAGCAAGAAAGCTTTCAAATAAACAACATAACTTTACACCTAAAGGAGCTAGAAAAAGAACAAAAAACAAAACCTATAACCAGCAGAAAGATGGAAATGATAAAGATTGGAGTAGAAAAATAATTATATAGAAACTAAAACAACAAGAACAACAAACAGATCAATGAAACCAGCAGTTGGTTCTTTGAAAGATAAACAAAATTGATAAACCTGTAGTTTATCAACATAAACTAAGAACTAAGAAAAGAACCTGTAGTTCTTTTCATAAGTCATATGTATTCATAAGGGTGTTAAAGTCCCCTACTGTTATTGTATTATGAAAAAGAACAGACAAAGGACCCAAATAAATAAAATTACAAATGAGAGAGGAGAAATAACAACCAACACTGCAGAAATACAATTATAAGAGGATATTATAAAAAACTATATGCCAACAAATTGGACAGCCTGGAAGAAATGGACACATTTCTAGAAACATATGAGCTACCAAAACTGAAACAAGAAGAAATAGAAAATTTGAATGGACCAACAACCAGCAAAGAAATTGAATCAGTAATCAAAAAACTCCCAGCCAAAACCAAACCAAAACAAAACTCCCAACCAAAATAAAAACAAAACAGAACTCCCAACAAAAGTCCAGGACCAGATGGCCTCAGAGGTGAATTATACCAGGCATTTAAAGAAGAGGTAATAACTGTTTTCCTCAAAGTCTTTCAAAAAATAAAAGAACAAGGAAAGTTTTCAAATCCATTTTATTAAGCCATGATTAACTTGATACCAAAACCAGATAAAAACACCACAAGAAAAAGAAAGAAAACTACAGGCCAATATCCTTGATGCAAACATAGATGCAACAACCTCCAGCAAAATATTAGCAAAGTATTGCTATCCTGGCTTTCTTTTTACTACCATTTGCATAATAAATACATTTCCATCTCTTCAATTTTTTAAAAAAGATTTTATTTATTCATTTGACAGAGAGAGAGAGAAAGCACAAGCAGGCAGAGTAGCAGACAGAAGCAAAGGGAGAAGCAAGCTCCCCACTGAGTGAGGACCCTGACATGGGGCTTGATCCCAGGGCCCCGGGATCATGACCTGAGCCAAAGGCAGATGCTTAACTGGCTGAGCCACCCAGGAGCCCCTCCATCTCTTCAATTTTGATTTGCATGTTGCTTTAGATGTGAAATGAGTCTCTTGCAGGCAGCATGTAGACAGGTCTTGATTTTTATCCATTCAGTCACCCTCTGTCTTTTTATTGGGATATTTAGTCCATTTACAGTAAAAGCAATTATTGATAGGTATGTAATTATTGCCATTTTGTTACTTGCTTTATGGTATTTTTTGTAGTTCTTCTCTTGCTCTCTTTGCTCATGGTCTGGTGGCTTTCTTAATGATATAGTGTATTCTTTCTTCTTTATTTTTTTGTATATTTATTTCTGGTTTTTCATTTGTGGTTACTATTAAGTTTTTACATAATATTTTATGCATATAGCAGTTTATGGTAACTTGATGATTAATTTTGAAAATTATCTTTGAACTAATTATTTACTTATCTCCCACCATGTTTTAGGTATATGATGATACTTTACATCCTTTCATTTTGTGAATACCTTGACTGATTGTTATGGATATACTTAATTTTACTGCTTTTGTGCTTTCTACTTTTCTTACTCCTGCTTATGGTCTTTCCTTTCTACTCAGAGTCCCCTTTAACATTTCTTGTAGGGCTGGTTAAGCAGTCATGAGTTTCTTTAACTTTTTCAAAAAGGATTTTATTTATTTATTTGACAGAGAGATAGAGAGAAAGGTAGAGAGACAGCATGCACACAAGCAGGGGGAGTGGCAGAAGGAGAGGGAAAAGCAGTCTCCGCTGAGCAGGGAGCCTGACATGGGGCTCGATCCCAGGACCCAGAGATCATGACCTGAGTCAAAGACAGATGCTTAACCAACTGAGCCACCCAGGTGCCCCGAGTTTCTTTATCTTTTATTTGTCTGGGAAATAATATCTCCTTCTATTCAGAATGATAAACTTGATGGATAAAGTATTCTTGGCTGCAGGTTTTTTTCTTTTGGAACTTTGAATATATCATGCCATTCTCTTCTGGCCTGCAAAGTTTCTGCTGAAAAATCAGCTGATAGCCTTATTGGATTTTCCTTGCATATGACTGTTTTCTCTTGCTGCTTTTAAAATTCTATCATTATCACTACTTTATGCCATTTCAATTACTATGTGTCTAGATATGAACCTCCTTGGGGTTTTGTTGTTGTTGTTGTTGAGGGCACTCTGTGTTTCCTGGGTCTGGATTTCTGTTTCTTTCCCCATATTAGGGAAGATTTCATCATTATTTCTTCAAATAAATTTTGTGCTCTTCTTTCTCTCTCTTCTCTTTCAGGGATCTCTAAAATGTGTATGTTTTTATGATTGATGGTGTGGTGGAGTTCCCTAAGTCTATTTTCATTTTATTATTATTCAGCTTGATTGCTTTCCATTACTCTCTCTTCCAGGTTGCTGATCAGCATTAGGCATGAGGGTTCCCTTTATTACCATATCTCCATCTCTCTTGCTGTTCTTTTTTGCCACTCTCTTGTCTTTAGTTGTACATGGATGAAGTGAGTTCAGGGTCTTCCTACATTGCCATCTTGGACCAATACCCAACCACTTTCAGTCTTGATGGGATGATATTTTGCAGGACATAAATCTCATCAATCAGCACATTTTGTGTTCCTGATTGTCTCTTAAACCTTTTGATTGCTCAAGCCTCCTTTTTTCTTTGTAGTTCTCAGTAGTTGAGAGTATGCCCAAACCCATCAGTGTCCTAAAGGAGTGGATTGCAGTCAGCACTTAGATTCAGGCTGGTTGTAAGCCAGACCCTCACACAGATGCTGGAAAAGTATGTAATACAGTCTCTTTCAGGGAGCAACTGGGAGGTAAGCACTTTTATTGCTCCTCTGCACAGAGCTGGTGTACAGCTGTGTGTGTGGTGTATTCCTGAGCTCTTTAAGCATTTTTTTTAATTTGCTACAGACCTGAGGGACTCCTGAATGCAAACCCCATTAGCTACTAGATTATGGTTACCTGAAGACGCATTCTTTTTTAAAAGATTTTATTTATTTATTTGACAGAGAGAGACACAGTGAGATAGGGAACACAAGCAGGGGGAGAGGGAGAAGCGGGCTTCCTGCCTAGCAGGGAGCCTGATGTTGGGCTCGATCCCGGGACCCTGGGATCACGACCTGAGCCAAAGGCAGACGCTTAATGACTGAGCCACCCGGGTGCCCCCTGAAGACACATTTTTTTAGGTAGTAGCCACAAGTGCTGTGGTGTCAGATGTGTGTCCTAGTTCATTCCAAGAAGATATTGGCAACTTGGATTGAGCCAGAGGGAGAGGGCAAAAGAGGTGTCTACAGGTTTCCTGGTTTCTGGGGGAAATCACAGTCAACCCCTAGATTTGTGTAAATGAAAAGCCTGACCTTCAGGCAGCAGGTTTTGAGGTATGCAAATAGATTTCTTTTAGGAAAAGACTAGGAGATGGGCATTTCTACCCATTCCCTCTGTGCTGAGCTCTGTTGGGATGACCAATTAAGAAATGTTTCTTTGTTTGCTATGATTTGTGTGACTTCTCAGTGGAAGGGCCAGTGGCTATCAGAGCCAGGTAATCTGTGGACCCATCCATTGGGTGGAAGCCACGGAAACTGTGGCACAAATGTATACTAGCTTCTTCCAGGGAGATACTGTTAACTTAGAGCAGCCTGTTTTAATAGTATTTTCCTCTTCACCCAATGTATATGAACCACTCTGCTAGTTTCTGGATTCCCTTCAGAGGGAATTACTGTGTGTGTAGCCATTCATTTAGTGTATTCATGGGAGGAGGGGAGTCAGGAGCCACTTATGCCACCATCTTTTAAGACTGCCTTATTGAAGAGAGTATTTTTTTAAAAGTAGACTGTTTAACCATTTGAAATGATGCAGAGAAAAAAAATATCTGTATCACATTTATTGATTTTCAATTACTAAATGGCTTTTCATTCCTGGGTAAATCTCATTCAGTTATGGTATATTATCATTTTTCCTATGTTGTTGGATTTGGTTTGATTGTACTTTGTTGAGGAATTTTGAGTCTATCTTTATATATACAGCCCAATTAGTCTATATTTTTCTTTTCATGTGATGTCTTTGTCTAATTTTTTTTAAAAAAATATTTATTTATTTGGGGGAGAGAGAGAGTGAGAGAGAGAGAGCAAGCAGGGGAAGAGCAAAGGACACTGCAGAGGGAGAGGGAGAAGCTGAATCTGCTGGGCAGGGAGCCCAATGTGGGGTGCGATCCCAGGATGCCAAGACCATGACCTGAGCAGAAGGCAGACACTTAACCAACTGAGCCACATAGGGGCCCCATCTTTGTCTAATTTTGACATAAGGATAAAAATGTCCCATGGAAAGAATATCAAAGTGTTCCCTCCACTTCAATTTTCTCAAAGAATTTGTTTTCAAAGAATTTTTGTTGGTTCTTCTTTAAAGTTTTGGTAGAGCAAAGGAAACAATCAATAAAACTAGAAGACACCCCATGGAATGGGAGAAGATATTTGCAAATGACACATCTGATAAAGGGTTAGTATCCAAAATCTACAAAGAACTTATCAAACTCAACACCCAAAAAACAATAGTCTAGTTAAGAAATGGGCAGAAGACATAAATAAACACTTTTCCAAAGAAGACATCCAGATGCCTAACAGACACATGAAAAGATGCTCAACATCACTCATCATCCGGGAAATACAAATCAATGCCACAATGAGATACTATATCACACAAGCAGGGGGAGAGGGAGCCATCCTGTCAGGATGGCTAAAATTAACAACACAAGAAACAACAGGTGTTGGCAAGGATGTGGAGAAAGAGGAGCCCTCTTGCACTGTTGGTGGGAATGCAAACTGGTGCAGCCACTCTGGAAAACAGTATGGAGTTTCCTCAAAATGTTAAAAATAGAACTACCCTCTGATCCAGCAATTGCATTACTAGGTATTTACCCAAAGGATACAAAAATACAGATTCGAAGGGATACATGCACCCTGATGTTTATAGCAACATTATCAATAATAACCCAACTATAGAGAGAGCCCAAATGATGTCCATCAACTAATGAATGGATAAAAAAGATGTGATTATATATATATCCATCCACACAATGGAGTATTAGTCAGCCTTCAAAAAGAATGAAATCTTGTTATTTGCTAAGAACATGGATGGAGCTAGAGTGGATAATGATAAGTGAAAGAGTCAGTCAGAGAAAGACAAATACCATATGATTTCACTCATTTGTGAAATTTAAGAAAGAAAACAGATGGGCATAAGGGAAGGGGGAAAAGAAAAAAAAAGGAGAGAGGGAAATAAGCCCTAAAAGACTTAATGATAGAGAATGAACTGAGGGTTGATGGAGGGAGGTAAGTGGGGGATGGGCTAGAAAGGTGATGGGTATTAAGGAGGGCATTTGTTATGACGAGCACTGGGTGTTGTATGTAAGTGATGAATCACTTAATACTACTCCAGAAACCAATATTGTACTGTATGTTAACTACTTAAAATTTAAATTAAAAAACAAATAAAAATAAAAACATATAAGATGATTTTGGTATAATTCACTAGTGAAGTCACACAGTCTTGGGGTTTTCTTTGTACAAAGTTTTTCAAACTATGAAGCCAATATCTTCTATTCCAATTTTCTATTTTTTCTTGATTCAGTTTTTGTAGTTTCTTCTATGAATTTTTCCATTTCATTTAGGTTATCTGATTTGTTGGCATACTGGTGCTTATAGTATTCCACTATAATTTTTTTTTCTGTAAGATTAGTAATGACATCCTCTACTTTTTGATTTCAACAATTTGCTCTTCTGACCTTTACCTTGGTCTGTACAGTTAAAAGTTGGTCTGTATAGTTAAAAGTTTGTCAATTTTTTTTAAAATTTTTTCAAAGATCCTTCTTTTGGTTTCATTGATTTATTTTTATATTTTGTTATTTCCACTTTAAACTTTATTATTTCCTTTCTTCCACTTCTTTTGGGTTTAATGTACCCTTTTACTAATGATGAATTCTCTGTTTTTGTTTATGTGAGAATGCCTTAATTTCTTCTTTATTTTTGAAAGGTATTGTTGCTAGAGTTAAAATTGTTGGTTGATAGGGTTTTTTTTCCATTCAGTATTTTGAATATCTCATCCTAACATTTTCTGTCCTGTATAGTTTTTTTAAAAGATTTTATTTATTTATTTGAGACAGAGAGAAAGAGAGAGAGAGAGCACAAGCCAGGGGGAGGGGCAGAAGGAGAGGGAGGGAGAAGCAGACTCTGCTGAGCAGGAAGCCTGGTGCATGGTTCGATTCCAGGACCCAGAGATCATGACCTGAGCTGAAGGAAGATGCTTAACCAACTGAGCCACCCAGGCAACACCCCCACCTTTTTTTTTTTTTTAATGAGAAGTCATCTTCTAGCCTTATTAAGTATATCTTGTACATGATGAGTCATTTTTCTCTTGGAGATTTCAAGATTATCTTTTTCTTTGGTATTTGACAGTTAGATGTGTCTAAATGTGGAGATCTTTGATTTCATCCTACATGAAGATCATTAAGAAACTAGAATACTTTTCCCCAAATTTGGGAAGTTTTCAGCCACTATTTCTTTTTTGTTGTTTGTTTTAAGTTTTTATTTAAATTCAAGTTAGTTAACATATAGTGTATATTAGTTTCAGGAGTAGAATTTAGTGATTCATCACTTACATACAACATGCAATGCTCATCACAACAAGCGTCCCCCTTAATACCCATCACTCATTTAACCTATCCCCCTACCCACCTCCCCTCCAGCAACCCTCAGTTTCTTCTTTATAGTTAGTCTGTTTGATGGTTTGCCTCTTTTTTCTCCTATATTCATCTGTTTTGTTTCTTAAAGTCCACATATGAGTGAAATCATATGGTATTTGTTTTTCTCTGACTGACTTATTTGGCTTAACATAATACACACTAGCTCCATCCATGTCATTGCAAATGACAAGATTTTGTTCTTTTTTTTATGTTGAGTAATATTCAATTGTATATATATACCACTTCTTCTTTATCCATTCATCAGTTGATGAGCATTTGGACTCTTTCCATAATTTGGCTATTGTTTATAATGCTGCTATAAACATCAGGGTGCATGTGTCCCTTCAAATGAGTATTTTTGTATTCTTTGGATAAATACCTAGTAGTGCAATTGCTCGGTCATAGGGTAGTTCTATTTTTGACTTTTGAGGAACCTCCATACTGTATTCCAGAGTGGTTGCATGTTTTCAGCCACTATTTCTTTACATATTATTTCTGCTTATTACTCTCTCTTCTCTATTTTCAGGATACCCATTACATGTATGTTGGTACAGGTGATGATGGCCCAAAGTTTTTTGATGCTCTGTTCATTTTTTTTCATTATTTTTTTCTGTTATTGAAATATCAGTTGATCTATCTTCAAGTTTGCTGGTTGATTTTTCTGACAATTAAAATCTTCTATGGATTATCTCTAGTGAGTTTTTTATTTAAGTTTTTGCACTTTTCTAGTCCTTAATTTCTTCTTGGTTCTTTTAAATAATTTTTACTTTTTAATTGATATTCTCCATTTGGTTAGACATCATTATCATCCAAAAGAGGAAGATACATAGCCTGTATTTAAATGGCAGAAATAACAATTTCCTACAAAGAATGCTGCAGAAAGCCTGCTTAAATGGGAATCCTACTTTGCATGACTGATTTTGTATTACCTGGACTGTTTGGAGAATTCTAGAATTTGGGGGAACTCTATTTTCAGATTTCAACAAAATTTTGCCTTCTTACAGTAGTTCTGTATTTCTTTTGACATTCTTACTTGCTGCTGCTCTTCTTTAAATTTTTGGTAACCATACAAAATTTTTATACTGTGTTCTGGGTTTGTTTGTTTGTTTGTTTGTTTGTTTGTTTTTTAATCCTGTGTTACCTATCCTTCTTAGACTGTCCTCCCTCCAACCAGCTTTGGCTTATACTCACAAATCACCATTCATTTTTTCCTCTTTTTTTCCTACAGTAGAAGCCCCTTCCTTTTTCTAGACTCAGCTTAGGGTTAAAAAGAAAGCACAAGTTTTAAATATATTTCCAGTAAGATATTGATAAAAACTTTACCTCCTCAAAGGTACAAGCTTCTTAAAATCGGTGTCCTGAAACCAAAACAATCACAAGCTGGAAGACTTTTATACTTACTGTAAGAATTTCTATTAGTTGGAGAGAAATCACATCATGTCGACCACTAGTTATTCCACATTGACTATTTCTTTGCATAGTCTATCTTGTTTGGAGTCAGCAATTAAGGTTTGGAATGAGAGATGCTGAAGTTTTGGATGAAGGATGCTAGTTTTAGCTTATAAATTTTAGACCAAATTTGTTTGAGAGAAGATTGAAATCAATCTTTGAATAGTTGTATTTTTCTTAAACGTGAATCTTTACTTATGCTTATCCATGGTTGGCAGTTTTGGACTGAGGTGCCCATGGTTGAAAGTACTTGATCTATGGGCCAGTTGTTAAAAGGGCTCTCTCCACAGAATATCTTAAGTCTGAGTTTGCTTCAGGAAAATATTTGTGAAATTTTTCTTCCATGAATTTGTTTGCTTATCAATGAACAATTATTTTCAAAGATAGAATCAGATCCAGGCTAAGGCTGAGAGGCATTCCAGGAGGATCCTTTCTGTGTTTCCTGGTGCTCCCAGTGCAGTCACGATGGTATCTGATCTCTGGCAGCAGGGCTAAGTAGTGGCTAGGGGTTCTGATGCTGGCCTCCAGTAGTGCCCATATCTAAATAGAATATCATGGTAAAGACAACGACTGGATTAACCTGTGAAATCTCAAGAGTCTAAGCTATTCCCTAGACTAAAGGGCTGGGCTTCACAAAACAGGCAAGTTGGTTGTTTGTTTCCACCTTTTTTCCCCCTTAACCCTTCCCCTGGTTTAACCCCATTTATCATTCTAAATATACACAGTGCTTTCCTAAACCATACTTTAGCCCTCTAGATAGCCCTTACTCCCATGATTTAACTTAGTCTCTGTCTCCGAAGCAAAATTTCCATTCACATAAGTAAGCCTTTCCTACTGCTAACTACTCTTTGATGTGCTTATCATTGCAAAGCATTAAAATGTGTATAAATAAAAAAGTTTGACTTTGATGAGCTGGCATTTCTTTGGTATCTTCTTATCAGATAGTTGTCAATAAATGTCTAAATCTTTAACAGAACAAACTGTGTACCCATGTCTGTACTAAGAATTCAATATACCCAACAAATATTTATTGGATGTTTTCTATGTCTCAGGCACTCTGCTAGGTGCTCAGAGATATAAGTTGAGTCAAGTCCCTTAGAATCCTGGGTCAGAGACAGAATCAAGCATGAGAGTCATAGATGGATGTATTGAACACACAGTGAGTACAAGAAAATGAAGACAACAATGTTTGCACAGAAGATGCCGGATTTAGTATGGTTCTTTAAAGGGGAATATATTAGATTAGGTAGAGGGGAAGACAGTGAGTACTTTAGGTTAGAACAACAATGTGAACAAAGAGTCAAAGAAAATGGGCACAAAATTTGTCAACAGCTGAGATGAGGTTAGTTGGTTGAGTATTAGAGAGGGTGGTGGAATACTTGGGTAAGTTGGGAAATTGAATTTGATAGATGTGTGGGAAAGCTTAAAGTAGTCTTGAAAAGGCAGGCAAAGGAGTTGAGACTTAATTTGGTAAATGGTAAGGAGTCATTATAAGCTCTTGAATAAAAGAGTGACCTGACAAAAGCTAAATTTACAAAAATTACATTAAACTGTGATTAATGTGTAAGAAAAAAATAGGAGAGAACAATGCCTGAGGTCAGAGAAGACAACAAAAGACTGCTACAAATATTTCAGATATGGGTTTATGATGAAAAGACTAGGGAACTGAAGAGGCACTGAGAAAGGAGAGCAAGAGGCAAACCCAAAAAGCATTTTACAACAGCAGACAAAATATGGTTTTGTCATGTTGGTAACAGAAGATGGAAAAGAAGGAAATAGTAAGAAAACAGTCTGAAATTTTTAATCTTGGGGACTAAAAGAAAGATGTATGTAGACAGAAATGACTACAGGGATGTGTATCCAGTTTTGTAGTTGGAAAAAAAAAAAGAGTATTGATTCATCTTGAAATTGTTGACAGGGCTCCTAGGGATTCCTTGCATGCATTTGGACACACATCATTTGTGTGGCACAAGTGAGAAAGAGAGAAAGAGAGAGACAGAGAGATAGAGACAGATGAAGAGAGAGAGAAGAGAAGGGAAGGGAAGGGAAAAGGAAGGGAGAGAATGAAAGGAAGATAGAGGAGTGATTTTCGAATCATGACAGCATAAGATGTCTCCCTATTCAAAAACAATGATTCAGCATCCATCCACAAATAGAAGTACCTCTGTGGGAGTTGTGGGACACCCAAGGAACCAGAGCATTCTTGCCCATTGGTGCATTGGTTAATAGGCAGACAGACTTTGCTATCAGGTGTGGGACCTACAAAAGACTGTGAACCTATTATGGCCCATCTGAGGTGCAGTCTAGGAGTGCCTGTAGAACACTGACATGGGTTATCTCTTATAGAGGAGAGAGTCTTTGTGGAAATCTAGGCTTCAAGAAAATTTCTAGCAGTCCATTGGAGATAGGGGAGAGAGAGACAGAGAGAAAGAGAGAGAGAGAGAGAAGAGAAATTGGATACATGGGTTAGAAAAACATGGGTAAGAAAAACAGCCTGACTTTATCACTATCATTATTCCCCCAAGGTGGCACAGCTTATAACTAGACGGACAGTGATTTCTCCCACAGGGGAAAGGGAAAATCAATAAGTGAATGCACAACATGCTTCCCTAGCTATGTTGGATGCTTTAAAGAGATTCATTTCTATCTTGCAGTATCCAGAGCATTAAAGTGTGAGCTTCATAACTGGGAGAGCAAGCAGATCAGAAGAGTGGTATATAAGATTCCTGGAGGGCATTGAAGGCGCATGGTCCCTGCTGACTGTGTTCTGGACTTCATCAAAAAGCCTGCCCATGAGCCTCCATGGGAAAAACTCAACAATGGATTTCCCCAAATGACACACAATCACCCCTAGTGCAACACATGACAAATACATTTACCCCCATTCTTTGGCTGGCTTCTTGTGCATGCTTCAGAGAGTTGTGGTGAGGGAGAGATCTAGTAGACAGTGAACATGCACAGAGAAAAAACCATGGTGTGCATGCAAGGGAGAAACCACAAATTTGAGCTATCATGTCACCCTTCGGAAAACAAAAAGAAGATATCAGCAGCAGGCATGGTGCATTGTAGGATGAAGGGAAGACACACAAGCTTAAAAATTCTGCCACAAAGAAGAGCATGAGGTGTGGAGCAGATGTATACATACAAGGTCTCAGAAAGCCTCAGCAGGACTGGTGAAAGTTATTTTTACCCTAAAAGAAGTTAGTAAAAATTGAAGGGCTAAACTGTTACTTTAAATGTGAAGACAGAAAAGTGAAATTCCAAGAAACATGAAAACTCGAGGAAACATAACTTCAACAAAAAGTTACAATAATCTTCCAGTAACTGAACCCCAAAATATGAAGATCTGTGATTTATCTGAAAATTCAAAATAGCTGTTTTACAAACACTCAGTGAGCTATAAGAAAACACAGACACAAAATCTAAAGGAATTATGAACACATTACATGATCAAAATAAGAAATCTAACAAAGAGATAGAAATCATAAAAAAAAGAATCAAATTATGGAGCAAAAGAATTCAATGAATGAAATAAAAATTCAACAGCATTAGTACCACACTAGAGCAAATAAAAGAAAGAATACATGACTTACATGATAGAAATTTTGAAATAACCCAGGCTGTGGAGAAAAAAGAAAAAAAATGAAAAAAAGTAGAAAAAGCCTATGTGATTTGTGGGACACCTATCAAAACAACAACAATAAGAACAACACAATATCCAAATCACTTAAATTCAAGGACAAAAGGAGAAGAGGGTAGAAAGATTACTAAAAACAAACAAACAACAACTTAAAACACAAAAAAAGAAAAACAGAAAACAGTGCTAAGATCTTCCCAAACTTGGGGATAGATTTGGACATCCAAGTTCATGAAGCCAATAGATTATCCCATTTTCCCATTCTAAAATGCCCTTCTTCAAGACACTTTATAAGAGGAGGGTTAAGATGGCAGAGGAGTGGGTGACCCTAAGCTTGCCTTCTCCCTTGAACACAGCTAGACAAATATCAAATCATTTTGAACACCCAAGAAATCAATTGGAGGACTGAGACAACGAAGCTGCAAGCAGAAAAAATGATCACCTGGTGAAAGGTAGGAACTGTGGAGAGTTGATTTGTGGGAGAAAAAAAAGAGCCTCAGGTATTGCAGAGGGGAGGGAGACCTAACTGCAAAGAGAGGAATGAGAGAGAGGAGAGAGAAAATGAGGGAACAAAGGGTGAAAACACGCCCAGGAAATTGCACAAGAAAAACTTCCCCATTGACTGGGAAAAAGGAGGGGGTTTAAATATTGCAACTCTTTAATAAACTTTAGAGCACAGAGTCTGAAGTTTCAGAGGTCAGTGCCATTGCCAGGGTTGTGCCTGTTGAGCTAAGCGGTGCTCTGGTGGGGAAGGAGGGTGGAGACATGGGAACAGACAGTGTGGTCTGAGGATCCCCTGGGTTGCACAGGAGAAAGAGTTCCCCTGCTTGGAGTGCATTTGGTAGAGGGGATATGGCCTCTTCAGGGCCAAAAGACCCAGGGGGCACCATTGAGGTGTCCCATTCACCAGCATAAGAACAAAGACACTGGCTGAAGGCAGCAACCTTGGCACTGGCTTTGTCCTGCAATTTATCATAAACTCTGAACTACTGCATAGTTGTGCAACCCTTTCTGGGACAAGCCAGCAGCAGTCATAGCACAGCAAAACCTTCCCCCAAAGGATCAGTGTGGGTCATGACATGGGGGTCTCTGAAATTTGGAGTTTTGAAACACAGCCATGCCTGAGATAAAACACAGCAGTGCTGTCCCACCTGGGCAGGTGGACAGCTCAGGGTGAAGGTGGGGGATCTGATAGAAGCTGGGGACACAGGAGGGGTGATTGATCATCTGTGAGGGCTTCCTGAGGAGTGTCAGGCACAAGCTCCCCACTCCAGAGACAAGAGAGGGGGGTGAAGGAATTTTCACTGTCTGCTCACCAGCAATGACCCACCTCAGTGAAAAAATCAGTGCCACCAAGTGGAGGTTGGAGCAGCTTACAAGCCCCACCCCCTGTGCTCTGCAGGTTCATCTCCACTAGGGCAAGTAACCTTGAGAATCAGAGCAGCAGGCCCCTTCCCCAGAAGACCAGCACAAACTGCTCGAAGGCAGCAAGTCTACTGATCATAGAGTGCTGCAAAGCATCAGCTCTAGGGGAAACAGGTTGTAGCTTCCTTTGCTTATTTTTTTGATACAGAAAAAAGAAATTATTAATTAATTAATTTTATTTTTTATTAAATTTTATTTTTTGGATCAAGCTTCTTGATCCAAAGGACAAGGAGACAAGGAGACAAAAACACACCTAGGATATAACTTCCTTTATTTTACTTTATTTTTTTTAATCTAATTTTTTTTATTTGACCTCCAAAATGACAAGGCGGAGGAATTCACATGAGAAGAAAGAACAGGACGAAGTGATGGGCAAGAATTTAAACAATACAGATATAAGTAAGATGTCTGAACTCAACTGTAAAA
Organism: Mirounga angustirostris; assembly: GCF_029215605.1. Classification (NCBI taxonomy): domain Eukaryota; kingdom Metazoa; phylum Chordata; class Mammalia; order Carnivora; family Phocidae; genus Mirounga; species Mirounga angustirostris. The sequence goes on from NW_026991719.1 coordinate 63,355,907, forward strand.
CAACAATTATAATGATACTAACTGGACTTGAAAAAAGCATAACACTAGAGAACCCCTTATTACAGAGATAAAAGAACTGAAAACTAGTCAGGCCCAAAATAAAATGCTGTAAGCAAGATGCAAACCTGAATGGATGCCATGATGAGGAGGGATGAAGCAGAGGATGACTCACTGAATATGGAAGATAAAATTATGGAAAATAATGAAGCTGAAAAGAAGAGGGAAAGAAAGGTATTGGATCATGAATGTAGACATAGGGAACTTAAAATCCTTAAAACATAATAACATTCATATCACAGGAGTCCCAGAAGAAGAAAGGGAAAATGGGGCAGAAGGTTTACTTGAGCAAATTATAGTTGAAAACTTCCCTTATCTGGGAAAGGAAACAGACACTGAAATCCAAGAAGCACAGAGAACTCCCATCAAATTCAACAAAAGCCATCCCACATCAAGACATTAGCCTGGTGATGGATATTAAAGAGGGCACATATTGAATGGAGCACTGGGTGTTATACGCAAACAATGAATCATGGAACATTACATCAAAAACTAATGATGTAATGTATGGTGATTAATAACACAATAAAATTAAATTAAAAACAAAAAACAAAAAAACATACTGTAGTAAAATTCACAAAATACACAGAGGAGGAAAGAATCCTGAAAGCAGCAAGGGAAAGAAAAGTCCTTGACAGACAAGGGAATGCAAATCAGGTTCATAGCAGATCTGTCCACAGAAACTTAGCAGACCAGAAGAAAGTGGCATGACATATTCAAGGTGAGGAATGGGAAAAACAGTAGCCAAGAATACTTTATCTAGGAACACTGTCATTCAGAATAGAAGGAGAGATAAAGAGTTTCCCAGACAAACAAAAACTAAAGGAGTTCATGACCACTAAACCAGCCTTGCAAGAAATATTAAAGGGGACTCTTTGAGTGGGAAAGAAAGATCAAAAGCAACAAAGACTATAAAGGAACAGAGAACATCACCAGAAAAACCAAATTTACAGGTAACACAATGGCACTAAGTTTATATCTATCAATAATCACTCTGAATGTAAATAGGCCAAGTGCTCCAATCAAAAGACACAGGGTATCAGAATGGATAAAAAAAACAAACAAACAAAAAAAAAAAACAAGACCAATCTATAAGCTGCTTACAAGAGACTCATTTTAGACCTAAAGACACCAGGAGATTGAAAATGAGGGGATGGAGAACCGTCTATCATGCTAATGGACATAAAAAGAAAGTCGGAGTAGCCATACTTATATCAGACAAACTAGATTTTAAACCAAAGGCTTGTGGGAATTCATAATGCCTGGTTAGATAAGATTTAATAAACATATGCCTCCCTGGGTGAGACTAGATGAAAAGCAAAGGAGTGTCCAGAAAACTGGGACTCCTTTCAGGTTTCTGGGCTGAAAACAGCCAGATCCTTGTCTGGCTCAATGCACTCATCCGAGGAGTAAATGCTTAGGAGACACATTTATCTTTGGTGGTCATGTGCTTCCTGCCTGTATGTGTGTCACAAGCATAGCTTGTTCTAATCACAGGATATTCCCTATATTATTCTTCTGATTATTAAACCTTGATACTTCTTTTTGTTTTTCTTATTCCCTTGATATATTGATAATGTTCACAATAAAAGTGGAGGAAGAGCTTGGCTTGGGACCTTTCACCACTAGAGTGTCTGGTCCCCATGCCCTCTCCTTTCTTCTACTAAGGTGTCTGGACTAATCTTTTCATTCTTCACCTCAGGGTTTGCTGGCCAAACCCAACAAAGACTGTCACAAGATATGAAGAAGCTCACTATATCATAATGGGGTCTATCCATCAAGAAGATCATTAAAACACAGCATCTGAAAACAGCTACAATCCTAGGGAAAATGCCAAAGCTTTGAGTTGAAGGCCTACTTTTTTCTTTAATTCTCCTGTTCCTCCATAAACACATAGGCTCAGACACATGAGTTTAACTCTAGGGTCTCCTTTCTCAGATGGAATGTGATTAGTTCTCAAGCTCTTGCAATAAAGGAGCTCCTGAAGCAAGATGTTTAGCCATAGAGCCAAGAAAAGGAGATAAATAAAGTATTTGTTTCAGTCTTTCCAATTACTACTCTCTTTAAATAGCAATGAAAAGACCACCATTAGTTTGAGGTTTTCTGAAAAAAAAGAGAAGGTCTGGGTTTCTGGACACAACACTGTAGAACTATATGGTCACAACCTACATGGCTGAACTTTATGTTCTTCCTTGTATAATCATGTTAGCTTAGAGTGACAGAAATTTTCCCAGAAATTTTAGGCTTATGCCCCATAGACTGAAAAACCTTCTATCTAGTATTCTACCACATTTACCTCGGACAACTGGGCTATAAAGATGCTTCTTGGGGAGTGACATTGCCAAGATGGCAACATAGGTTATTTCTGACTTCACTCTCCCTTAAAATAACATCTGATAACTATTCATGGAAAAGAAAACATTGAGAAATCCTAGAACATGAGGGTGAGACTGAAACACCCCTGTGTAACACAGAGACTGAGACAGACCACATTAGAAGAATAAGAGAAATGGCTACTCACTGACTGCATTGTCCTTTTCCTAAGCAATCACAGCACCACACCAAAAGGTCTCCACTGAGGTATTCCTCCAGTGGGAAAAGGGAACCTAGAGTAGATATGCAGCTCCACCAGTATTGTGATTTGCTTCTTGGGACCTCCACTATGGTCTCACCTCCTGAGGATCATGGGGAAATCTGCAGGGCCTGGCCTGTGGGAATCAGATTGTGACAGAGTAGGGGAAAGGGATTTCCAACAACCAGCATTCAGATCTTGGCAAACAGAATTCCTACCTGTAGCACCCAAGTATTGGTCCCAACCAGCAGTTTTATTTATTCATAGAGCTAAAATGATGATGTGGCCTGACCAGGGAACTCAGCAGGGCATAGATCTGCCTCACTTGGGACCTTAAACAAAGAGCCTAATTGTCCATTGAGCCTGGTCTGCCCCTCTTGCCACACAGGGAAACTAAGTCATAACCTTGCCCACTGTTATGTTTAAGTCTTAGCCCTGCCCAACCAGAAAATCTTGCCAGAATACCTGGTGAGCCATGTTGCTCAGCAATGCTTGATTGCAGAGTCCAGCAGGCAGAGATGATCAGAAGAATAAATCCAGTAATCCCATTTGGCAAGGGAACATGAGGTGCAGGTTGGCTGGAGTCAAGAGTACAAAGAGCCTTGGAGACTTGAAGTTGGTTCTTCTACTCCACTCAGGCATGGGAGCTAATTTATAACCCTAATAACTGCTGGGTATAGCTCTCAGTCCCAGTCACTGAAAAAGCCATGACAAAGAACCTAAGAATCTGCTTGGAGCAGGCTCTCCTCCACCATGAGAGCGGAGTTAGTTCATAGCCCCAATCACACCTGAGTGTAGCTCTCAGGTATGCCCAACCAGAAAACCTTGAGTGAGCTCCTGAGAAGCTCAATAGACCATAAATACTTGAGTGGAGATTTTGGCTGGCAACACTGCTTTTTGCAGAGCAAAACTGGTGGCCCCATCTGGCCAAGAAATTCAGTGTACAGTCTTGCCCGATTTAGTACCCAAACAATGGGTAGTGCAAGACTTTGGGTCTGTTCTGGTGCTTTGCCAAGGCAGAGAAGATAATTAATAACATCACCTATTTCTTGGGTTTTTTTTGTATTTATGAAAATATCTTTATTTTTGCCTTCATTTTTGGTCATTACTTTTCTAGATATAGAATTGTATTTTTTTTTTCTAAATAGCATTTTTAGGCGGGGTGGAAAGATGGCGGAGGAGTAAGGGACCCTGTTTCAACTGGTCCCCGGAATTGAGCTGGATATCTACCAGACCACTCTGAGCACCCACGAAACCAGCCTGAAATGTAAGAATATCTGGATCTCTACAAACAGAATATCACAGTCAGTTGGATTTGAGGTAGGAAGCAGGGAGCCGTGATTCCACGGGCAGATATCAGAGGATAAACGGCAGCAGGAGGGTGCCTGGCCGTGGGGATCCTACACCACCGGTGAGCAACAGCCTTGCACGCTGCAGATGGGACACAGACTCGCAGACCGGTAGCGGCAGGGAAAGGACTTTAGGGCAGTCCCACGGAAACCCGGAATGGCGGGGTCGCATGCGCACGTGCGTGAACTGGGAGTGGCTGGCAGTTTTAGAAGCACAAAGGGCAGAGATGTGCCCCGACCTGGAGGCAGGACTGGGAGCACTGCAGAGGGGCGCACAACCCAGGACGCTGCCGTTTATAGCAGCACAGGCAGAAACGGAGACGGTGTGGCCTGGAGAGCTCACTGAAGAACAGACTGTGATCTCTGTGCTCTGAGCACAGGGTTGGAAATGGTCTCTTCTGCTCTGATTCACGGAAGAGACGTGGAAAGCTGCCAGGGAAAGCCGCCAGAGAACAAAAGCCCCCAAAACTGATTCCCGCTGAGCCCATCCCCCACCACAGGGGGGCAGGGCAACTCTGCCCAAACAGGGTTGCCTGAGTAACAGCACGGCAGGCCCCCCGCAGAACACAGGCTGGGAAAACAAGAGGTCAGCAACCCTAAAGTCCCAAGAAAACAGGTGCATCTTGCATGGGTTCTGGTCAATAATTTGGACTCTATACATTCCCTCAAACACCCATCAACAGAATGAGTAGGAGGAGGAACCCCCCAAATAGAAAAGACTCAGAGATTATGACTTATGCTGCAGATTTACAAATGGATGCAGATATAACCAAGATGTCGGAGTTGGAATTCAGGTTAGCAATTGTGAAGACAATGGCTAGAATGGAGAAATCAATTAATGGCAACATAGAGTCTCTAGGGCAGAAATAAAACGTGAATTGGCAGAACTTAAAAATGCTATCAATGAGATCCAATCCAATCTAGAAAATCTAACAGCTAGGGTAACTGAGGCAGAAGAACGAATAAGTGACCTGGAAGACAATATAATAGATAAAAAAGGAAAAGAGGAGGCCAGGGAAAAACAACTCAGAATCCATGAAAATAGAATCAGAGAAATAAGTGACACCATGAAGTGTTCCAATGTCAGAATAATTGGAATCCTGGAGGGAGTGGAGAGAGAGAGAGGACTAGAAGATGTATTTGAGCAAATCGTAGCTGAGAACCTCCCTAATCTGGGGAATGAAACAAACATTCACATCCTAGAGGCAAAGAGGACCCCTCCCAAGATCAAGGAAAACAGGCCAACACCCCGGCATGTAATAGTAAAACTTGCAAATCTTAGAACAAAGGAAACCATCATAAGGGCAGTTAGGGGGAAGAGATTCCTTACGTACAGAGGGAGGAACATCAGAATAATGTCAGACCTATCCACAGAGACCTGGCAAGCCAGAAAGGCCTGGCAAGACATATTCAGGGTACTAAATGAGAAGAACATGCAGCCAAGAATACTTTATTCAGCAAGGCTTTCATTTAGAATGGATGGAGAGAGGCAGAGCTTCCAAGACTGGCAGAAACTGAAAGAATATGTGACCACTAAGCAGGCCCTGCAAGAAATGTGAAGGGGGGGTTCTATAAAAAGAGAAAGACCCCAAGAGTGATATACAACAGAAATCTACAGGGACAATCTATAAAAACAACGTCTTCACAGGCAACATGATGACAATTAATTCATATCTTTCAATAATCACCCTCAACGTGAATGGCCTAAACACTCCCATAAAACGGCACAGGGTTGCAGATTGGATAAAAAGACAGGACCGATCCATATGCTGCTTACAAGAGACTCATTTGGAACCTAAAGATACATCCAGACTGAAAGTGAAGGGATGGAAATCCATCTTCCATGCCAGCGGACCTCAAAAGAAAACTGGGGTAGCAATTCTTATATCAGACAAATTAGATTTTAAACTAAAGACTGTAGTTAGAGACACAGAAGGACACTATATCATTCTTAAAGGGTCTATCCAACAAGAAGATCTAACAATTGTAAATATCTATGCCCCCAACATGGGATCAGCCATCTACATAAGCCAACTGTTAACCAAAATAAAGAGTCATACTGATAACAATATGTTAATTGCTGGAGACCTCAATACTCCACTCTCAGCAGTGGACAGATCATCTAAGCAGAAAATCAACAAGGAAACAAGAGCTTTGAATGATACACTGGACCAGATGGACCTCATAGATATTTACAGAACATTCCACCCTAAAACAACAGAATACTCATTCTTCTCGAGCACACATGGAACTTTCTCCAGAATAGACCACATACTGGTTCACAAATCAGATCTCAACCAATACCAAAAGATTGAGATTATTCCCTGCATATTCTCAGACCACAATGCTCTAAAACTGGAACTCAATCACAAGAAAAAATTTGGCAGAAATTCAAACACTTGGAAGCTAAAGACCACTCTGCTCAAGAATGTTTGGGTCAACCAGGAGATCAAAGAAGAACTTAAACAATTCATGGGAATCAATGAGAATGAAAACACATTGGTCCAAAACCTATGGGATACTGTAAAGGAGGTCCTAAGGGGGAAATACATAACCATCCAAGCCTCACTCAAAAAAATAGAAAAATCCCGAATTCAACAACTAACTCTACACCTTAAAGAACTAGAGAAAAAGCAACAAACAATGCCTAAACCATGCATTAGAAGAGAAATAATGAAAATTAGAGCAGAAATCAGTGAATTAGAAACCAGAAACACAGTAGATCAGATCAATGAAACTAGAAGTTGGTTCTTTGAAAGAATTAATAAGATCGATAAGCCACTGGCCAGACTTATCCAAAAGAAAAGAGAAAGGACCCAAATTAATAGAATTATGAATGAAAAGGGAGAGATCACGACTAACACCAAGGAAATAGAAACAATTATTAGAAATTATTATCAATGACTATATGCCAAAAAACTGAGCAATCTGGATGAAATGGAGGCCTTCCTGGAAACCTATAAGCTGCCAAGACTGAAACAGGAAGAAATTGACAACCTGAATAGGCCAATAACCAGTAACGAGATTGAAGCAGTGATCAAAAACATCCCAAAACAAGAGTCCAGGGCCTGATGGATTCCCTGGGGAATTCTACCAAACATTCAAAGAAGAAATAATACTTATTCTACTGAAGCTGTTTCAAAAAAGGGAAACAGAAGGAAAACTTCCGAACTCATTCTATGAGGCCAGCATTACCTTAATCCCCAAACCAGGCAAAGACCCCATCAAAAAGGAGAATTTCAGACCAATATCCCTGATGAATATGGAATCCAAAATCCTCAACAAAATCTTAGCTAATAGGATCCAACAATACATTAAAAGGATCATCCACCATGACCAAGTGGGATTTATCCCTGGGATGCAACGGCAGTTCAACATTCTCAATATCAATCAATGTGATAGAACACATTAATAAGAGGAGGGAGAAGAACCATATGGTCCTCTCAATTGATGCAGAAAAAGCATTTGACAAAATACAACATCCTTTCCTGATTAAAACTCTTCAGAGTATAGGGATAGAGGGAACATTCCTCAAGTTCATAAAATCCATCTATGAAAAACCCACAGTAAATATCATCCTCAATGGGGAAAAGCTGAGAGCCTTTCCCTTAAGATCAAGAACACGTCAAGGATGCCTACTCTCCCCACTACTGTTCAACATAGTACTAGAAGTCCTAGCAACAGCAATCAGACAACAAAAAGAAATAAAAGGTATTCAAATTGGCAAAGAAGAAGTCAAACTCTCTCTTTTCGCAGACAACATGATACTTTATGTGGAAAAACCAAAAGACTCCACCCCCACATTACTAGAACCCATCCAGCAATTCAGTAATGTGGCAGGATACAAAATCAATGCACAGAAATCAGTTGCTTTCTTATACACTAACAACACAACTGTAGAAAGAGAAATTAGAGAAACAATTCCATTTACAATAGCACCAAAAACCATAAGATACCTTGGAATAAACCCAACCAAAGTGATAAAGGATCTATACTCTAGGAGCTACAGAAAACTCATGAAAGAAATGGAAGAAGACACAAAAAGATGGAAAAATACTCCATGCTCATGGATCAGAAGAATAAACATTGTTAAAATGTCTATGCTATCCAGAGCAATCTATACCTTCAGTGCTATCCCGATCAAAATTCCAATGACATTTTTCAAGGTGCTGGAACAAACAATCCTAAAATTTGTATGGAATTAGAAAAGACCCCCAATTGCCACGGAAATGTTGAAAAAGAAAAACAAAGCTAGGGGCATCACGTTGCCCGATTTCAAGCTATATTACAAAGCTGTGATCACCAAGACAGCATGGTACTGGCACAAAAACAGACATATAGACCAATGGAACAGAATAGAGAACGCAGATATGGACCCTCAACTCTATGGTCAAATAATCTTTGACAAAGCAGGAAAAAACATGCAATGGAAAAAAGACAGTCTCTTCAATAAATGGTGCTGGGAAAATTGGACAGCCACATGCAGAAGAATGAAACTCGACCATTCTCTAACACCATTCACAAAGATAAACTCAAAGTGGATGAAAGACCTCAGTGTGATACAGGAATCCATCAAAATCCTAGAGGAGAACATAGTAACCTCTTTGACCTCGCCCACAGCAACTTCTTTCAAGATACATCTCCAAAAGCTAGTGAAACAGAAGCAAAAATGAACTTTTGGGACTTCATCAAGATAAAAAGCTTCTGCACAGTAAAGGAAACAGTCAACAAAACAAAGAGGCAACCCACAGAATGGGAGAAGATATTTGCAAAGGACACTACAGATAAAGGGCTAGTATCCAAGATCTATAAAGAACTTCTCAAACTCAACACCCAAGAAACAAATAATCAAGTCCAAAAGTGGGCAGAAGATATGAAAAGACAGTTCTCTGAAGAAGACATACAAATGGCTAACAGACACATGAAAAAATGTTCATCATCATTAGCCATCAGGGAAATCCAAATCAACACCACACTGAGATACCACCTTCCACCAATTAGAATGGCAAAAATGGACAGGGAAAGAAACAAGAAATGTTGGAGAGGTTGTGGAGAAAGGGGAATCCTCTTACACTGTTGGTGGGAATGCAAGTTGGTACAGCCACTTTGGAAAACAGTGTGGAGGTGCCTCAAAAATTTAAAAATAGAGCTACCCTATGATCCAGGAATTGCACTACAAAAACCCCAAAAAACTCAAACTGAAAAGTACAATGACTGAACTGAAGAATTCAATAGAGAGCTAAAAATTTTTGAAAACTCGGGAGAGAAATGGATATCCAAATCTAAGACCTAAAGGACCCCACATAGATCGAAACCAAATCGGGGTGCACTAAAACACATATCAATTAAATTGTTAAAAATCAAATACAAATAAAGATTTTGAAAACGGAAAGAAAAAAAGAGACAAGTTACATACAAGGAAGCTCCATAAGACTATCAGTGAATTTCTCAACAGAAATTTAAGTGAGGAGAAAATGGAAAGATATATTCAGAATATTGAAATAAACAAATTAAAAAAATAAGCAGTCCACCAAGAAATCTGTATCTGGCAAAGCTGTCCTTGAGAATGAAAAAAAGAAAGAAAGAAAGAAGGAGTTTTCAAAACAAACAAAAGCTGAGGGAGTTCATCACTAGAACTAACTTACAAGAAATGCTAAAAGGAGTTCTTAAAGTGGAAGTAAAAGGATGACAATTAAGATTATAAAAACGTGAATGCAGAATAAAACTTACTGGTAATGATGAACATATCGTCAATATTAGATTCTGTAATATGGAAATGGTGGATAATTCACTTAACGCTAGTTTATTGGTTAAAAATCAGATGTACTGAAATAACCATAACTAAAATGATTTATCAGATACACCATAGAAAAATACATAAATTGTAACAATGATAACCTAAAATGAGGGGGAGGAAAAATAAAAGTGTGAAGTTTATTTTTTGTCATCTATAGTTTTTATTTAAATTCCAGTTTAGTTAAAATACAGGGTAACATTAGTTTCAGAAGTAGAATTTATTGATTCATCACTTACATACAACATCGTGCTCATCACAAGTGCACTCCTTAAATCCCCATCATCTATTTAAACCACCCCCACACCCACCTCCCCTCTGGTAACCATCAGTTTCTTCTCTATAGTTAAGAGTCTGTTTCTTGGTTTGCTTCCCCCTTTTTTCCCTTATGAACGTATCTTAAATTCCACCTATGAATGAAATGGTATTTGTCTTTCTCTGACTGACTTATTTGGCTTAGCATAATACACTCTAGTTCCATCCATGACATTGCAAATGGCAAAATTTCATTCTCTTTGATGGCTGAGGAATATTCTATTCCACATCTTCTTTATCCATTCATCAGTTTATGGACATGTGGTCTTTTTCCGTAATTTGGCTGTTGTAGATAATGCTGCTATGAACATTGCAGTGCATGTATCCCTGAATGTAGAATTTTTATATTATTTGGGTAACTACCTAGTAGTGTCATTTTGGGTTGTAGGGTAGATCTATTTTTAACTTTTTGAGGAACCTCCATACTGTTTTCCAGAGTGGGTGCACCAGTTTGCATTTTCCCAACAGTACAAGAGAGTTCCCTTTTCCCACATCCTTGCCAACACCTGTTATTTCTTGTGTTGTTAATTGTAGCCATTCTGACTATTGTGAAGTGTAGTTTTGATTTGAATTTCCCTGATGATGAATGATATTGAGTGTCTTCATTAGTCTGTTGGTCATCTGTATGTCTTCTTTAGAAAAATATCTCTTCATGTCTTCTGCCCATTTTTTAATTGGATTATTTGTTTTTAGGTGTTGAGTTTTATAAGTTCTGCATAGATTTTGATACTAACCCTTTATAAGATATGTCATTTGCAAATATCTTTTCGCATTCCATAGGTTGCCTGTTAATTGTGTTGATTCCTTCCTTGGCTGTGCAGAAGCTTTTAAATTTGATGAAGTCCCAGTAGTTTATTTTTGCTTTTGTTTTCCTTCCCTCAAGCGACATATCTAGTAAGAAGTTGGTATCGCTGATGTTGAAAAGGTTACTGTCAGGGCACCTGGGTGGCTCAGTCAGTTAAGCGTCTGCCTTTGGGTCATGATCCTGGGGCCCTGGGATCGAGCCCCACGTCTGGCTCCTCACTCAGCAGGGAGCCTGCTTCTCCTTCTGCTTCTGTCTTCTACTCCGCCTGCTTGTGCTTTCTCTCTCTCTGTCAAATGAATAAATAAAAATCTTAAAAAAGAAAAGGTTACTGTCTGTGTTCTCCTCTAGGATTTTGATGGTTTCCTGTCTCACATTTGGGTCTTCCATCCATTTTGAATTTATTTTTGTGTATGGTGTAAGAAAGTGGTCCAACTCATTCTTTTGCATGTTGCTGTCCAGTTTCTCAACATCATTTGCTGAAGGGACTGTCTTTTTTCCATTGGATATTTTCTCCTGCTTTGTCAAAGATTAATTGACCATATAGTTGTGGATTCATTTTTGGGTTTTCTATTCTGTTCCATTGATCTATGTTTTCATTTTTGTGCCAATACCATGCTATCTTGATCACTACAGCTATGTAATATAACTTGAAGTCTAGAATTGTGATGCCTCCAGCTCTGCATTTCTTTTCCAAGATTTCTCTGGCTTTTGGGGTCTTTTGTGATTCCATACAAATTTGAGGATTCTTTGTTCTAGCTCGTGAAAAATGCTTGTGGTATTTTGATAGGGATTGCATTAAATGTATAGATTCCTTTGGGTAGTATGGACATTTTAACCATGTTTGTTCCTCCAGTGCATGAGCATGGACTACCTTTCCATTTCTTTGTGTCATTCTCAATTTCTTTTATCAGTGTTTTATAGTTTTCAGAGTACAGGTCTTTTATCCCTTTGTGAGGTTTATTCCTATTTATTGTATGGTTTTTGCTGCAAATGTAAATGGGATTGGTTCCCTGATTTCATCATTCGTGTATAGAAATGCAACAGATTTTGGCACACTGATTTTGTATCCTGTGACTTTACTGAATTTGTGTGTCAGTTTTAGCAATATTTGGCAGAGTTTTTCAGATTTTCTATGTAGACTGTCATGTCATCTGTAGATAGTGAAAATTTGACTTCTTCCTTGCTGATTTGGATGTCTTTTAATTCTTTGTGTTGCCTGATTGCTGTGACTAGGACTTCCAGTACTATCCTAAATAACAGTGGGGAGAGGGGACATTCCTGTCTTTTCCTGACCATAGAGGAAAAACTTCCAGTTTTTTCCCCATTGAGGATGATATTAGCTCTAGGTTTTCTTGTATATGGCCTTTATGATGTTGGGGTATGTTCCCTCTATCCCTACTTTGTTGAGGGTTTTTATCAAGAATGGATGTTGTACTTTGTTAAATGTTTTCTCTGCATCTATTGAAAGGATCATATGGTTCTTATCCTTACTTTTATTAAGTGTGTATCATGCTGATTGATTTGCAAATATTGAACCACCCTTGCAACCCATGAATAAGTCCCACTTGATTGGGGTGAATGATTCTTTTAATGTACTGTTCTATTCGGTTTGCTAATGTTTTATTGAGAATTTTTGCATTCATGTTCATTAGGGTTACTGGCCTGTAGTTCTCTTTTTTAGCAGAGTCTTTATCTGGTTTTACTATCAGGGTATATCTGGTTTTAGTATCAGGGTAATGCTTGCCTCATAGAATGAGTTTGGAAGTTTTCCTTCCATTTCAATTTTTTTTTAATAGTTTGAGAAAAATAGGTTTTAACCCTTCTTCTTCTTTTTTTTTTTAGTAAAGTGATAAAAGTTTATTAAGTGAAGATACAGAAAAAGTTCTCAAGAGTGAACATGCGAATAGAAGTCTGTATCATTGGTTTTGATGAGTACATGAACCTTGTATTAGATGATGCCAAAGAGATTCATTCTAAAACAAAGTCAAGAAAACAACTGGGTTGGATCATGCTAAAAGGAGGTAATATTACCCTGCTCCAAAGTGTCTCCAACTAGAAATGATCAATGAAGTAAGAAATTCTTGAGAAGACCATGTAGTTTGTTTTTTTTAGATGTCCTTTGTTGGGAGTGTAGTTCTAAAACATTTGTTTGTATTGTTTTGATTACCTTTATGTTATTACCAGAGGACAATAAATGTTGTGGATTGTTTTTATTTTAAAAAATAATAGGCACTATGGTATACAATAGGTCTCTAGGACTTACTCATTTTGCATAACTGAAATTTTGTACCCTTTGACTATGTTGGAAGAGGCCATCCAGAGGATATTACTGCTGGTTGATCTGTGAGCTGTACCAGGGAAATTGGAGGCTCTTGCTCCCTCCCCTGTTCTTGGAGTGTACATTCTACTCACTGTTCCCATACCCGGAGCTGTTTCAAGGATGCAGTCTTGAGAAAGCAATGTGTTGTTGAGACCATATGGACTGTAGTAAGCCATTGAAGGTGTTATCAATGGAGATGTTAAAGGATTTAAGTTTGCTGGTTAGCTTTCTATAAAAGACCAACTCTAAAGGCCCTCGTTATTTTTTGTTGGTCACAGGTGATTATCATAAAGACACCCACTCCTTACGATTGTTGTTTAAAATTATTTAAATCCTCCATCATATATATTACTTATATCTGTTTCCCTTATATTCTCACTGTTTCCTTATCTTGTTTTTTCATTTGGAATGAATTACTCTGTTTTGGCCTTTTGTCTAAGTCTCTGCCTTCTTTTGTATGTCAGCCCCACCAGAATGCAGGGGTATGGGGCTTGGTGTAAACAGGTTAGGCAGCCAGTGTTGGTGCTTGTGGTACTTACCACATATGGCTCTGTGTTTATGCTGAGGGATTGGGGCAGGGAAATAGCAGCTGCCTTCTCCTTTGTACCCAGAGTGGTATCTCCGTGAATGCTCCCTCTCAGGGAAACATTCTGACTAGAATGAATAATCTCCCCCTTATGCAACCCAGGCATTTTTATAGATCCCTGTTTCCACTGTCCACCTCTGGGTTGTTCTCTCTAGAAGCATCACAGTGCCCTCAGGGCTCTTTCCCAGCCAAACCTGCTGACTTTTAAAACTCCAGGCTTTAGGAATGTGGTGTGGGCAGGTCCTTGTGCTGGTCTTCTGGAGGAGGTCCCCCTGCCCGTCCCCACTAGGATTGAGGCAAGTTTGATTGACAGGCAGTCCTACCAGAGTGCAGGTGTGTGGGAGTTGGTGTAAATGGGTTAGGCAGCCAGTGTTATTGCTATGCTGTTTCCTGCCGGTGGCTCTGTGTTTATGCTGAGGGGTGGGGGAGAGAAATGGCACTAGCTGGCTCCTTTGTCTCCAGAGAGGAGTCTCTATGAATGCTGCCTCTAAGGGATGCATTCCAAGAGGAGTGAAGGATCCCCCCACCCCTCACCCCCACCCCTGTCTCGGTGTGCCCCAGGCATTCTTCAGATTGCTGTTTCCACACTGCCCCCAGGTTGTTTGCCTGCCTCCTTTTCAAGCATAGGACAGTACCCTCAGGGCTCTATCCTAGCCAAGCCCACTGACCTTAAAACTCTATTCATTTTGGAGGGGGCAGAGGGAGATGGAAAACCTCAAGTGAGTTTCACACCTAGTGTGGAACCCAATGTGGGGCTCGATCTCACAACCTTAAGATCATGACCTGAGCTGAATCCAAGAGTTGGACACTCAACTGACTGAGCCACTCAGGTGCCCCAGAACTCTAGTCTTTAAGCTCTGCTGGTTGAAAAAAAGTACAGAAATCAACCCCTCTCATTTTCCAAGCCTATGGCTTTGGGGAAATATTCTCTTGTGTGTTCCCTTGTGTGCTCCTCTCTGTCACCTTTCTCCATGACCACAGCTCCCTCCTATCTGCAACAGCAGCCATCCATTTCTCCCCTAAACCACATCTCCATACTTCCTACCTTCCTTGATGTGGTTTATTCTCTCCCTTTAGTTGTGGAGTTTATTCTGTTAGTCTTCAGGTTGAGTTTTGGGGTATTTAGAATGATTTTATAGTTATCTAGTTGTGTTTGAATGATGAGACAAGCCTAGGGTCCTCCAACTCTGGTGCCATCTTCCACAGTGTCTTTGATTTTTAACATTACTATTATAATTATTTTGAGGCACCACAAACCCATATAATATTGCAAACAATGCGTAAATGTTGTATGTGTTCTGACTGCTCCAGTGAACAACTGTTTCCCTGTCTATCTCATCCTCCTTGAACCTCCCTATCCCCTGAGACACAACAATACTGAAATCAGGCCAATTAGTAATCCTATAATGGCTTCTAATTGTTCAAGTTAGAGGAAGAGACACATCTCTAATTTATTTCAAAAGCTAAGAATGATTATGTTTAGTGAAGAAGGTATGTCAAAAGCCAAGTTAGGCCAAAAGCTAGGCCTCTTGTGCCAAATGGTTAATCAAGTTGCGAATGCAAAGGAAAAGTTCTTGAAGGAAATTAAAAATGCTACTCCAGTGAACACACAAATGATAAGAAAATAAACAGTTTTTATTGCTGATATGGAGAAAGTTTTAGTGGTAAGGATAAAAGATAAAACCAACCACAACATTCCCTTAATCCAAAACCTAATCCATACCAAGGCCCTAATTTTCTTTAATTCTATGAAGGCTAGGAGAGGTGAGGAAGGTGTAGAAGAAAAGTTTGAAGCTAGTAGAAGTTGGTTCATGAAATTGAGGAAAATAAGCCATCTGTGTAACAGAAAATTGCAAGATGAAGCAACAGTGTTGATGTAGAAGCTGTGGCAAGTTATCCAGAGAACCCATCTAAGATGATTGATTGAAGGTAGCTACACTAAACAACAGATGCTCAGTGTAGACCATACAACATTCTAGTGGAAGAAAATTCCATCTAAGACTTTCATAGCTAGAGAAAAGAAGTCAATACCTGGCTTCAAAATTCAAAGGACTGGCTGACTCTCTTGTTAAGGGCCAATGTAGTTGATGACTTTAAGTTGAAGCCAAATCTCATTTACCATTTTGAAAATCCTAAGTCCCTTAAGAATTATGCTAAACCTACTCTGCTTGTGCTCTATAAGTGGAACAACAAAGTCTGGATGACAGCCCATTTTTTTACAACATGGTTTACTGAATATTTTAAGTCTGACTGTTGAGACCTACTGATCATAAAAAAAAAAATTCTTTCAAAATATTATTCTCATTGACAAATCATCTGGTAACTCAAGAATTCTGATGGAAATGTGCAACAAGATTAATGTTTCCCTTTTTATGCCTGCAAACACAACATACATTCTGTGGCCCATGGATAAATGAGTAATTTTGACTTTCAAGTCTTATTCTTTAAGAAATTCATTTCATGGGGTGCCTGGGTGGCTCAGTCATTAAGCATCTGCCTTCAGCTCGGGTCATGATCTCAGGGTCCTGGGATGGAGCCCTGCATCGGGTTTCCTGCTCCGTGGGAAGCCTGCTTCTCCCTCTCCCACTCCCCCTGCTTGTTCCCTCTCTTGCTGTCTCTCTTTCTGTCAGATAAATAAATAAAATCTTTAAAAAAAGAAATTCATTTTCATAAGGCTATAGCCCCCATTTACAGTGATTTATCTGATGGATCTGGACAAGGTAAATTGAAAACCTTCTGGAAATCATATACCATTCTAGATGGCATTAAGTACATTTGTAATTCATGGTAAGTCAAAATATCAACATTAACAGGGGTTTGAAAGAAGTTGATTCCAAACCTCATTGATGATTTTGAGGGGTTAAAGACTACAGTGGAGGCAGTAATGGCAGATACGGTAAAATAGAAAGAGAAATATAATTAAAATGAACCTTAAAGACACAACTGAATTTTGCCTTCTCATGATAAAACTTGAATGGAGAAAGTGCCAAGGATGAGCAAAGAAAGTAGTTTCTTGAGATGAAATCTACTCATGTTGCTATGAAGATTGTTGAAATGACAACAGAGAACTTAGAATAGTATAAAAACTTAGTTTTATAAAGCAGCAGCAGTGTTTGAGAGGATTGACTCCAATTTTGAAAGAAGTTCTACTGTGAGTAAAATGCTGTCAGCATTGCATGCTACAGAGAAATTGTGAAAGGAAGAGTCAATCAATAAGACAAACTACATTGCTGTCTTGATTTAAGAAATTTCCGCAGCTAGCCATACATCAGCAACCTGATAGATCAGCTGCCGTCAACATTGAGGCAAGACCTTCCACCAGCAAAAAGATTATTGCTCATTGCAAGTCCAGATACTGGCTATAATGGTTAATATTGCTTGGCAATAAAATATTTTTAATTACAGTATATGCTTTTTAAAAAGATTTTATTTATTTATTTATTTGAGAGAGAGAGCGTGCAAGGGGAGGGGCAGAAGGAGAGGGAGAGGAAGAGGGAAAGAATACCAAGCAGACTCCATGCTGAGTGCAGAGCCTGGTAGAGTGCTCAATCTCAGGACCCTGAGATCATGACCTGAGGTGAAATCAAGAGCCAGATGCTTAACTGACTGAGCCACCCAGATGCCTCAACAGTAGATACATTTTTTAAACATAACACTGTTGCACATTTAATAGACTATGGTATAATGTAAACATAGCTTTATATGCACTGGGAAACCAAAAAAATTAATTGCCTCACTTTATTGCAATATTTGCTTTATTGTGGCTGCCTGGAAATGAACCCACAATATCCCTGGGGTATGCCTATACATCAAAAGGCTAAAAAAAAAAAAAAAAAAAAAGAACTTCCAACCAACAATACTTTACCCGGGAAAGTTGTCCTTCAGAAATGAATGAGAGATAAAGATTTCCCCAAAGAAACAAAAGCTGTGGTAGTAGTGGTCTGGAACTTAACCTGCAATATCTTCAAAGTATACCTGTATGCCAAAGAGATATCTGTATTGACATTTTATTTCTGTATTATGTAAATAGCCAAGGCATTTAAACAACCTAAGAGTCCATCAACAGTTATATGCATATAGGAAATGTGATAAAGGGGAGCCTGGATGGCTCAGTTGGTTAAGCATCCGACTCTTGGTTTCAGTTCAGGTCATGATCTCAGATCATGAGATCAAGCCCTGTGTCAGACTCCATGCTGAGCATGGAGTTCACTTGAGATTCTCTCCCTCTTCCCCTCTCCCTGCCCCTGCTCTCACTCTCTCTCAAATAAATAAATAAAATCTTTAAAAAAGGAAAATGTGATACACACACACACACACAATGGGATAATATTTAGCCACAAAAAGAAGGAAATCCTGACATTTTTGCCAATGTAAATGGGCCTTGAGAGCAATAGGCTAAGTGAAATATGTCAAACAGGGAGAAACATATACTGCAATACCTCACTTATATGTGAATCTAAAACAAAACAAAATAAATCCCCACCAAACTCATAGAAAAAGAAATCAGATATTTGGTTACCAGAGGTGGTGGGGGAAGTGAGGAAATTGAATGAAGATAGTTGAAAAGTACAACTTTTAGTTATAAGATAAATTGGTATTGGGGATGTAATGTACAACATAATGACTGTAGTTAACACTGCTGTATGAAATATGTAAAAGTTCCTAGGAGAGGGGGCACCTGGGTGGCTCAGATGGTTGGGCATCTGCCTTCGGCTTAGGTCGTGATCTCTAGGTCCTGGGATCGAGTCCCACGTCGGGCTCCCGGCTCAGCGGGGAGTCTGCTTCTCCCTCTCCCTCTGCCTCTCCCCCCTGCTCATGCTCTCTCTCTGTATCTGTCTCAAATGAATAAATAAAAAAATCTTTTTAAAAAAAAAAAGTTCGGGCTCCTGGGTGGCTCAGTTGATTGAGCGACTGCCTTTGGCTCAGGTCATGATCCTGGAGTCCCAGGATCGAGTCCCGCATTGGGCTCCCTGCTCAGCAGGGAGTCTGCTTCTCCCTCTGACCTTCCTCCTTCTCATGCTCTCTGTCTCTCATTCTCTCTCTCTCAAATAAATAAATAAAATCTTAAAAAAAAAAAGTTCCTAGGAGAGTAAATTCTAAATTCTCATCACAATGAAATTTTTTTTCTTTTTTTTGTATTTATATGAGATAATGTTAACTAAACTTACTGTGGTAATCATTTCACAATATATGTAAAGCAGGGCCTTATGCTGTGCACCTTAAACTTATATAGTACTGTATGTCGATTATATTTCAATAAAACTGAAAGAAAAAGATGCTTCTTGTGTAATGGTGACATGCTTCATGACACTTTGGTCTACAGGATGGTAACTGGAAATAAAGAACCCTCTAGAATTTACTATGGGCACTAAGTGTAAGAATACTCATCTCCTAGATCTGGATAAGGCTAATGTGTGGTGGTTTCCACTACCCCAGTAATAACCCTGAACCTTGCCCATGAGGCCATGAAGACAAAAGTGCTATGGTTCAGTGGTACTCCCTCTCGTACTCAGATTTCTACATGGATCTGAGCCATCCAATCCTGTTACCCAGAAAACAACTGGTCCCAACTAATTGCAAAGCCAAACCAAACACAGGTAGGTGGTTACCCACTCTATCTTTCACGTTTCACTTCTTTAGTATCCCCTTACTCTCTCTTTCTATTTATTTATTTGTAAATCATTTTCTTCCACTTTCCTACTTTTCTTTATCAAGCATATATATTTCATAAGTTTATGTGCCTTTCTCTACCATATTTCTAAAGAAAGTGTCACTGATAATTTATACTTGCTTGAACTCAAGAGTAAGGAGGCTTTACCTCATAAATGGGGTCTCTTTCTATGCCAGAATACCAAATCTCAAACTTCACTTAGGTGATGGATATGTTCAGTGTCATTCTACTCATACATAAATCTATTCCAGTGGGAGAGAGAGGATTTCATAGGATCTTGATGTCTTTATGAACACTTCCTTAGTCCAACAAAGGAAGAAAGTAAAAAGCAAATGTGTTACTCAGGAACCTGGTTAATATAAAATTTATAAATATTTTTTAGTTATTTTTAAGAAAAATACATGTAAAACAAATAGTCAAAACACAGAAAATTTTCTCTCAGAAAGGACCATAACACTTAGAACTGTTTCTAATAGAAGAGGTGAAAAAAATTGGTTTCTAAAACAACTAAGACTGTTTTAAAGCAACCAATGCCTCTTGTTGTTTATGGCCTATCAAAGCCCAGTCCACTCCGGTGTCTGTGGTAAGTGGGAAATTTTTTTGGTCGTTTTTAGTTAAAGGGGGCATCCTGAAGCAACAGACATCATTCCTCATACTTTTCTAGAGAATGTTAAACAGAAACCCTCAGCATGAAAGCAGAGTCCAGCTCATAAACTTACTTTGGTCAGTGCTGACCCTTCAACACCTTACACTGAGATTCTTTTCTCTGGCCCACCTTAGCCCTTGATGAAAGTTTAGATACTTCCTTCTGACCTTCCCACTTCATGTTAGCCTTAGACTGGCTACTGGGCTTTGACCCTCCTGGAGAACTGATTCCACTTACTGCCTAACCCAGCACATGACAGTTATTAGGCAGCCTTTACTGTCTGGAGATGCCAACAAGGAACTCCCCCCACACTGGCTGAGCTTAATTTACACTTTGGAAAGCACCCAAAGAACTCTGAGAGATTACCTTTTTAAAGTTTAGCTTGCAAAAATCCTGTGAACTGCTTCCCTATTTTCCAGTGAACTCCTTTTCCATTTCCCAGCCACTGATTCATATTGACACAATATTGCTAGATCTTCAGCCTCTACTATTGTCCCCAGCCTGGCCTCTGAGACAAGTAGTGCAACTTATAATGAGTGCCACAAAAAGAGAAAGAAATGAAATGTTACCAGGTCAAAATGAAAAGATGCAATGACTCCAACCCTATTTTTTCTCAAGTTGAGTCTCCATGCCTGCTTGGAGTTGGTAGTTTTTGTTGTTGTTTTTGTTTTGTTTTGTTTTGTTTGTGATGGAAAGATTTAGAGAAAATAAGATAAATTATTGTCCCATTCAATACAGCCTTTAAACCCCATAAACCAACTACGTGAGCCTTTAAACCCCATAAACCAACTACGTGAGGCTACCATATGCCTATGAATACAGTCATCATCACCAAGGCTTAGCAGAGGTCATGTGAGGGTAGAGCATGTGGTATGGGAACTACGAAATCCTTAGCCAAATTTCATGCAGGATTTGTTCAGGGCCTCTTTCCATTGCTGATGTAACATTAAAGTCCACTGACTTTTTTTTCCTACAAGTATCTTGCACAAATATTACTTCTATTCTCTCTCAAACAAAAAGAGTTCTTGTGCATGTTAATTCATTCATATACAGTGTGTGTGTGTGTGTGTGTGTGTGTGTGTGTGTGTGTGTGTGTGAAAGATTGCTCCTATTAGTTCTACAAACAGATGAACTCTAAATTTCTGTTTGGGCTTCACATGATCCCTGCCCTTAAGGAGTTTGTTCTCTAAGGAATAACATATATATGACTTACAATACAAAACATACTTAGAGAAGCCCACAATGGATGCATTATCTAGGTTCATCAGAGTTGATTAATTTTCTGAATTATTTAGGACTGTTCAGAGAGGAGGTAGCCTGTGCTCTGGCTCTTTAGATATGAGATTTATATCAGAGATATATTCTCTGATCAAAGTGGATAAAATGTAAAATAGACAGGGAAAAGAGCATTCAAAATTGAAGGGACAAGCATAACCCAAAGATTTAAAATGTCATTCTCCCAAATGTCTTTTCTATACCACAGTCTATTGAGTTTTAGGAAATTTGTATTTATTGATTTGCAAAATGCAATTCTGTGGTTCAGACTGACTGCTTTTGTCTGAGTTAACCATTGAGATCTTACTATGTGTCTTTCGAACAAATGTCCAGAGGCATGCTTGGCAACTGAGTTCTATGGCTGAAAGAAAGTCAGACTAAGATAAAATTGGAACGTTAATGTGGGGCCAGAATATGGAAAAAAATGAAGATCAACTTAAAGGATTTCGGTCTGAGTTAGCCACAGATGAGAAGCCCTACAGGGTTTTAATCAGGGGAGTAACTTGATTAAACTTGCATTTTAACAAGATGACTTTGGTAGCATTAGAGGAAAAATGAAACAATTTGGAGAACGTTGCAATACCAAAAAAATGATGAATGGCTGAAAATAGATTCTAACAGTGGAAATAGAGGAAATGATAAATCTGAGAAACACTTTGAAGATAAAGTCAATATGCTTGGAGATTGTTTTTGTATGGTGAATAAGGAAAGTGAAAGGATTAAAGACAATTCTAAAATTTCTGATATATATGACTGGATTATGTTGATGATGATCAATTGAGCATTCACTATGTACAAGGTACATCCTTTGTTGTATTTAGCTTTCACAATATCTTAAAGTAGATATTTGTCTATCCATCTACCTATCAACTATTTATCTATCATCTATCTATCTATCTATCTATCTATCTATCTATCTATCTACCATCTATCATCTATTATCTACCTACCTATCTATGTATCTATCTAACATATAGGTAACATACAATATTACATTAATTTCAGGTGTACAATGTAGTGAATTGACAATTCTATGCATTATGCAATGTGCACCACAATAAGTGTGATTACCATCTGTCACAATACAATGCTATTACAATATTATTGACTATACCTTATGCTATAATTTTCTGTGACTTATTTTATAACTGGAATTTTGTACCTCTTAATTCTGTTCACATATTTTGCCTATCCCCCCACTTCCTCCCCTCTGGCAAAGACCAATTTGTTCTCTGCATTTATGAGTCAGTTTCTTTCTTTTTGTTGTTGCTGATTTGTTTGTTTGATCGCTTCTTTTGCTTCCTAGATTCCACATATATGGTATTTGTGTTTCTCTGACATTTCACTTAGCATGATAATCTCTAGGTCCATCCACGTTGTTGTGAATCACAAGAATTCATTCCTTTTTTATGGCTGATTTATATCTATATATCTATACCTATCTATCTGTATCTGTATCTCTACCTATCCGTATCCCTATCTCTATCTCTATATCTATCTATATATACATAGAATCACATCCTCTGTATTCATCCATCTATCAGTGGACACTTAGGTTGCTTCCATATCTTGGTTATTGTGAATAATGTTGCAATAAACATAGAGGTACATATATCTTTTTGAATACTGCTTTAATTTTCTTTTTTTTTTAATTTGAGTATAGTTGACATACAATGTTACATTACTTTCAGGTTATAACTTAGTGATTTGACAAGTTTATACATTATGCTATGTTCACCACAAGTATTGCTACTATCTGTCCCATTACATCACTATTACAATATCACTGACTGTATTCTCTATGGTCTGCTTTTTATCCCCATGTCTTACTCATTCCATAACTGGAGGCATATATCTCCCTCTCCTCTTTACAGATTTTGCCCACCCTCACCCTTTTCTCCTCTGCTAACCATCAATTTGTTCTCTGTATTTATAGTTCTGATTCTGCTTTGTGTTTGTTTATTCATTTTATTTAGATTTCATTTATGAGTGGACTCATATGGCATTTGTCTTTTTCAGTCTGACTTATTTCACTTAGCATAATACCCTCTGGGTCCATCCATGTTGTCTCAAATGCCACAATCTCATCCTTTTATATGTCTGTGTGATGTTCCACTTAGTATACATACCACATTTTCCTTATCCATTGGTCTATTGATGGAAACTCAGGTTCCTTCCATGTCTTGGATATTCTAAATAATGCTGAAATAAACATTAGGTTGTATATATCTTTTCAAGTGAGTATTTTTGTTTTCCCTGGATAAATACTCAATAGTGGACTTATTGAATCATATGGTATTTCTATTTTTAATTTTTTGAGGGACCTCCATACTGTTTTCCACAGAGGTTGTACCAATTTACATTCCCACCAACAGTTAATGAGGATTCCCTTTTCTTCACATCCTTGCCAACTCGTTATGTTTTGTGTTTTTGATACTAGCCATTTGGAATGGTATGAGGTAATATCTTATTGTGGTTTTGATTGGCATTTCTTTTGATGATTAGTAATGTTGAGCATCTTTTCATGTGTCTGTTGGCCATCTGTATGTCTTCTTTGCAAAAAACAAAATATCTATTAGGTCTTTAGCTCATTTTTAATTGGATTTTTTTTTTTTTTGGTGTTGAGTTATACATGTTCCTTATATATTTTGGATATTAACTCCTCATTGGATATATCATTTGCAAATATTTTCTCCCACTTGATAGGTTGCATTTTTATTTTGTTGATGGTTTCCTTCACTGTGCAAAAGCTTTTTAGTTTGATGAAGTTCCCAATTGTTAGTTTTTACTTTTGTTTCCCTTTCCTGAGGAGACATATCTAGAAAAAATGTTGCCAAGGCCTATGTATAAGAGATTACTGCCTATGTTTTCTTTTGTGAATTTTCTGGTATCAGGTATTAAATGTAGGTTTTTAATCCATTTTGAATTTATTTTTGTGTATGGTGTAAGAAAGTGGTCCAGTTTTATTCTTTTTCATGTAGCTGTCCAATTTTCCCAGCACTTTTTCCCACTATATATTTTTGGCCCCTTTTTCCTATATTAATTGACTATATTGTGAGTTTATTTCTGGTCTGCCTCTCATGTTTCATTGGTTTATGTGTCTATTATTGTGCCAGTCCCATATTGTTTTGATTACTATAGCTTTTCAATATATCTTAAAAACTAGGATTGTGATTATCTCCAGCTTTGTTCTTCTTTCACAAGATTGCTTTGACTTTTTTGAGATCTTTTGTGCTTCTACATAAATTTTAGGAGTACTCATTCCAGTTCTGTGATAAATGCTGTTGATATTTTCATAAAGATGGCACTGGCTCTAGAGATTGTTTTAGGTAGTATGGACATTTTAACAATATTAATTCTTCTAATCAATGAGCATGTATATCTTTCCATTTGTTGGTGTCACCTGCAATTTCTTTCACCAATATCTTATAGTTTTATATGTTTTTTCTCTACTTTATACATGAAGAAACTGAGATTCAAAAACATTAAGTGACTTGCCCCAAGTTATATAGCTAGTCAAAGGGCTTCTTTGTGTTCTGTACTCATAATTTTTAGTAATATATATATATACTGCAAAAGCAGTATCTATGAAGGCCCTGGTAAAGTTACAAATTTGAAGATAAAACAGAAACAAAAATCTATGCACAACTGACTTTTAGGAGCAATTGGTTCCATATCTTTCAAAATTGATGAAAATTAATTCCCTCATTCAACCTGGATGACTATCTAAAGATGTTTTTTGAAATGTTGGAGGGTCTGCCGTTGAGCTAAAGGTGACTTTTCAGGAGGGCACGTGTTGTGATGAGCACTGGGTGTTACATGCAACTAATGGATCATTGAACACTACATCAAAAACTAATGATGTTTAAATATGTTGGCTAACTGAACATAATAAAAAAATAGAGATCTATAACTTAATTTTGACCAAAAATTAGGACAGTTTCTCTGGGATAAATGGGGCTACTAGAAAATGGTAGAAGCATGGGACACCCTGGAAAGAGGGAAAAAATTCTAAGGAAGAGTCCTCAGACACAACCAATTCAGAAAGAAATACACAAAATCCATCCAACTTAAATCAAGGGGAAAGGAAGAGGCAGTTTGAATATATCTACAGTAAATTTTTCAGTTGATCTCTCAAAATCAACAGTTTCTTTTGAGCTTATAGTTTCTATGAAATGCAATTTTTATCAGTCTTTCCACCTTAGACACTTATACCCACAACCCAAGCCTGTTAGATCAAAAACAAAAGTGGTGGTGGGGGGGCGAAGACATCCTTTTTTTCTGAGATAATTATTTTTCTGAAAGGATGATGAATGAAAACATTAATTGGTTCTTAATCTGGAAATCTATCATCTTTATGTTAGTTTCTGATCCCATTAATTGAAGTTATTTTACTCATTCATTCAACAACTATTTATCAAGTTTCTATTATGTTTCATGATAGGTTCTGGGGATATTGAGACAAATAAGGCTTCAGCTCTTATGTAACTAAATTCTAGTGGGGAATACAGAGCAGTGAACGATATTCACAAAATAACGTAAGTGCTATGCAAAGGAAGATTTTAAACTGCCGGAGGGACATGTAACCCAGACTAACAACTGGGGTAAAGGTCTATATTATAGCTGGGGATGAGAATATAAGATAGGAATTCATAAGAGATAAAATTAAGCAGTTAAGATGTGTCCATTATGCAGAATTTTAGAAACCATATTAGGAAATATGGATTTATCCAAAAAGCAACTAGGAACCATTAAAAAGTTAGAATAAGGGAGGAGGTAAAAGGATCAGACTTTTATGTTGTAGTTTCTCTGGATGCAGTTAAGATATCTGTAATCAAAGCTAAATGATGGTGATCTGAAGTACAGTGGTTTTAGTGGGGATGGAGAAAAGTTGATAAATTTGAAAATTTTTGGAGATATAATTACAAAAAATTGATGATTAATTAGGCATTGGGGATAAAAGAGAGAGGAATCAAGGATGATGTTCAGGTTTGTGGTTTGAACAACTAAGCATGGCAGTGCCACTGATTACAGAGAGAAGAGAGGGTTTGGGAGAAAATGGCAAGTTTAATTTTGAATGTATGAGACTTTCAAGTGGAGTTTTTCAACAGGCACTTGAATTTGAAGTTTAGAAAAAAAAAAAAGCTCTTGGCTGGAGATATACATTTAGATATCCTTAGTCTATCATGAATTATTTAGGTAATAAAATATATATGTTAGTGTTCACAGCATCTCTGGCTTCATGTGTATATTTGATTCTATTTGAGAGACTCTCTAGATCAGTCTACACAATCAGAATATAATATGGAATATGGAGAGAGACAGGACCCAGGTATTTTAGAATCTCACATGGACAAATTACAACTCTCTGGGTATCTGTTTCTTCATCAGTAAAACAGGACAAATAAAATAAACGGGACAGCTATCTAACTGTTCTTACCATAGGATCAGGTAGTTATTAAATGTGAGTGTATGTGATATATATGCACACCCACACATATATGTAAAGGGCTTCAAATGTAAAAAGTATATATATACACATATATATGTATGGGCATATATTTTTTTTGACAGACAGGAAGTAGGATTTATTGGTGGGAATGAATAGGGAGGGGCAGTGCCGAGGTTCTCATGAGTGCAGAGCCCTCCATTTGTCCAAGAGGCCACGATTAAGGATGTATTTGACCCCACAGCCATCTGGGATAAGCCACTTTTCAGCCACCATGTCTTCAAATTCGTCTGCATTAAACTTAGTAAAGCCCTACTTCTTGGAGATGTGGATCTTCTGGTGGCCAGGGAACTTGAACTTGGCCCTGTGTAGGGCCTCAATCACATGCTCCTTGTTCTGCAGCTAAGTATATATGTATGTATACATATATATGTGCCTATATATGTAAAGAGCTTCAAATAGTTACAGGTGCTATGTCGGTAGTTTTGTTCAATTAGAAAATCATTAATTTACATGCTGCCATGATTTAAGGTGTCAGCAGTTGTCCCAACATCACTTTGCGAAAATAAAGGGTTATCTTTTTGTTATATTATCATTCTTATACTCACAAACAATGGAGTGAAGATTTTCTAGAAGTGGAAATGTTGGGTCAATGGATATATGCATTTAAAATGTTTCTAGATGTTGCCAAATTGGCCTTCAAAGCATTGTCTCGGTATAGTTGATTCCCCACATCCTCCCCAACACTGGGTATTATCAATAGGATCTTGGTGATCATATATATTGTTTATACATTAAAATTTCCATAAAATTCATTTTTTTCTGGGAATGAAGATAGAATTTTATTAAAGACTTTGAAAGACAGAAGACAGTGGTTATATTTTATTAAGAATGTGACTGGAGGACTTGGGAACATGGAGTAGGAAGACCCTGAGATCACCACATCCCACATCTTTTTTAAGATTTCTTTATTCATTTGAGAGAGAAAGGGAGAGGGCAAGGCAGGGGGAGAGAGTCTTAAGCAGACTTCACGTAGAGCATGGATCCCAAAGCAGGGCTAAATCTCACAACCGTGAGATCACAACCTGAGCCAAAACTAAGAGTCAGACACTTAACTGACTGCACCATTCAGGTGCCCCATCCCATGTTTTCAAATAGATATCATCCACATACAAGTCAATAAACCAGAAAGCAACCAGAAGACTGGCAGAACAAACTCCACAACTAAATATAGAGAAGAAGCTGCATTTGAAAGGTTAGGAAAGTCAGAAAGGTGGAGGAGCCTGCCCATAAGAAGGAGGGAGCCATACACATGGAGAAGGTGAGAAATGAGGCCATTCACTAGGGAGCTCATACAGGGAAGACTAATCCCCATAATGTTGGGCTTTGAAAACCAGAAAGGCTGAATTCCATGAGTTTGTATAACCAGTAGGACTTGGAGCCTGACTCAGAATTGAGCAAGCCAGGAAAGCAAGTAATGCCTGGGTCACTGCCTCTGGAGAGACAGCAGCCTGTGCAAAGAGGCAGCATAAAAATGGTAGTGTACACAACACCAGGGACAAACAGGAGACTGATCTGTTCATACTGATTTCAGAGTGTGTTGGGGGACTTCCTCCGAAATGAGGGAGCTAGCAGGTGCCATTTTCCTTCCCTGTCCACCAGTATAAACACAGGGCTATGTGTGGGAAGTTGTCTTGGACAAGCTATTGCTAGCAGTGGGCCACACCCAAGATTTCTCCTGAGGACTTGCCACTCCAATTCTGCTAGCCTGGGCCCTGGGCTCAAAGCAAATTTTCTTAAAGCTGTGCAAACATGCTCTGCCCAGCTGCCAAGTACACAGATGCCACAGTGTGCCATGCCCAGCTGTTATGCCCTGACCAGCTGCCACACCATGAAGAACCATCACCATCACATGCTGCACTTAGCCACAGGTGCACATCTGTCCCTAAGCACTGTGCCCCACCACTGTGCAGGGCCCAGGTATTGCACCATGCCCAGCCTCATGCCCCCAGCCACCATCATGCACTGAGCCCAGCCGCACCAGCTATCACCCCACACAATGACAAAACTTGCATGACCAACTGCCCTGGCTTGCAGCTCCCAACCACCACAGCAATTAAGGGATCCAACATAAGACTAGTGGCCCAGAGAAAATTTTGCTAACATCACCACCTCAATCCCAAGTTCCTGATGGGTATGCCCCATCAGAGCTGGCCTGCCTGGGTCCCACTAACCACAGAGAACCAGCACAGACCACAACAGAGAGTCAGTGCAGAAAACTCCACTGAAAGGAAAAGTGACTCAGACACAACAGCAGGACATAAGCAACACACATAAGATGCTCTCCTGAAATGCCAGGTTCTGGTGAACAGGGGACAGTGCCCTGCAGGGCACTCCAGGAACTCTTCTTCATAAAATCACTATATTCAAAAGCAGAAGACACAGCTGATTTTGGTAGACCACATAAACAGACACATAGAGGCAGACAAACAGAGGATACACAGGAATTTATACCAAATTAAAGAACAGGACAAACCCATGGCCAGAAATACAAGCAAAACAGATATAAATAGCATGCCTGATAGAGAATTTAAAACAATGATCATAAGGATACCCACTAGACTTGAGAAAAGAGTGGAAGACATGAGTGAGACCCTTAACACAGAGATAAGGAATGAGAGAGATTAAGGTCACAAAAAGCAAAAGGAAAAACATGCTTGATGGAATGAACAGCAGGATAGAAGAAGCAGAGGAATGAATTAGTGACCTAGAAGACAGAGTAATAGAAAGTAATCAAGCTGAACAAAAAAGAGAAAAAATGAACTATGCAAAATGAAAATAGATTTAGGGAACTCAGTGACTCCATCAAACATAATAACATTCATATTATAGGAGTCCCAGAAGAAAAAGAGATAGAAAAGGGGGCAGAGAATTTACTTGAGAAATAATAGCCAAAAACTTCCCTAATCTAGGTAAGGAAAAAAATATCCAGATCAGGAGTCACAGAGAAGCCCAACATAATCAACAAAAGCAGACCCACACCAAAACATATTGTAATTAAATTTGCAAAATATAGTGATAAAAAAATTTAAAGGCAGCAAGATAGAAGACATCATTAACTTACAAAAAAAAAAAAAAAAAAGGCCATAATGCTAGCTAGAGATTTTTCAACAGAAACTTTGCAGGGCAGAAGTGAGTGGCATGATATATTCAAAGCACTGAATGGGAAAACTCTGCAGCCAAGAATATTCTATCCAGTAAGGCTATCATTCATAATAGAAGGGCAGATAGAGACTTCAGCAGACAAACAAAAACTAAAGGAGTTTATGACCACTAAACCAGCTATGCAAGAAATATTAAAAGGAACTCTGAGTGGAGAGGAGAAACCACAAGTGACAGAATAGAAGTAGGAAACACAAAAGCAGTAAAAGTGAATATTTCTCTAAAAAATCAGTCAAGAAACTCACAAAAAAAGGATATGAATTATATGAATTATAATAACATACACCAAAAATGCAGAGAGAAAAGAATGGGTTCAAACTTAAGTGACCATCAACTTAATATAGACTGCTAAATGCAGAAGTTATATGCACACCTAATGGTAACCATACATTAAAAAACATTAATAAACATGCAAACAATAAAGAGGAAGATATCCAGAGAGACTCTTGACTCCAAGAAACAAACTGAGGGTTGCAGAAAGGGAAGTGGGTGGGGGGATGGGGTAACTGGGTGATGTGCATTAAGGAGGGCACATGATATGATGAGCACTGGGTGTTATATGCAACTAATGAATCATTGAACATTACATCAAAAATTAATGAGTATTATATGTTGACTAATTGAATTTAAATTAAAAAAACATGAAAGAGAGAAAGATAAGGATCAGAGTAAAACTTCAGAAACAACCACACAGCAAGTAATAAAATGGCAATAAATACATGTCTATCAATGATTACTTTGAATATTAATGGACTACATGCTCCAATCAAAAGACATAAGGTGACAGAATGGCAAAAAGCCAAACCCCATCAGTCTGTGGCCTACTAGAGACCTGTTTTATTTTATTTATTTTATTTTTTAAAGATTTTATTTATTTATTTGACAGAGAGAGAGAGAGAGCAAGCGAGAACAGGAACACAAGCAGGGGGAGTGGGAGAAGGAGAAGCAGGCTTCCTGCCTAGCAGAGAGCCTGATGCAGGGCTCGATCCCAGGACCTTGGGATCATGAGCTGAACCGAAGGCAGATGCTTAATGGCTGAGCCATCCAGGTGCCCCAAGACCTATTTTAGACCTAAAGACACCTGTAGATTGAAAATGAGAGGATGTAGAAACATCTATCTGGCAAATGGATGTCAAAAGAAATCTGGAGTAGCAATACTGATATCAGAGAAAATAGCCTTTAAAACAAAGACTGTAACAAGAGACAAAGAAGGACACTATATAATAATAAAGGAGACAATCCAACAGGAAGATATAAGAATTGTAAATATTTATGCACCCAAAATAGCAGCACCCAAATACCTAAAACAGTTAATAACAAACATAAAATAACTAACTTACAATAATACAATAAAAGTTGGACACTTTAACATCCACTTCCATTAATGGACAGATCATCACACAGAAAATCAACAAGAAAATAATGGTTTTAAATGACACACTGGAACAGATGGATTTAACAGATATATTCAAAACATTTTATCTTAAAACAGCAGAATACACATTCCTTTCAAGGCCACTTGGCACATTCTCCAGAATAGATCACATATTAGCCCACAAAACAAACCTCAACAAATTCAAGAAGATTGAAATAACACCATGCACCTTTTCTGACCACAATGCTAAGAAACTAGAAGTCAACCACAAGAAAAAAATATGGAAATACCAGCAATATGTGGAGCTTAAATAAGAAGCTTCTAAACAATGAATGGATCAACCAGGAAATAAAAGAAGAAATAAACGAGTACATTGAAACAAATGAAAATGAAAACACAGAGGTCCAAAACCTCTGAATGCAACAAAAGTGGTTCTAAGAGGGAAGTTTATAGGAATATAAGCCTACCTCAGAGCAAGGAAAATCTCAAATAAATATCTTAAACTTGCACCTAAAGGAGTTAGCAAAAGAACAACAAACAGAACCTAAAACCAGCAGAAGGAATGAAATAATAAAGATTAGAGCAGAAATAAAGTATATTAAAAACAAGCAAACAAACAAAAAGCCCAAACAATAGAAGAGATCAAAGAAACAAGGAGCTGGATCTTTGAAAAACAAAACAAAACAAAACTGATAAACCTCTAGCCAGACTTGTCAAGGAAAAAAAGAGAGAGAGAAAGAGAGAGAAAGTACTCATAAATAAAATCACAAATGAAAGAGGATAAAAACCACACCACAGAAACACAAATAATTATAAGGGGATATTATAAAAAACTATATGCTAATAAATTTGACAACCTAGAAGAAATGGATAAATTCCTGGAAACATATAAACTACCAAAATTGTAACAGGAAGAAATAGACAATTTGAACAGACTGATAACCAGCAAAGAAATCGTGTCAGTAATCAAAAAAAATCTCAACCAACAAAAGTCCAGGGCCAAATGGCTTCACAGAATTCTACCAAGCATTTAAAGAAGAGTTAATACCTATTCTTCTCAAATCATTCCAAAAACTAGAAAAAGAAGGAAAACTTCTATGAGGCCAGGATTACCCTGATGCCAAAACCAGATAAAGACACCACACCACACACACAAAAAGACACCATTAAAAATGAGAACTACAGGTCAATATCCCTAATGAACATAGATGTAAAAATTCTCAATAAAATACTAAAAAACCAAATTCAACAATACATTAAAAAAATCACACACCTTGATCAAGTGGCATTTATTCCTGAGTTTTAAGTTTGGTTCAATATTTGCAAATCAATCAATGTGATATATCACACCAATAAGAGAAAGGATATGAACCATATAATCATTTCAGTAGACAACAAAAAGGCATTTGAGAAAGTACAACATCCATTCATGATAAAAACCCTCAACAGTGTGGGTTTAGAGGGAACATACCTTAACATAATAAAGGCTATCTATGAAAAACCCACAATTAATATCATCTTTCATGGGGAAAAAAGAGCCTTTCCCCTAAAGTCAGGAACAAGAGAAGGATGTCCACTCTTGCCACTTTTATTCAACATAGTACTCCAAGTCCTAACTTCAGCAATCAGATAACAGAAAGACATAAAGGCATCCAAATAGTTAAGGAAGAAGTAAAATGTGCACTATTTGCAGATGATATGATATCATATATAGAAAATCCAAAGGACTCCACCAAAAATATACTAAAACTGATAAACAAATTCAGTAAAGTCACAGGATAAAAAAATCAATGTACAGATATCTGTTACATTTCTATACACCAATAATTAAGTTGCAGAAATATAAATTAAGAAATTAGTCCCATTTGCTATTGCACCAAAAATAATAAAATACCTAGGAATAAACCTAACCAAAGAGTTGAAAGACCTGTACTCTGAAAACTAAAACACTGATGAAAGAAATTTAAGACGACACTAAGAAATGGAAAGACAATCCATGCTTATGCACTGGAAGAAAAAATATTGTTAAAATGTTTGTACTACCCAAAGAAATACATACAATAAGTGCAATACGTATCAAAATACCAAGAGTATTTTTTCATAGAACTAGAATAATCAATCCTAAAATGTGTATGGAACCACAAAGAACCTGAATCTTGAAAAAGAAAAGCAAAGCTAGAGGCAGCACAATTCTGGACCTGAATTTATATTACAAAGCCTTAGTAATCAAAACATTATGATACTGGCACAAAAATAGACACAGAGATCAATGGAACAGAATAGAATCAATGGAACAGAATAGAAAATCCAGAAATAAACCTAGGCAGGATGGCTTAAATAGGTGATGGGGATTAAGTAGTGTACTTGTCGTGATGAGCACAGGGTGATATATGGAAGTTTGAATTACTATACTGTACACCTGAGACTAATTGAACACTGTATGTTAATTAACTGGAATTAAAGTAAAAACTTTAAAAAATAATAAAAAAAAACTACACTGTCTATTAAAAAAAGAAAGACTATGACTGGATGAAGTTTCCATTCTGGTACCTGAGTAGACCATATATTCAAAAAGGCTGCTTTGGGGTATATTGAATATTTTAGTATTAGCAAACTTACCTCTTGAGGAATATTTCAGTATCTTGAAATAACTTCCAGATACAACTAATATGAAGTGACACCATTCTTGCCCTCTCTATGACTTTCAAGGATTCTGAATAAATGTGAAAATCTTTACATTTTGTGAACTGAACCTAATTCCCATCAGGGCAATGAGAAAAATCATTCAATTACTGGAACACAGTGTGAAGTTGCCAGATATTATTGTAACTTCTTGAATTAATATTGTTTTTTTCCCATGAGAATCTGGTATAGGTTACGCCACAGTTGTAAGAGATCTGATAAAAAAGAAAAAAAAAAAAAAAAGACCAAAGACAACCCCAGCATGGCAATTACTGTCTTCCTGTTTCTGTATACTCTAAAATATCATTATGTTGAAATGCAAAGAGCTAGAGAAAACACTTAGAATAAAGCTGGATTCAGGTTTATAAGCCTGACTGATTTTGGGGGGAGGTTAATCACTTTGTAATTGAATTGTTTATTTTTTGGTTGGGGAGATGACTTGTTAAGATCAACTGTTCTGGGATCTATACATTCTTTATCAACCAAGGGAAAAATACAGTTTTTTATGACTTAATTGAAGTATGGCTTTTAATGGGTTATAATCATTAAATATTTACATTGAAGATCAGTGAAATGTCTAGCAATAGCTGACTTCAACATCTTGTTCTCTTTTAAAGACATTTTTCACATGTATTCTTGACCTTGATTCTTGCAACAATCCTCTGAGGCAAGCAAGGATTACTATCTGCACTTTACAGCAGAGCTGGAACTAGAGCCCAGCTCATTTATTTCTTGTCCTTTCCCCCTAGACAAATAGAGGAAATCTTCGGTGAATGGAATTATGTCAGTTGTTTTAGAAATGTAAAAATAAGCTTACTATAATTTGACTACAAAATAGGAAAGCATCATAGGATATTTACAAAACACTTAGGAACTCAGAACGTTTACCTTTTGACTCCAATTAACAACAAAAGTGTCCTCTAAGTATGGAATGATAATAGAGTAAAATGGTGAACATTTACTTTTATAAGTAAAAGTACCCTTACTAGAAACAAAGATTCCTGACATCTTGTATTTACATCTTCTTCCTTGATAATGAAATAAAAATGGAAGATTTTGAGTGTTGTACATATATGCATCCTGACTTTATGACTGCCAGATTCAATTCAATAAGATTATTGAGTATCTATCATATATATGACAGGAACTTAAGATCTAGTGGGGGAAAGTAGATAATTCAAGTATATGTAAAACCAAAATGTCAAAGAGCACATAAATGCCTAAATGTAGTTAAGGTTCAGAGAATAGAAAGATCCCAGTCAATAAGGTAAGTAAAAGGGAATAAAGAGGGTATCATAAAAGTGGTGACATTTTGGGCAGAGCCTTGACAAAAAGATGGGTAGAATATTAACTAAAAGAAGAGGGGAAAAGGGGGCTCCATGAAAATGTATTGGCTCATCCAAAGTCTTGGAGATTTAAAAAAAAAAAGTCTAATGTGTTTGAAAAATACTAAGAATCCAGTTTGTTCAAGATACAGTGTACTTTTATGAGTGTAGGAAGAGAGGAGAATAGAAAATTAGAGTGAACTCATAATGAGAGGGCTTTGAAATCTAAGTGAAGGAGTTTAATAAGGAACTGATGGACAGTTATAAATCATTGAAGGTTACCAAGCAAGGAAAAGGACATGATCAGAGATGAACATGAAGCAGATGAAACTGATACCTCTATGTAGGACATATGGCAAAACACAGTGTGAACAATTGGGAGACTATGGCCAGTAGCTGAGCTGAGAGATGAAAATGACATGAACTGAGATACTGGCACAAAACAGATACACGACACTGCAAAGAAAACCTAAAGAACTTGGCATCTGATTGGATGGCACCGGCAGAAGTTGGGATTTGTATAAGGGTACGTATGCAAAGAGGATGGTTATATATGCAGGCTCAAAGAGTATGAAACCAGTAACAGAAATAGGGAAGTTTTGGGGGTGGAGCAAGATAGCGGAGGAGTAGGAGACCTGGATTTCGTCTCCTCTCAGGAATTCAGCTGGATAGGGATCAAACCATTCTGAACACCTACAAACTCAACATGAGATCAAAGAAAAGAATAGCAACAACTCTCTGAACAGAAAAGTGACCACTTTCTGGAAAGTAGGAGGTACGGAGAAGTGAATCCGAGGCGATATTCAGGAGGATAGATGGTGGGGGAGGGGCCTCTGTCAGCCGCTTCTGGCAAGTGATAGAGCCACAGAGCACAAAATCGGAACTTTTAAAAGTCTGCTCCGCTGAGGGACGTCACTCCGGTGGCTAAGCGGGGGGTGGAACCCTCGCAGGACAGTGTGGTCTCAGGACCCTCGGGGTCACAGAAAGACCAGGGGTGCCTGAGTGTGGCAGAGCTCCCAGGTAACGGAGCAGGGAAGCCGGCTGCAGAGGCGGAGCCCAGGCACGGGCTCTCAGCTCGGGGTTGTCATAAACCGTGATCTGCGGCACAGTCGGGCCACTGCTCCTCCAGCAGGGACCCAACAAGCGGCAGATCCGGGGAGACTCACCTTCCTCCCCTGGGAGGAGCGGCACGGGAGTGCACTGGAGGGATCTGCTGGGTTTGGAGACTCCACCCGGGGTTGGGTGCCAGAAATAGAAACGCGTGGTCACAGGCCGGGTGAGCATGGAGTGTGGCCGGAGACCGGGGAGCCAGGAGTGACTGACTGCTTTTCTCTGGGGGCTCACTGAAGAGTGGGGCCCTGAGTTCTCGGCTCCTCCAGGGCAGAGATTGGGAGGCTGCCATTTTCACTCTCCACCTCCAAAGCTGTACGGAAAGCTCACAAGGAACAAAAGCTCTGGAGAGCAACCCGAGCAGATTACTTAGCCCGGACCGGGCAAGGGCGGGGCAATTCCGCCTCTGGCAAAGACATTTGGAAACCACGGCAACAGGCCCCTCCCCCAGAAGATCAGCGAGAACAGCCAGCCAAGACCAAGTTTACCGATCAATGAGAACGGCAGAACTCCAGCGCTAGGGGAATACTACACATAGAATTCATGGCTTTTTTACCATGATTCTTTAGTCTTTCAAAGTTAATTTTTTTTAACTTTCTTTTTTTTCTTTTTCTTTTTTTTTTAAATTTTTCTTTTTCCCTTTTCAACCAACATCTTATCAATTCCTTTTTTTAAAAAAACATTTTTATTTTTCATTTTTAGAGTCATATTCTATCCCTTCATAGTAGCTACCCATATTTTTGGCATATATATAGAAGTTGTTCTCTCTTTAAAATTTTGAGATAGTTTCTTCTAACAGATCAAAATATAACCTAAATCTCTAGTATATGGTTTTTTTTACTCCCCTGCCTAATCACATTCTCTCCCTTTTTTTCTCTTTTTTTCTTTTTTTAAATCCTCTTCTTTCTTTTTTCAAACAACTTCTTATCAATTCCTTATATAAAATTTTTTATAATTTCCATCTTTACAGTCATATTCCATCCCTTCATCATATCAACCCTTATTTTTGTACATATATAAGTCTTTCTTTCTTTAAAATTTTGGGAGGCACTTTCTTCTAACAGACCAAAATACAACCAAAATCTAGTGTGTGGCACTGATTTATATACCAGCCTGATCATATTTGATCACATTCTGTTTTGTTGTTGTTGTTGTTTTGTTTTGCTCTGTTTTTGTTTGTTTTTATCGTTTTCTTTTTCCTTTTTCTCTCATTCCCTTTCTTTTCCCACTGTTTCAGGTCTTTTCTGATTTGTTTAGAGTATCTTTTCTGGGGACATTGTTACTCTGCTAGCATTTTGTTCTCTCATTAATCTCTTCTCCTCTGCACAAAATGACAAGATGGAAAAAATCACCTCAACAAAAAGAACAAGAGGTAGTACCGACTGCCAGGGACCTACTCAATACGGACATTAGTACGATGTCAGATCTAGAGTTCAGAATCATCACTTTAAAGATACTAGCTGGGCTTGAGAAAAGCATGGAAGTTATTAGAGAAACCCTTTCTGGAGAAGTAAAAGAACTAAAATCTAACCAAGTTGAAATCAAAAAGGCTATTAATGAGGTGCAATCAAATATGGGGGCACTAACTGCTAGGATAAATGAGGCAGAAGAAGGAATCAGTGATATAGAAGACCAAATGATGGAAAATAAAGAAGCTGAGAAAAATAGAAATAAACAACTACTGGATCACGAGGGCAGAATTCGAGAGATAAGCGATACCATAAGACGAAACAACATTAGAATAATTGGGATCCCAGAAGAAGAAGAAAGAGAGGGGCAGAAGGTATAATGGAGCAAATTATACCAGAGAACTTCCCTAATTTGGGCAAGGAAACAGGCATCAAAATCCAGGAAGCACAGAGAACCCCTCTCAAAATCAATAAATAGGTCAGCACCCCGACATCTAATAGTAAAACTTACGAGTCTCATAGACAAAGAGAAAATCCTGAAAGCAGCTCGGGAGAAGAGATATGGAACCTACAAGGGTAGAAACATTAGATTGGCAACAGACCTATCCACAGAGACCTGGCAGGCCAGAAAGGACTGGCAGGATATATTCAGAGCACTAAATGAGAAAAATATGCAGCCAAGAATACTATATCCAGCTAGGCTGTCATTGAAAATTGAAGGAGAGATAAAAAGCTTCCAGATCAAACAAAAACTAAAGGAATTTGCAAACACAAAACCAGCCCTACAGGAAATCTTGAAAGGGGTCTTCTAAGCACAGAGAGAGCCTAAAAGCAACATAGACCAGAAAGGAACACAGACAATATACAGTTAACAGGCACCTTACAGACAATACAATGGCACTAAATTCCTATCTTTCAATAGTTACCCTGAATGTAAATGGGCTAAATGCCCCAATCAGAAGACACAGGCTATCAGATTGGATTAAAAAACAAGACCCATCGATATGCTGTCTGCAAGAGACTCATTTTAGATCCAAAGACACCGCCAGATTGAAAGTGAGTGGGTGGAAATCCATTTACCATGCTAATGGACACCAAAAGAAAGCTGGGGTGGCAATCCTTATATCAGACAAATTAGATTTTAAACCAAAGACTGTAATAAGAGATGAGGAAGGACACTATATCCTACTTAAAGGGTCTATCCAACAAGAAGATCTAACAATTATAAATATCTATGCCCCTAACATGGGAGCAGCCAATTATATAAGGCAATTAATAACAAAAGCAAAGAAACACATTGACAACAACACAATAATAGTGGGGAACTTTAACACCCCCGTCACTGAAATGGACAGATCATCTAAGCAAAAGATCAACAAGGAAATAAAGACTTTAAATGACACACTGGACCAAATGGACTTCACAGACCTATTCAGAACATTCCATCCCAAAGCAACAGAATACACATTCTTCTCTAGTGCCCATGGAACATTCTCCAGAACAGATCACATCCTAGGTCATAAATCAGGTCTCAACCAGTACCAAAAGATTGGGATCATTCCCTGCCTATTTTCAGACCACAATGCTTTGAAACTAGAACTCAATCACAAGAGGAAAGTCGGAAAGAACTCAAATACATGGAGGCTAAAGAGCATCCTACTGAAGAATGAATGGGTCAACCAGGAAATTAAAGAAGAATTTAAAAAATTCATGGAAACCAATGATAATGAAAACACAACTGTTCAAAATCTTTGGGATGCAGCAAAGGTGGTCCTAAGAGAAAAGTATATAGCAATACAAGCCTTTCTCAAGAAACAAGAAAGGTCTCAAGTACACAACCTACCCCTACACCTAAAGGAGCTGGAGAAAGAACAGCAAATAAAGCCTAAACCCAGCCGGAGAAGAGAAATAATAAAGATCAGAGCAGAAATCAATGAAATAGAAACCAAAAGAACAGAAGAACAGATCAACGAAACTAGGAGCTGGTTCTTTAAAAGAATTAACAAGAGTGATAAACCCCTGGCCAGTCTTATCAAAAAGAAGAGAAATGACCCAAATCAACAAAATCATGTTTGAAAGAGGAGAGATCACAACCAACACCAAAGAAATACAATTATAAGAACATATTTTGAGCAACTCTATGCCAGCAAATTAGATAACCTGGAAGAGATGAATACATTCCTAGAGATGTATCAGCTACCAAAACTGAACCAGGATGAAATAGAAAACCTGAACAGACCTATAACCACTAAGGAAATTGAAGCAGTCATCAAAAATCTCCCCAAAAACAAAAGCCCAGGCCAAATGGCTTCCCAGGGGAATTCTACCAAACATTTAAAGAAGAAATAATACCTATTCTTCTGAAACTGTTCCAAAAAGTAGAAAGGGAAGGAAAACTTCCAAACTCATTTTATGAGGCCACCATTACCTTGATCCCAAAACCAGACAAAGACCCCATCAAAAAGGAGAATTACAGACCAATATCCCTGATGAACATGGATACAAAAATTCTCACCAAAATACTAGCCAATAGAATCCAACAGTACATTAAAAGGATTATTCACCACGACCAAGTGGGATTTATCTCTGGGCTGCAAGGTTGGTTCAACATCCACAAATAAATCAACGTGATACAATACATTAACAAAAGAAAGAACAAGAATCATATGATCCTCTCAATAGATGCAGAAAAAGCTTTTGACAAAGTACAGCATCCTTTCTTGATCAAAACTCTTCAGAGTATAGGAATAGAGGGTACATACTTCAAGATCACAAAAGCCATCTATAAAAAACCTACAGCAAATATCATTCTCAATGGGGAAAAACTAAGAGCATTCCCCCTAAGGACAGGAACGTAGCAGGGATGTCCACTATCACCACTGCTATTCAACATAGTATTGGAAGTCCTAGCCACAGCAATCAGACAACAGAAAGAAATCAAAGGCATCCAAATTGGCAAAGAAGAAGTCAAACTCTCACTCTTTGCAGATGATATGACACTTTATGTGGAAAACCCCAAAGACTCCACCCCAAAACTGCTAGAACTCATACAAGAATTCACTAAAGTGGCGGGATATAAAATCAATGCACAGAAGTCAGTGGCATTCCTATACACCAACAACAAGACAGGAGAAAGAGAAATTAAGTAGTTGATCTGATTTACAATTGCACCCAAAACCATAAGATACCTAGGAATAAATCTAACCAAAGAGGCAAAGGATCTGTACTCAGAAAACTATAAAATACTCATGAAAGAAATTGAGGAAGACAGAAAGAAATGGAAAAATGTTCCATGCTCATGGATTGGAAGAACAAATATTGTGAAGATGTCAATGCTACCTAGAGCAATCTACACATTCAATGCAATCCCCACCAAAATACCATCCACTTTTTTCAAAGAAATGGAACAAATAATCCTAAAATTCGTATGGAACCAGAAAAGACCCCGAATAGCCAGAAGAATGTTGAAAAAGAAAAGCAAAGCTGACGGCATCACAATTCTGGACTTCCAGCTCTATTACAAAGCTGTCATCATCAAGACAGTATGGTACTGGCACAAAAACAGGCACATAGATCAATGGAACAGAATAGAGAGCCCAGAAATGGACCCTCAACTCTATGGTCAACTCATCTTTGACAAAGCAGGAAAGAATGTCCAATGGAAAAAAGACAGTCTCTTCAACAAATGGTGTTGGCAAAATTGGACAGCCACATGCAGAAGAATGAAACTGGACCATTTCCTTACACCACACACAAAGATAGGCTCCAAATGGTTGAAAGACCTCAATGTGAGACAGGAGTCCATCCAAATCCTACAGGAGAACACAGGCAGCAACCTCTTCGACCTCAGCTGCAGCAACTTTTTCCTAGAAACATCGCCAAAGGCAAGGGAAGCAAGGGCAAAAATGAACTATTGGGACTTCATCAAGATAAAAAGCTTTTGCAAAGCAAAGGAAACAGTCAACAAAACCAAAAGACAACCGACAGAATGGGCAAAGATATTTGTAAATGACATATCAGATAAAGGGCTAGTATCCAAAATCTATAAAGAACTCATCAAACTCAACAGCCAAAGAACAAAGAATCCAATCAAGAAAGGGGCAGAAGACACGAACAGACATTTTTCCAAAGAAGACATCCAAATGGCCAACAGACACATGAAAAAGTGCTCAACATTGCTCGGCATCAGGGAAATCCAAATCAAAACCTCAATGAGATACCACCTCACACCAGTCATAATGGCTAAAATTAACAAATCAGGAAACGACAGATGTTGGCGGGGATGCAGAGAAAGGGGAACCCTCCTACACTCTTGGTGGGAATGTAATCTGGTGCAGCCACTCTGGAAAACAGTATGGAGGTTCCTCAAAAAGTTGAAAATAGAGCTACCGTATGATCCAGCAATTGCACTACTTGGTATTTACCCCAAAGATACAAAAGTAGGATCCGAAAGGGTATGTGCACCCCGATGTTTATAGCAGCAATGTCCACAATAGCCAAACTGTGGAAAGAACCAAGATGTCCATCGACAGATGAATGGATAAAGAAGAGGTGGTATATATATACAATGGAATATTATGCAGCCATCAAAAGAAATGAGATCTTGCCATTTACAACGACGTGGATGGAACTGGAGGGTATTATGTTGAGCGAAATAAGTCAAACAGAGAAAGACATGTATCATATGACCTCACTGATATGAGGAATTCTTAATTGCAGGAAACAGACTGAGGGTTGCTGGAGTGGGGGGTGGGGTGGGAGGGAGGGGGTGACTGGGTAATAGTCACTGGGGAGGGTATGTGCTCTGGTAAGCACTGTGAATTGTGCAAGACTGTTGAATCTCAGATCTGTACCTCTGAAACAAATAATGCAGTATATGTTAAGAAAAAAAAAAAAAAGAAAAAGAAGAAGGTAGCAGGAGGGGAAGAATTAAGTGGGGGGAATCGGAGGGGTAGATGAACCATGAGAGACGATGGACTCTGAGAAACAAACAGAGGGTTCTAGAGGGGAGGGGGGTGGGAG
Source organism: Mirounga angustirostris (assembly GCF_029215605.1). Lineage (NCBI taxonomy): Eukaryota > Metazoa > Chordata > Mammalia > Carnivora > Phocidae > Mirounga > Mirounga angustirostris. The sequence goes on from NW_026991719.1 coordinate 63,398,891, forward strand.
GATGTGTTAGCCTGGTTATGGGTATGGAGGAGGGCACATTCTGCATGGAGCACTGGGTGTTATGCACAAACAATGAATCATGGAACACTACATCTAAAAGTAATGATGTAATGTATGGCGATTAACATAAGAATAAAAAAATTAAAATAAAATAACCAATAGATTCTTTATGGAAAACTTGCATGAAAAAAAAAAAGAAAAAGAAATAGGGAAGTTTGGTAAAATACATGGTTTTGAGATAAAGGTGACCGGTTTGAAGGGAACTTTGGGAACTCTATACTAGATCTGAGAGAAATTTGCTCAAAAGATAGACAAATTTCATTCCAGCAGAGGAATAGGCACTGCAATAGTTGTGATGGTACTATAAAACTATAAATGAAGTCAAAGTCCCTGCTTTGGTAACTTATAACTTCTGTGAAGATAAGTCTTCTATTTGGGAACACTGACCCATGGCTATAGAGACAAGATGTAAATAGCAGGTCAAAGCAGACTCTAAAAGAATTTGGAAAAGGAAAAGTGAGCAGGAAGAAAATGTACAAACAGGGGAATAAAGATGCATTCTGAGAATTGAGATCCCCCCCCCCATATTTGGGTCATTAGGCATTTCATAGTTTTTAATGGATAGTTTTGTTATTTAGGAACTTATGCTTTAAAACAGAGGTTAGAAAATTATGACTTGCAGGTCAAATAAAGCCATCACCTGTTTTTGTATGGCTTGCAAGCTAAGAATATATTTTTTTTACATTTTTAGTTGAAAAAAATCAAAAGAAGACAATTTCATAAGACATGAAAATGATATGGAACTAAGGTGGGGGTGTAGTAGGAGGAACCCAGGTTTGTCTTGTCCCTCAAACATAGGGTTTTCTGAATACCCAAGGAATCAACCTGAAGACTAACAGAACAATCTATATAACTACAGGGACCATGGGTGCTGCAGAGGGGAGGGAGCCTTGGTTGTAGAGAAAGGCTAGAGAGAGTTGAGCCCATAGGAATATGCACAAGGAAAACACTTCCCCAAAGCCATATGCTGAGAAAACAAGAGAGGCTGAGTTTCATGAGTTTTTCCAACCAACTAGGCTCTAAGACTAGAGTTTTAGAGGTCAGCAGGTTTCAGGGGGATAGAGACCTGAACTGCCCTACTCCTGGAGAGAAGGCAGGCTAACAACTCTAAGGCAGATGCCGTGATCTGAGGATCGCCTAAAACATACAGGAAAAGACTTTTCCCTCTTCTTGGATTTGTGACAGGTGGTGTTCACAAAGATGCCCCTCAGGGGACAAAAGAGCTGGCAGGCATCATTTCTTTCCTCTGCACATCAGCATAAGTGCAGAGACACCTACTGAGGGTGGCTAACCCAGGGACTGGCTCTTTGTCATGCTTTGCTCCACATATCACAAACCTGGGCTCTGGTGTGACTACCTTTTTCAGTCAAACCTACATCTGTTCCAGCATTGTGAAACCCTACCTTAGAAGACCAGTGAAGGTCCCTGCCACACCAGGTCCCTAAAGTTTGGAGTTTTAAAAGTTAACAGGCTTGGCAGGGATAAATCCCAAAGTGCACTGCACTGCACCAGGCAGGAAAACAACCCAGAGACAGACAGCATGAAAACAGTGATCTGAAAAGCACTTGGGATACACAATGGGAAATTATTTGCTCTTTTGGGAGTTCTTCCCTGAGAATAGCAAGCACAGACTCACCTCTCCAGAGACAAAAGGAGTGGGCTGGTGCCATTTCCCTCCCCTGCCCCTCAACATAAACCAATTTCAGGAGGCAGCAGAGGGCCAATACTGGCTGCCTAGCCTGAATGCAAGTCCCACTTCCCTGTGCTTTGCTGGTACTGCTTTTCTTTGTCAAGTATGTAAAAGAACTGATGCAGTAGGCTCCTTCCCTAGAACACCAACAGAAAAACCCACGTATAACATGTCTACTTACCAAAGAGTTCTGGCAATCTTCAGTTCTAGTTGGAAGTAGCATCAGGTCTCATTTAACAAGCAGACCAGAGCACGCCTAGTTAAAACTCGCCACAGTCTGGGCAAAATCCAAAACAGCCTACAGTAAGCAAGGAGAACCTCTGCAGATGAATGAGATGAGGGCTAGAGCAGTTGAAACACAACGACAGAGCGCATGCATCATACAACAGAGACACTCCCTGAAGCACCAGGCCCTGGACACTATATGACCTCTTCTTCATAAAGCTATTAGTCTCAGAAGCAAGAAATATAACAGGCTTTTCTAACACAGAGAAGAAGACAGAGGCTTAGACAAAATGCCAAGATGGAGGAATTCAACCCAATAGAAAGAACAAGAAAAAGTCACAGCCAGAGACTTAAACGAAACAGATATAAGGAATACACCTTATGGAAAATTTAAAGCAACAATAGTAACGAAACTAAGTGGGCCTGAGAAAAGCATGGAAGACATCAGGGAGACCCTTACCACAGGGATAAAAGAGTTAAAAAACAATCAGGCAAAAATGAAAAATGCAATAATTGATATTCAAAACATATTGCATGTAATGACCACAAGGAAAGAAGAAGAAGGGGGAATGAATGAGTGATATAGAAGGTAAAATAATGTACATAATGAAGCTGAACAAAAGAGAGGAAGAATTGTGGAACATGAGACTAGACTTAGGGAACTTAGTGAAGCCATCAAATGTAATGCCATTCATATCACAGGAGTCCCAGAAGAAGAAGAGAGAGAAAAGGGGGCAGATGTTTTATTTGAGGAAATAATAGTTGAAAATTTTCCTAATCTGGGGAAGGAAACAGACATCCAAATCACAGAGAACATCCAGAGAACTCCCGTCAAAATCAACAAAAGCAAGCCAACACAAAGCCATATTGTAGTTAAATTTGCAAAATATAGTGATAAAAAAATCTTAAAAGAAACAAGACAAAAGATGTCCTAACTTACAAAGGAAGACCCATAAGGCTAGCTGCAGATCTCTTTACAGAAACTTGGCAGGCCTGAAGGCAGTGACATAGTCAACATGCTGAATGGGAAAAATCTGTAGCCAATGGTTACTCTATCCACCAAGGCTACCATTCAGAACAGAGAGATAAAGAGTTTTCCAGACAAGCAAAATCTACAAGAGTTCATGACCACTAAACTAGCTCTGCACAAAATATTAAAGGGGACTCTTTGAGTGGCAAAGAAAAATTAAAAGCAACAAAGACTAGAAAGGAACAAGAAAATCTTCAGAAATAAAGGCAAAACAAGTAATAAAATGTCACTAAATACATATATATCAATAATTACTCTGAATGTAAATGAACTAAAATCTCCTATCAAAAGACATAGTGTGTCAGAATGGATAAAAAAAACAAAAAACAAAAACAAAAAAACAAGACCCAGCTATATGCTGCCTAGAAGGGATTCATTTTATACCTAAAGTCACCTGTAGATTGAAAGTGAAGGGATGGAGACCATCTATCATGCTAATGGATGTTAAAAGAAAGCCAGAGGAGCCATACTTATACCAAACTAGACTTTATTTATTTATTTATTTATTTATTTATTTATTATTTATTTATTATTTATTTTTTATTAAAATAATCCCTTTAATTAAATTAATCAGATCCTACAGGTGGCATAGCCATTTGAAAAACTGGATTTTAAACCAAAGACTGTAATAAGAGATGAAGTAGGGCAGTATATCATAATGAAAGGGTCTATCCAACAAGAAGGTTCAACTATTGTAAATATTAATGGCTCCAACTTGGGAGCACCCAAATACATAAAATAATTAGTAGCAAACATAAAGGAAGGGCACCTGGGTGACTCAGTCAGTTAAGCGTCCAACTCTTGATTTTGCCTCAGGTCATGATCACAGGGTCATAAGATTGAGCCACACATTGGGCTACATCCTCAGTGGGGAGTCTGCTTGAGATTCTCACTCTCCCTCTTACTCTGCCCTTCCCCCTCTTCATGCTCTAGAACTCTCTCTTTCTCTAAAATAAATAAATAAATCTTGGGGTGCCTGGGTGGCTCAGTCATTAAAGCGTCTGCCTTCAGCTTGGGTCATGATCCCAGGGTCTTAAGATTGAGCCCTGTGTCAGGCTCCCTGCTCAGTGAGAAGCCTGCTTCTCCCTCTCCCACTACCCCTGCTTGTGTTCCCTCTCTCACTGTATCTCTCTGTGTCAAATAAATAAATAAAATCTTTTTAAAAAATACATCTTTAAAAAATATTTTAAAAATAACAAAAGTAAAAGAACTCATTGACAATAATACAGTAATATTAGTGGTCTTTAACATTCACTTACAACAATGGACAGATCATCTAAGTAGATCAATTAGGAAACAATGACTTTGAATGATGTACTGGACCAGAAGGACTTAACAGATATATTCAGAACATTTCATCCTAAAGAAGCAGAATATACATTCTTTTCAACTGCACATGGAACATTCTCCAGAATAGAGAGTCACAAATCAACCATCAGCAAGTACAAAAAGATTGAGATCATACCATGCATCCTTCCTGACTGCAATGCTATGAAACTTTAAGTCAATCACAATAAAAAAATTGGAAAGTTGACAAATACATAGAGGCTAAGCAACATGCTACTAAACAATGAATGGGCCAACCAGGAAATCAAAGAAGAAATAAAAAATACATGGAAACAAATGAAAATGAAAACATGATGGTCTAAAACCTTTGGGATGCAGAAAAAGTGGCCCTAAGAGGGAAGTATATAACAATACAAGCCTACCTCAAGAAGCAAGAAAAATGTCAGATAGAGAACCTAACCTTACACTTAAAGGAGCTAGACAAAGAACCACAAAAGAAGCCTAAAGCCAGCAGAAGATGGGAAATAATAAAGATTAGAGAGAAAATAAATGATTTAGAAACCAAACAATAATAACAACAACAGGAGCTGGTTCTTTGAAAGAATTAATAAAATTGATAAACCTCTAGCCAGACTCATCAAAATGAAAAGAGAAAGACCCAAATAAATGAAATCACAAACAAGAAACAAGAAATAACCACTAACACCACAGAAATACAAATAATTATGAGAGTATTATGAAAACCTATATGCCAACAAATTGGACAACGTGGAGGAAATGGATAAACTCCTAGAAACATATAAACTAACAAAACTGAAATAGGGAGAAATAAAAAACTTGACCAGACTGGTAACCAGCAAAGAAATTGAATCAGGAATCAAAATCTCCCAACAAACAAAAGGCCAGGGCCAGATGGTTTCACATGGGAAAATTAACAGACATTTAAAGAAGTGTTAATACCTATTCTTCTCAAAATATTCCAAAAAATAGAAATGGAAGGAAAACTTCAAAATTCATTCTAGGAGGCCAATATAACCATTATCCCCAAAAAAGACAATGACTCCACTAAAAAAGAGAAGTGCAGGCCAATATCCCTAATGAACATGGATGCAACAATTCTCAACAAAATACTAGCAAATCAAATCCAGTAGTACATTAAAAGAATCATTCAATATGACCAAGTTGGATTTATTCCTGGGCTGCAAGTATGGTTCAATATTTGCCAATCAATCAACTTGATACACCACATTAATAAAAGAAAGGATAAGAACCATATGATCTTTTCAGTTGATACAGAAAAAGTATTTGACAAAGTTCAACATCCATTCATGATAAAAACCCTCAACAAAGTGGGGATAAAGGGAACATACCTCAACATCATAAAGGCCATATACAAAAGACCCACAGCGAATATAATCTTTAGTGGGGAAAAACTTGAGAGCTTTTCCTCTATGGTCAGGAACAAGACAGGGATGACCACTCTCACCACTGTTATTTAAAATAGTACTTGGGGGGGAGCAAGATGACGGCTGAGTAGGGGACCTCATTTCATCTGGTCCCTCACATTTAGCTGGATATCTATCAAACCATTCTGAACACACATGAATTCAACCTGAGATTTAAGAAGATTTATTTGGAATTCCACAAGCAGAAAAATGACTACTTTTTTCCAGGTAGGATGTGCAGAACCTTGAATCTTCAGGGGAAATATCCAAAGATAATCAGAGGGGGGAGGGAGCCTCCATAAGCAGACCACCAAAAGGTGATATCACTGGAGCAAAAAAATCCAGACCCTTGGAAATCTACTCTAGTGAGAAGCACCCCCTTCTGAAAAGGGCATAGGGAGAAAGTAGGGCAGAATTCTAGGAGGATCACTGTGGCCTCAGGATTCCAGGAGACTCAGAAAGAACGGGGGAGCCTGAACTGATAGAGTGCCCAAGTGATGGAGCAGGGAGACTGGTTGTGGTCAGCGAGCACAGAGGGGACTTTCGGCTCCAGATACCATAAATCGTGAGCCAAGCCAATGGGAGGCTGCCCTCTGAATGACCACCCTGAAAAGGACAAGAAGGTGCGGGCTGTCTAACATCTTAGGGGAGATAAAGAACTGCTTACACCCATGACAGGGACAGTTCTCAGGGCGGTGTGGCCCACAAGGAGACACTAGGGCAGCACCCAGCGTGACCTAGGAGCTGTGGAGGAGAGTGCACGCATGAGCCCAGGGCCACTGGCAGTTGCAGAATCACAAGGTGCAGAAGTGCTCATGGGTTCCTGAGGCTCCCCTGGGAGAAGAAGAGCAGCCCCAGGTTTTGGCAGTTTGGCACATAAAGAGCCAAAGTGTTTGGAAGGAACGCAAACACTTGGAGGTTAAAAAGCATCCTGCTAAAGAACGAATGGGTCAATCAGAAAATTAAAGAGGAACTTAAACAGTTCATGCAAACCAATGAAAATGAAAACACATCAGTTCTAAACCTATGGTATACTGCAAAGGCGGTCCTTAGAGGGAAGTACATAGCCATCCAAGCTTCTCTCAAAAAAGTAGAAAAATCCCAAATGCACAAGCTAACCTTATACCTAATGGATCTAGAGAAAGAACAGCAAATAAGGCCTAAACCAAGCAGGAGAAGATAAATAATAAAGATTAGAGCAGAGATCAATGAAATAGAAACTAGAAGAACAGTAGAACAGATCAATGAAACTAGAAGCTCATTCTTTGAAAGAATTAATAAGATTGATAAACCTCTGGCCAGACATATCCAAAAGAAAAGAGAAAGGACCCAAATTAATAAAATCATGAATGAAAGGGCAGAAATCACGACCAATACTAAGAAAATAGAGGCAATTATTTGAACTTACTACCAGCAGCTATATGCCAACAAACTAGGCAATCTGGAAGAAATGGATGCATTCCTGGACACTTATAAACTACCATGACTGAAACAAGAAGAAATAGACAATCTGAACAAACAAATAGCCAGCAAGGAAATTGAAACAGTAATCAAAAACCTCCCCAAAAACAAGAGTGCAGGGCCAGATGGCTTCCCAGGGGAATTCTACCAAACACATAAAGAAGAAATACCTATTCTTACTGAAGCTGTTTCAAAAAAATAGAAATGGAAGGAAAACTTCCAAACTCATTCTATTAGGCCAGCATTACCTGATCCCAAAACCAGACAAAGACCCCACCAAAAAGGAGAATTACAGATTGATAACCCTGATGAGCATAGATGCTAAAATACTCAACAAGATCCTAGCTAATAGGATTCAACAGTATATTTAAAGGATTATTCACCATGACCAAGTAGGGTTTATTTCTGGGATGCAAGTGTGGTTCAACATTCACAAATCAATCAACGTGATAGAACACATTAACAAAAGAAGAGACAAGAACTATATGATCCTCTCAATTGATGCAGAAAAAAACATTTGACAAAATCCAGCATCCTTTCATGATTAAAACTCTTCAAAATATAGGGATAGTAGGAACATACCTCAACATCATAAAAGCCATCATGAAAAGCCTACAGTGAATATCATTCTCAATGGGGAAAAACTGAGTGCTTTTCCCTTAAGTTCATGAACAAGACAGGGATGCCCACTCTCACCGCTATTGTTCAACATAGTACTAGAAGTCCTAGCCTCAGCAATCAGACAACAAAAAGAAATAAAAGGCATGCAAATTGGCGAAGGAGAAGTCAAATGCTCTCTCTTTGCAGATGATATGATACTTTATGTGGAAAATGCAAAAGACTCCACCCCCAAATTTTAGAATTTATACAGCAATTCAGCAACGTGGCAGATTACAAAATCAATACCCAGAAATCAGTTGCATTTCTATACACTAATAATGTGACTGAAGAAAGAGAAATTAAGGAGTCAATTCCATTTACAATAGCACCAAAAACCATAAGATGCCTAGGAATAAATCTAAAGAAAGAAGTAAAGGATCTCTACTCTAGAAACTACAGAACACTTATGAAAGAAATTGAGGAAGACACAAAGAGATGGAAAAACATTTCATGTTCATGGATTGGAAGAATAAACATTGTGAAAATGTCTATGCTGCCCAGAGCAATCTACACTTTCAATATAATCCTTATCAAAATACCATCAACTTTTTTCACAGAGATGGAACAAACAATCCTAAAATTTGTATGGAACCAGAAAAGACCCTGAATTGCCAGGAGATCACTGAAAAAGAAAACCAAAGCTAGGGCATCACAATGCCTGACTTCAAGCTATATTACAAAGCTGTGATCATCAATACAGCATGGTATTGGCACAAAGACAGGCACATAGATCCATGGAACAGAATAGAGACTCCAGAAATGGACCCTCAACTCTATGGTCAACTAATCTTTGACAAATCAGGAAAGAATAAAGAATATCCAACGGAAAAAAGACAGTCTCTTCAACAAATGGTGTTGGGAAAATTGGACAGCCCCATGAAGAAGAATGAAGCTGGACCATTCTCTTACACCATACACAAAGATAAACTCAAAATGGATGAAAGACCTCAATGTGAGACAGGAATCCATCAAAATCCTAGAGGACAACATAAGCAGTAACCTCTTTGACATTGGCCACAGTGACTTCTTTCAAGATGTGTCTCCAAAGGCAAGGGAAGCAAGGGCAAAAATGCACTATTGGAACTTCATCAGGATTAAAAGCATCTTCACAGCAATGGAAACAGTCATCAAATCTAAGAGGAAGTCTACAGAATAGGAGAAGATATTTGCAAATAACATTATGGATAGAGGACTAGTATCCAAGATCTATAAAGATCTTCTCAAACTCAACACCCAAAAAACAAATAATCCAGTCAAGAAATGGGCAGAAAGATGAACAGACACTTCTCCAAAGAAGATATACAAATGGCTAACAGACAAATGAAAAAAATGCTCAACATCACTAGCCATCAGGGAAATACAAATCAAAATCATAATGAAGTACCACCTTACACCAATTAGAATGGCAAAAATTGACAAGGCAGGAAACAACAAATGTTGGAGAGGATATGGAGAAGCTGGAAGCCTCTTACACTGTTGGTGGGAGTGCAAGCTAGTACAGCCACTCTGGAAAACATTATGGAGGTTCCTCAAGATATTAAAAATAGAGCTACCCTATGACTCAGCAATTGCACTACTAGGTATTTACCCCAAAGACACAGATGTAGTGAAAAGAAGGGACACATGCACCCCAATGTTCATAGAAGCAATGTCCACAGTAGCCAAACTGTGGAAGGAGCCAAGATGCCCTTCAACAGTTGAGTGGATAAAGAAGGTTTGGTCCATATATACAATGGAATATTATTTAGCCATCAGAAAGGATAAATACCCACCGTTTACCTCAATGTGGATGGAACTGGAGGGTATTATGCTGAGTGAAATAAGTCAAGCAGAGAAAGATAATTATCATATGGTTTCACTCATATGTGGAACATAAGGAATAGTGCAGAGGACCACAAGGGAATGGAAGGAAAACTGGAGGGAAAGAAATCAGAGAGGGAGACAAACCATTAGAGACTCTGGACTCTGGGAACCAAACTGAGGGTTACAGAATGAAGGGGGCTAGGGCAATGGGGTAACCGGGTGATGGGTATTAAGGAGGGCACATGTGGTGATGCACACTGAGTTTTATACCCAAGTAATGAATCATTGAACAATCCATCAAAAACTAATGATGTACTATATGCTGGCTAATTGAATATAATAATAAAAATAAATAAATAAAAAATAAAATAAATAAAATAAAATAAAAATAAACAAAAATTTTGTTTTTAGTGATTGCCCCAGTGTTTGCACTAAATATTTGCAACTAAGCCAAGTCCGTTTTCAAATAACTCTGTACTGCTTCACAGGTAGTGGAAATATCTTATAACATAATCATCCCAATTTTTCCCTTCCATCTCGTAAAACATTTCTGTCATTCATTTCTCATTTATTCCTGTTACTTTTTGAACAAACTTTTATTTGTCAGATCATTTAAGAAAAGAAAAATAAGATTTATTTACCTCTGTTTATTCCTTCTCTAATATCCTTCCTTTCTTTACGTAGATCTAAGTTTCCTTTTTTCTTGAGAATATTTAATATTGGGGTGCCTGGGTGGCTCAGTTTTTGAATGTCTCCCTTCAGCTCAGGTCATGATCCTGGGGTCCTGGGATTGAGCCCGCTTTGGCTTCCCTGCTCAGTGGGGAGTCATTTCTCCCTCTCCTTCTGCCACTCCTCCCCCCTGCTTATGCTCTCTCTCTCTAGTTCTTTCTCAAAAAAATAAATAAAATCTTTTAAAAAATGAATATTTAATATTTCTTGCATGACAGGTATACTAGCAAAAAAGTCCCTTAATTTTCATTTGTCTGAGAAACTCTATTTCTCTTTCACTTTTGGAGGACAACTTCACTGAATACAGAATTCTAGGTTAGTAGTGGTTTTTTCCTTTAAATAATTTAAATGATTAACTCTCCTCTCTTCTTGCTTTCATGGATTCTTATGAAAATTCAAATTTAATTCACATTTTTGTTCTTCTTATAGGTAAGTTTTTTTCACTCTGGCTCTTTCAAGATTTTTCTTTGTCTTTGATTTCATGCAGTTTTTATTTTTTTATTATGTTATGTTAGTCACCATACAGTACATCATTAGTTTTTTATGTAGTGTTCCATGATTCATTGTTTGTGTATTACACCCAGTTCTCCATGCAGTACATACCCTCCCCATCACTGGGCTAGCCCATTACCCCACCCCCCTCCACTCTAAAACTCTCAGTTTGTGTATCAGAGTCAATAGTCTCTCATGGTTCATCTCCTCCTCTGATTTGCCCCGTTCATTTTCCCCTTCCTTCTCCTAATGTCCTCCATGCTATTCCTTATGTTCCCCAAATAACTGAAACCATATGATAATTGTCTTTCTCTGTTTGTCTTATTTCACTTAGCATAATCTCCTCCAGTTCCATCCATGTTGATGCAAATGTTGGGTATTCATTCTTTCTGATGGCTGAGTAATATTCCATTGTATATATGGACCACATCTGCTTTACACATGCACCCCAATGTTCATAGCAACAATAGCACAATAGCAAAACTGTGGAAGGAGCCAAGATGCCCTTCAACAGATGAATGGATTTCATGCAGTTTAAATGTGATATGGATAAATATAGATTTTTTTTTGGTATTTTTCCTGCTTGGTGTTCTTTGAGCTTCCTAGATCTGTAGTTTGACTTCTTTCATTAATTTTGTTAAATGCTCAGTAATTATTTCAACCATTTCTTCTCCATTTCTGCCTTTTTTCCCCCTCTTTTTGCTATTCCCTTTATATAAGTATTATACCACTTGTAATTTTCCTTTAGTTCTAGGATATTCCATTTTGCCCTTTTCATTTTTTTATATTTGCATTTCTTTTTGAGAAATTTCTATTGATATGCCTTAAAACTCAGTTTTTTTTCCTCTCAGTCCTCTCCATCAATTTATCAAAGACATTCCTTATTTGTATTAGAGTGTTTTTTGATTTCTGATATTTTGATTCTTTCTTAGAGTTTCCATCTGTTACTGTATGTTGTACACTTTGTTCTTTACAGCCCTTAGCATATTAATTGCAGCTGTTTTAAATTCCTAGTCTTATACTTTAAACATCTCTGCATGTCTTCATTTGTTTTTAATGCTTTTTCTGTCTCTTCAAACACTTTGTGTGTATATGGGTGGTTTTGTATGTCTTGAAAGTTGGACACCATATACTAGGTAAAAGGAACTGAGGTAAAGAGGCCTTTGGTGTAAGGTTCTATGTTTGTCTTGCTAGGAGTTAGGCTGCATTTACTGTTTGCTGTAGCTGTAGATGTCAAAGGCTAGAATTTTCTCCGGTATCCTTGTTTTTATCTTCTCCATTGTCTTTGGTTTTCCTTACAAATGTTTTCTTATATAAAACCTAAGATGTGCAGTTCTTTCTGTTGTATTCTTTTATTACAGAGGAGCCCTATTGATTTGATGGTAATGTGTGGGAGAGGAGAGGAGAAGCATCCTTTAGTACTATGATTAGGTTTCAGTCTTTTAGTGAGCTGATGTGTCTGGACTGTGGACTTTGCAAGTGCTTCTCATTTTTCTCCCCCCTAGGTTTGGTAGGAAGGCTAGAGGAGGCTAGAGTTAGATAATTCCCTTATCGTATGTTGGTTAGACTCTGGAATAACCCTAATTAATCATATTCTGGTGAAATAGTTTCCCTTGATGGCAAGGCTTGTTAAGAAGAAAATGCTTTGGGCATATTTCAAAATGGGTACTTTTCTTCTGACACTGCCAGAAGCATGAGGGGATTTTTCTTACACTCTCTCTCTCTCTTTTTTGGGGGGAGGTTTATTTAAATTCAAGTTAGCTAATATATAGTGTATTATTAATTTTGGGATAGAATTCAGTGTTTCATCAGTGCTCTTTATGCCCAGTGCTTATTACATCAAGTGCTCCCCTTAATACCCATCACCCCATTGCCCCATCCACCTCTTCTCCAGTAACCTTCAGTTTGTTTCTTATAGTTAAGAGTCTCTTATGTTTTGTCCCCTTCTGTTTTCATCTTATTTTTCCTTCCCTTCCCTTATGTTCATCTGTTTTGTTTCTTAAATTCCACATATGAGTGGAATTACTTGGTATTTATCTTTCTGTGACTGACTTATCTTACTTACCATAATACTCTCTAGTTCCATCCACATTGTTGCAAATGGCAAAATTTCATTCTTTTTGATGGCTGAGTAATATTCCATTGAATATATATGCCACATCTTCTTTATCCATTCATTATTCAATGGACATCTGGGTTTGTTCCATAGTTTGGTTATTGTCGACAATGCTGCTATAAACATTGGAGTGCATGTGTCCCTTCAAATCACTATTTTTGTATTCTTTGGATAAATACCTAGTAGTGCAATTGCTGGGTCATAAGGTAGTTTTATTTTTAACTTCTTGAGGAACTTCCGTACTGTTTTCCAGAGTGATTGCATCAGTTTTGCAACCTCTCTTTAGGAATGTGGTAGGGCTCCTGATGGTAAAACATGGTAATGTGAAGGGCTCCTCTAAGGCTGGTCTCCACCCTTGGAGATTTTACCTCTCAAGCTTCTCTATACCTGGTCTCCAGCCATTTGTTAATTGTAGTTTAAAATTTCCTACTCTAGTACTGGCACCAGTTGTGGTTTCTCTTCTAGTATTCTGTGATTCTGTGTATATACTTGTGTGTCTCTAATTTTGAAGGCAGCTCTTTTCCCTATTTCAATTACTCATTAATCTGAGAAGAGTTATTAGCTTTCAATGTGTTCAGCTTTTTTCTTGTTGTGAGGATGGAAGTGATGACTTCTAAGCTCCTTACATGCTGAACCAGAAAGCAGAAGTCCTCCTATCATAATTTTACCATTTCTAGTTAAATATTTATTTGAATGAAAGTTGATTTGTAATCCATTGTAGTGCCAGGAAAAGACAGTAACTGAAGAAGAAGAAATGGAAATGGATAATTTAGGGGAAGAAGAGGAGAATCATAGGCAGGAAAAATCCAGCCAACCTCATGAAATGATGCTTCTATTTTCCGGCAGTCAGTTTACAAGTTACAACTTATGTCTCTACTTAAAATTATCCTCTCAGTTGCCCAAACTTTTTTTCACCCATGCCAACTCTTATGCTTTATGCCTTATATGATGACTTCTCCTCCAGCTAAACAAATTGTTTGAGTTGTAAATATTGGGGTGCTTGTAACAAATGAGGACAGAAATATCACTATTTTGTTTCCTTCACAGACACTATAAACATACTCTATTACTGCCTGCCTGACAGGCATTATCTTGTTTCCTCTTAAACCATTTCACTCAACTTTTGGCTGGTGTAAATAGATGTGGTGCAGGATGGATCCTCTTGGAACGTGGCATAAAGGGATGGAGGTTCTTTGGACCGATCACCCTGGTTTGGGTTACTCCTTTTTATATATCTAGCTTGCCTTCTACATGCAGTCAGTTCATTTATATCTCATTACCATTTCCTCCTTTCTAGTCCTACTACCATTCTCTTAGTTCATGTATTTAGTGGATGACACTATTTTGTTGAAACAGATATCTATGTCTCATTTCTGCCACCTGGCTTTCTTAACTTTATATTTTCCTTCCTTTTTTCTTGCTCTGATTACCATTCTTTTTTTTTTTTTTTTAAAGATTTTATTTATTTATTTGACAGAGAGAGACAAAGTGAGAGAGGGAACACAAGCAGAGGGAATGGGAGAGGGAGAAGCAGGCTTCCTGCGGAGCAGGGAGCCCGATGCGGGGCTCGATCCCAGGACCCTGGGATCATGACCTGAGCCGAAGGCAGACGCTTAACGACTGAGCTACCCAGGCGCCCCCTCTGATTACCATTCTAATTTACCTAAAACATTGCTTCTATTATGTAATTTACATATTTAAACTATTTCAAAGGCTTTTAATACCAATTCCATAAATTTCTCTAACTGGACTGGAGTGGTTAAGACTCAGAGGTTTAGTGACAGTCATGAGTCAAATATCACTCTACCATTTACTAAATGTGGGATTTTGGGCAACGTAAACTTTGACCCCCTTGATTCCCAATAGGGATAATAACATGTACTTCATAGATTGTAATTAGATTTGCATGAGGTATTTTCTCCATGGATGACAAGTATAGTATTTGGTAAATGTAAATTTCCTTCACCCATTTATCTATTCAACTGCATATTCCACTTTTCTCCAATAAATTCTTTTCATATTCTACATTTGTTGAGTGTTACCATATTAAATATATGATTTTCTGAGATCTAAAACTGAGTACAATTTTTAAAAGTTTATTGAATGGAATTCAAGATCTAGTGTAATAAAGCATCATTGTGAAGATCAATAATCCTTGTACAGGGTAGTAGATAACAGTTTGGTGATCTTGCATTTGTGGCTTTTTATTTCTGGATCAGCAGAAGTTTATTGTAAATACTAGTCATAAGGGTGTTGGTTGAGGTTCAGTTTCAGAGTAAATGGGTTAAATAAATGTTTCAGTGATGAAAAAAATTGAAGATAGTAAAGTTATGAGAAAATTTCAGAACTCTGATTTGTTTAGGCTTAAAACTAAAGCTTTTATTCACATGTTTGCTTATTCAGAAAGCCACATCTAACATAGACATGCTACCACCATATTCAGGGATTTGTGCATTCCAACTCTCTAAGAAGTGAAGAACATTAGTGCTATTTCCTGCGATACATAGTTGAAAAATTTTCCTTAAAATGAGGCCCCAAGGACAAGTCCATTGACACTTACATTCTGGTATCCATTAATATTTTCACTTCTTAGTCCTTAAATGTTCCTTATTGGATTATGTTCACTTCCTTTTATTCCTCACTCCACTGATTCAGAAATAATATTTGTTAAACTTTATGTAAAACCTTATGCATGGAATGTGTGTGTTGTTAACTATTTCTGGTTTATTTCTCATGGCTATTTTTACCCAGTCCTCCTGATCTCTCCTCCCTAATCTGGTCAGTATGGCTCTATTCATCTTTTCATAGCTTTTCATCTTTCAGACTAACATTTTCATTTCAGGGCATACCTTTCTCCTCCCTGGAGTAACTTGTATTAATATTTTAGTATATGGGTTAATGTTGTTCACTTTACTCCTTGTTCTAATAAAGATTTATAGGACTTGTATTAATGAAAGTTGCTTGGACATATCTATCACTAAAAATAGAGAAAAATGATAAAGGATAGTGCTTCTTTCTATGCCTACCATAAAATTGTTCCATGTAGAGTAGGAATTATTTTGCACCATGACACAAGTTTAAAATTTTTAGAGAAAATCCTCCTGACTATTGTGGGAAAAACATCAACTCTTTCTCTTTATCTCCAGCAAATAGCAATAAGATAGATTACTTCCTTCTGAATGTGCTGCTTCTCAGAAGCCAAAGGTTCGTACTACTTTCCTTCTTAAAAATAATATCACTCATTTTTGTAGACACTGAGGTCCATAAGACAGTATATTGCTAAGAAAGAAGCAAAATGGCTTCCACATGTCCAAAAAAGATTAATATTATGATTGCCATAAGTTTCTGCAGTGAATGGTTTGTATCCAAATGGATCTTAGAAACCATACTCTGCCATTCACCATATGTCTTACAAATAAAAGACAAAGATATCATTAATTACAACTTACATAGCACTTCGCTTGTGTTTTAGCAAGCACATGCATCTGGTTTTATGCTAAAATGATTTTTGTATTTCTCCTATGCACTCAAACTGAGAGTAAGAACTGTGCATCATATGTTGATCTCTTGCTCTTTCCCATGCCTATGTATGGTGCATTGCACTTAATAGATATTTAATACATCTGTTGCATGGAATTGATCACACAGAGAAACATTAAATGAGACAATGGATATCACAATCAACTCCTGTAGAGATCAAACAGCATGATGACTGAGAAAGACCATTGATTTTTATATGCTTCACTAACAGCATTTATTGAGTTCCTACTATATACAATGCTCTGATCTAGGTGATGAATTTAAAAAGAGGTGTAGGGTATATCATCTGCTGAAGACAGTGGTATATTGTGCTGGAGATATCACAAAACCTAGAGGAATAAGACATGGGTCCACATGCTTACTCTGTCTCTTATTAGTACCTACTAAGTTTGAGGCACTATGTTAGGTGTGGGAGTGGGTGAAAATAAAACTTATTTTATCACTGAAACTTACCTCAACCTTAATTAAATAAGATGGTATATATAATATTAGTTGAATATGATTAAAATGTCAAGGCCAATATACTAATAATATCATATTGAGCAAGACAGTGCAGATTGTGTAAATACACACTGAGGTGAGAATTATCTAAGCTATTTTCTAATTGATTCATCAAATTGAACTGATCAATTTCTAAAATCATGAAGAAAGTTGATTATCTTGTCCAGGATTTTAATAATCAGTGATTGAATTGGGTGAATTTGGCCTTTGAGTCATAACTCATTAAGATAGATTAAAAATAGAGCTACCCTATGACCCAGCAATTGCACTACCCCAAAGATACAGATGTAGTGAAAAAAGGGACACATGCACCCCAATGTTCATAGCAGCAATGTCCACAATAGCCAAACTGAGGAAAGAGTTAAATGCCTTTCAGTAGATGAATGGATGAAGAAGATGTGGTTCATATATACAATGGGATATTACTCAGCCAACATAAAAGATGAATATCTACCATTTACATCGACATGGATGGAACTGGAGAGTATTATGCTAAGTGAAATAAGTCAAACAGAGAAAGAAAATTATCATATGGTTTCACTCACACGTGGAACATAAAGCATAGTGCAGAGGACAATAGGGGAAGGGAGGGAAAATTGAAGGGAAAGAAATCAGAGAGGGAGACAAATCATATGAGACTCATGAGACTCTTGACTCCAGAGAAACAAACTGAAGATTGTGGAAAGGGAGGTGGGTGGGGGTATGGGGTAACTCGGTGATGGGCAATAAGGAGGGCACATGATGTGATGAGCACTGGGTGTTATATGCAAGTAATGAATCATTGAACATTATATCAAAAACTAATGATGTAAAAACATAGATTTATGTTTCCAGATAGAAAAAGACAAAACCTGTATAATATCACTTACATATGGATATTAAAAGAAACTCATAAAAACAGAGGATATTGCTAGTTACCAGAGGTATAGATGTATTAAATATATATTAAGTGCAATATGTTGGCTAATTAAATTTAAATAAAAATAAAGATAGGTATTGTTATGGAGCAAATGATCTACATGCAATGTTATTATTACCTTTATTAAACAATAGGTCTTTCTTTACACTATGTCTTCTCTTTTAATGCCCAGGGGAATAACACTGATTTCTAGAGCACATCTTTGCTTTTGTGGCTTATATTGATAGCTAGTATAGACAAGCAACTTTATTCATAATTGGTAAAAATATGTAATAATTTAACTAAGAAGAGAATACTTAATTACAATTTGTATGTTAAATTCGAGCCAAAAATTTGGGACACTTTGCAGTAAGGTATTTAATCATCACCAAAGTTAGACTTGATTAGATATTCTGTGTAATATCTTTGCATACTTGATTTTAACTTGAAATTATTAACCGCAATAAATCCTATCTTCACAAAGGACTAAAGTCATCTTTTTCTGGAAAATTCTTAAAATTTTTGAAAAATATAAGTAATTCGCCTATTCTTTCCATATGTACCTGCACTGTACATATGTTGTGCCTGATGTAGCTATCAAGTGGCATTATGGATACATTATTGATGTTAAAATTTTGTGTGTGTTCCAGTCATATGAAAATTTCATGTACTTGTGACTCAGTGTTGATTGTTGTAATTACATCAAATAACATGTTCAAACTCTAGAACCTATTTGGATCCTCTATTCAAAAGCCAACAAATACTGACTTCTTTCAGTTCTCAGAATATACATATTAGTGCTTTTTGATAACTGTTGCCTATTTGGCAAATGGTAAGAGTACTTTGTATGATTAAAAAGGATGAAGTAAGGATTTTTGTTTCTTTCTAAGCTTTAACCTCTATATGATTAAATTGCTTCATATCTGATTATTTGAAATAAATGGATTAACATTATAAAGAGAAACATAATAGGCAATTGAATAATGACAGCTATTTTTAATTGAAATGTAATTGATGTATAATATCATGCAAATTTTTGGTGTACAACATATTGATTTTGATATATTTATATATTGCAATGATTACCACTATAACATTAGTTAACACCTCTATCATGTTACATAATTATCATTTCATTTTTGGTGGTGGGAACAATTAAGATCTAGTCTCTTAGCAACTTTGAAGTCTATAATACAATATAATTACTATACTATGTATTAGCTCCCCAGGACTTATTTACCTCTTAGTTTGCAGTTTGGACCCTTAAAAAATCTTTCCTCAATTCCTCCCACACCCCAGCCTCTGGTAACTAGCAATATCCTCTGTTTTTATGAGTTTCTTTTAATATCCATATGTAAGTGATATTATACAGGTTTTGTCTTTTTCTATCTGGAAACATAAATTGGCTCAGTGACTATGGAAAAGAGTAGGAGGGTTCTCAAAAAATTAAAAAATAGAAATACTATATGATCCAAATTTTCCACATTTGGATATATATCTAAAGGAAGTGAAAACACGATATCAAGGAAAAATATGCTTTCACATAGTTATTGCATCATTATTCACAATAGCCAAGATATAAAAACAACTTGTGTCCATAAATGGAGAAATGGATGAAGAAGTTTATAGGCATAAAATTTGATATTCAGCCACAAGAAGGAATTCTTGCCATTTGTGACAACATGAATGGATCTTAAGGACATTATGCTAAATGCTAAGTTTTATTAATACTATTATTATCACTATTGTTAAAATAATCAAAGACATTTGGCAGATGGAATTCAGCATTTTAAAGCACCTACTGAACAGTTCTGTGCAAAAAACATATTAAAGACTTAGACTTTGTCTTAACCCTTGGTTTTAGTGAAGGAACAATTATATAAATAGATAATTACAATACAGTATGATAAAATCCTCAATTAAGTGTTGTAAGCATGCAGAGAGTAAACAAGTAACTTCCTGTAAGTATGAGAATAATGATAATACCCACCTCATTGGTTTAGTTTATGAACTAGATTTAATAATATATGTAAAGCATTTGGCACATATTAGGTGTTCAATAAATTTGAAAAATGAGGTAATAACATTTGACCATATACTCAATAAAAATATTGTGATATCTGGGATGCCCACATTTCATTAAACATTACTCTGGTTGTGTCTGTGTGAGTATTTCTGGATGAGATTAACATTTGAATTAGTAGATTGAGTAAAGAAGATTGCCCTCCCCAATGTTATTGGACCACATCCAATTAGGTGAAGGCCTGAATACAACAATAAGACTGTCTATCCTGCGAGTAAAAGGAAGCTCCTTCTGCCAGAATGCCTTCAAGCTGGGAAATTAGTTTTTTGCTGCCTTTGGACTTGAGCTGAAACATGAGCTCTTCCTGGCCTTGAGCCTGGCAACCTTCAAATTGGAACTACATCATCTATCCTGGGGTTCCAGTTTGCCAACTCTAGATTTTGGGACTTGTCAGCCTCCATAATCATGTGAGACAGCTCCTTATAAATAAATCTGTCTCTATATATCTTTCCTATTCATTGTTTCTCTGGAAAAACATGACTAATACAGATGTGAAGTATGATACAACCAGAGAACAAGGTTGATGTATCTGAAGCATATGATACATTGTTTGGGTGTGAGGTGGGGTGTCAGAGAGCAATTATCTGAAGATGGAGACTACTGAAGGATGTGTTTGGGATGATGATGTTGGTTTATTATATATATATGTCAGATCTCTCACATTTTAAGTAATAGAGGTAGTAGAGGGAGAGGCAGAAGATAGTATAGTCTTGACTATAAAAGCTAAAAAAAACAGTGAAAGTATAGGATATATGTTTTTCTCATACCAAACAACTCCATCTAGTAAAGGAAATGATAGCATGGCAACTATATTCTATCCAAGTAGTTTGGGCTATTAAAAAAAAGCATTTATCAGGTCTGAAAATTGCTATAGATTCATTTGTGAATAGCATTCACAGATTGTGGGAGCAATTCCATTAAACATATCCCATTTAAAAAAAATAATGGATGAAAATTAATGATATAGCTCATCCTTTCTAGCCTCCATCTGGAAATTTTACTGCAGCCAGAGTAATCTTTCAAAAACACAACTATGGGGGCGCCTGGGTGGCTCAGATGGTTAAGCGTCTGCCTTCGGCTAGGTCATGATCCCGGGGTCCTGGGATCGAGCCCCACATCAGGCTCCTGACTCAGCGGGGAGCCTGCTTCTCCCTCTCCCTCTGCCTCTCTCCCTGCTCATGCTTTCTCTCTCTCTCTGTATCTCTGTGTCTCAAATGAATAAATAAAATATTTTAAAAAAAACACAACTATGGTAACTTCTGATCCAGACTAGATAGCATAGATTCATATCTCCCTATTTCTCCCTCATAAGAGGGAGATTATTAAAGTAAAAATAATGCATGAAATAACTGAAGTAGGTATAACAAGGAAGGTGAGCTGGCTCGGAACCCCAGGCCTGGAAGATGTATAAAACTTCAGGGCATTTTAAAAGTTCCTTCACTCAACAGAAGGCAACCACGTCTGTTGTTTCCCTAGAACCAACCTAACAGCATGTGGCCCAAGCTCTTTCTTTTGGATCAACAGTCCCATTGACAAAACCAGGTGATCCCAGCACCACTGGCAAGGGGGGATCAATTGGGAGCTCCATTGACAACAACTGGTCAAGAAAATTTCTCCCTTCTCTTCTGGGCCTGAAACTTCTCTCCCACAATGAGAGTCACTGCCCAGAAGGGTGATGTTGGTGAGGGGGTTCCTCCATGACAAGTGCAAGAACGGGGAACTTCTTTATCCAAATGAGCCTGAGACTCTTCTCCCCCACCATGAGAAAACAAGAAAGCTGAGGAACACCAACAATGGAGGTCCTGACATAACAATAGTCTCTTAGAATAAGATTGTCAGCCCCCCAAATAGACTAAAACTTGTGTACTCAATGTAAATCAGGTGGGTGCTTGCTAAAATAAAAGATTTCAATAAGACTCCAAATCTAACATAATAACCACAATTTCCAGGTTACAATGAAAGACTATGTGTCAAATCAAGAACCAGATAAATCACAACTTAAATGAGAAAAGACAATAAATAGATGCCAATACATCCTGACAAGGATTTTAAAGCAACCACCATAAAAATGCTTCAACAATTACAATTTTTTTCAAAAAAAAATTATATATATACATATATATGCACATATATATATGCAAAGAAATAAGTATCTTATAAAAGACTAAATGGAAATGAGAGAACTGAAAAAATAAAAATGAAAAGCCCATTAGATGGGCTCAATAGTAGAGAGGAAATGACAGAGGTTAGAATATATGGAGTTGAGAATAGATAAATAGAATTCACCCAGTCAAAACAATAGAGAAGAAAATAGACTGCAAAAAGGGAGGAAAACTTCAAAGATATATGGGACAATAACAAAATATATAACATTGATATCTTTGAAATTACAAAAATCAAGGAGAGACAGAGAGTAGGGCTAAACAGATATTTCAAGAAATAATGGCTGAAGTGTTCCAAAATTTGGAGAAAGATATAAACCTGCTGATTCAAGAAGTTGCACAAATCCTAAAACAGGATTAACTCAAAGAAACACATGCCAAGACAAATCATACTTAAACTGAAAAGTAAGACAAATATAAGAAATCTTTAAAGCAAAAGCAAAATGATGCATCACTTGTAAGGGTACAATTCAAATGAAGAATTCTCATTTGAAATCATGGAGGCCAGAAGAATGTGGTACAACATTTTTCAATTAATGAAATAAAGGAACTGGCAATGATGAATTCTGTATATAGAGAAACTATCAGAAATTTTCAGAACTGAAGGGAAATTGATGCATTCACAAATAAAGGGGGAAAAAGACTATGCTGTTAGAAAACCTACTCTTAAAAATTGGTCAGGGATGGTCAGCAAGATGGCAAAATTAGAAGCCCTGGACCCTGTTTCCCTTATGATCACACCAGTTAAACAATTCTGGTGCAGATTCCCTCCGTGAGAAGTTCAGAAACTAGTAAAGAGGCTCCTGCACGCAGGGTAAGTGTGAAACCAGACACATCAAAACCAGTAGGGAAATTTGAAATACTTTCTTGCCATAATCCCTACCCCCAGAAAAGCACCATATGATTGTGACAATACTCTCTGACTCCTCACTGGGAAAAGAAAGAGATGTGCTATATGTCCAATACGCCAAAGTTTCTGGGGGTTATGCAGGGGACTGACATCTGTCCAGATTGTCTTGGAGGACTGATGGGGCATGACATATTCTAGTTGCCTAAGGCCGGTAAAAACAGAAATAGCTCCTTGTTCCAGCCCAGCATAGAGCTGGCAGTTGAAAATCCCCAGCAACCAGCGTCTCCCTGGGGAGGAAAAGTGATGCACTGCATATCCAATGCCCCAGTATTTCCAGGGGCCACAGAGAGGACTAGTTTATGTATAGCCTGTCTTAGAACACTAACAGAACATGGGACATGGCATACTTTAGCTGCTTGAGGCCAGTGAGAACCAAGACTGAAATTCAAGTTTGCAGTTGCCATAGCCACTCCCCCAAGATAAGCACAGAAATAACAGTTGAAAAATCTCAGATGCCAGTTTTTACATGGGAAGGGATGGAGGTGCATCACATATTAATGTCTCAACTTTTCTAGGGGCTATCCAGAGTTTTGACTTCTGTCTACCTTGTCTCAGAGTTCTGACAGGCAAGAGACACAGCATACCCTAGCCAGCTATCAACAATGAAAACAGAAACAGCAGTTCCTACTCCAAGGCTCAACACAGAGCAAGTGGACCAAAACTCTCCAGCTCCCAACTGTCCTTGAAGGAAAAAAAGGTGCACTGTATGACTAACATCCTGACATTTCTGGGGACTACCAAGGAGACTGACTTCTGTCCTGCTAATGGGACTCATACTCCAGTATACTAGAGGACTGATGGGATATAGCATAATCTAGCCACTTTTGGGCCAGTGGGAACCCAAGGAGGATTGGACTTCCAATTGCCAGAGCCAATCCTCCTGGCTCAGCACCGAGTGAGCAGATGGAAAAGTCTTCTCCCAGCTTCTATCAGGTGATGGAAAGACTTGTACTTTGTGTCCAACAATCCATCTTATCTGGCACCTTCCTGAGAAATTAGTTCCAGTCTTGCTTGTCTCACAGTGCTAAAAAGAACTGAACATACTGTAGATTCCTGTGGGTTGCTAAGAAAAAAGAAAACAGAAAGGTCAACTGGGAAGATGGTAGAGTAGGAAGAATCTAAGCTCACCTCATCCCATGGATACAACTAGATAACACCCACATCAGTGTAATAACCTAGGAAATGACCTGAAGATAGGCAGAACACACTTCACAACTAAAGGCAGGGAAGAGGCCACATTGAAGAAGGTAGGAAGGGCAATGAAGTGGACTGTGGCTGTCTGCAGTGAGGAGGGAGCAAGTAGTGCAAAGAAGTGAAGAAAACAGACTTCCACATCAAGAAGCACATGAACGGAGAGGACCTGTCCCCATAATATTTGCCTTTATAAAGGAGGGGGGCCAAATTTCATAAGTTCTTAAAACCAGCAGGGCTTAAATCCTGGAATTAAAAAAAAGTCAGTGTGGGACGCCTGGGTGGCTCAGTCAGTTAAGCGTCTGCCTTTGGCTCAGGTCATGATCTCAGGGTCCTGAGATAGAGTCCTGCATCAGGCTCCCTGCTCAGTGGGGAACCTGCTTCTCCCTCTGCCTTCTGCTCCCCCTGCTTGTACTCCCTCTCTGACAAATAAATAAAATCTTAAAAAAAAAAAGTGTGCTTGGCTCTGGGAGAGCATGGGGGCCATTAGGAAGTGGAAACCCTGATCTTGAAGAGACAGAACCACAAATAGCCCTTGCAGATACAGCATAGAACCAGCAGTTTGAAAAACACCAGGGGCAGATGGAAGAGTGAGTGATTTCCTCATCTCAGAGCATGGCCTGGAGAGACAGGGATCATGGGGTATCTTTCCAGGAAAAAAGGAGCTGTCAGGTGCCACCTCCCTCCCCTGCCCCCTGCATAAACAAAGGCTGACTACAGGACCCAGCATGGTGCCAACATTCCTTACCTAACTTGCTTGCACCAAACTTGTCATCCATGCTTCAGCAGATCAGACCCTCCCAGTCATAAATGTCTGAGTCCACATTCTACACACCCCTTCATGAGAAAACCTGTGCAAACCCACCAACACCACATCTCTTGAACCACTGATTTTGTGAGACCTCAGTTCTGGCAGTGGTGAAGGACAGGTTTTGTTTCATAAGCAGACCATTGCACACCATGCTGTGCGTAATAGGCAAAGAGAGGCTCTGCAGACAACTGGACTGAAGGAAAAAAGAGGCCAAGACTCAACAGCAGAACACAGGCAAAACACATAGGAGACACTCCCTGAAGTGCCAGGCCCTGGGAAACAGGGGACACTGCACTGAAGGACACTACAGAAGCCCTTTTTCATAAGGCTATTATCCTTAAGAGCAAGAGAAGAACCTGAACTTTCCTAACATACAGAAACAGACACAGAATGTCAGACAAAGCGAAGAGACAGAGAAACCTCTCCCAAATGAAAGAAAAGGATAAAACTACAGTAGGAGACCAAAGTAAAATGGATATAGGTAATATGTCTCATAGAGAATTTAAAGTAATGATCATTAAGATACTAACTAGACTGGAGAAAAGAGTGGAGGATATCAGTGAGACCCTTAACAGAGATAAAGAACTGAGAGGAGGACCAAGATGGCAGAGAAGTGGGAGACCTAAATTTTGTCTGATCCCAGGAATTCAGTTATATAGTTATCAAACCATCCTGAACACCTACAAACTCAACAGGAGATCAAAGAAAAGAATAACAGCAATTCTATGAACAGAAAAGCGACCACTTTCTGGAAGGTAGGATGTGCGGAGAAGTGAATCCGAGGCAATATTTGGGATAGACCGTGGGGGCAGGGAGCCTCCATGGCTAAGTGGGGGGTGGAACCCTCGCTGGGACAGTGTAGTCTCAGGACCCACAGGGTCACAGAAAAACTAGGGGTGACTGAGTGTGGCAGAACTCCCAGGTATCAGAGTGGGGAAGCTGGCCACAAATAGTGAGCCAAGGAGTGGGCTCTTAGCTCAGGGTTGTCATAAGCATGATCTGCTGCACAGTCGGGCCACTGCTCTTCAAGCAGGGGCCCAACAAGCAGCAGATCCTGGGAGACTCCCCTTCCTCCCTCCAGAAGAGCGGCACAGGAGTGCACTGAAGGAATCTGCTGGGTTTGGAGACTCCAAAAGGGGTCATGTGCCAGAGATAGAAATGCTCAGTCACAGGCAGGGTGAACATGGAGTGCCACCGGAGACCAGGGAGAAAGGAGTTATTGACTACTTTTCTCTAAGGGCGCACTGAGTAGTGGGGCCCCGAGATCTTGGCTCCTCTGGGGCCAGAGATTGGGAGGCCGCCATTTTCATTCTCATCCTCCAAAGCTGTAGGGAAAGCTTTCAGGAAACAAAAGCTACCAAGAGCAAACCCAAGCAGATTACTTAGCCTGGTCCCTGGCAAGGGTGGTGCAATTCCACCTCAGGCAAAGACATTTGAGAATCACTGCAACAGGCCCCTCCCCTGGAAGATCAGCAAGAACATCCAGCCAAGATCAAGTTTACCAATCAATGAGAACTGCAATACTCCAGTGCTAGGAGAATACAGCACATAGAATTCATGGCTTTTTCCCCATGATTCTTTAGTCTTTCAAAGTTAATTTTTAAAATTTTCTTTATTTCTTCTTTTTCTGTTTTTGTAAATCTTATTCTTTCCTTTTTCAACCAACATCTTATCAATTCCTTTTTAAAATCTTTTTTAATTTTCATTTTTACAGTCATATTCTATCTTTTCATTGTATTTAAACTTATTTTTTGTATATATATGTTTTTCTTTCTTTAAAATGTTAGGATACAGTTTCTTCTAACAGACCAAAATATACCCTAAATCTCTAGTGTATGGCTTTGTTCTAGTCCCCCACCTAATAACAGTTTGTCCTTTTTTTTTTATTGTTTTTCTTTCTTTTTTCAACCAACTTTTTTCTTATCAATTCCTTATTATTTATTTATTAGATTTTCTTTCTTTTTTTTAAATTTAATTTTATTATGTTATGTTAGTCACCATACAATACATCATTAGTTTTTGATGTGGTGATCCACGATTCATTGTTTTTGTATACCACCCAGTGCTCCATACAATACATGCTCTCCTTAATACCCATCACTGGGCTAACCCATCCTCCTATCCCCCTCCCCTCCAAAACCCTCAGTTTGTTTCTCAAAGTCCATAGTCTCTCATGGTTCATCTCTCCCTCCAATTTCCCACCTTTATTTTTCCCTTCCTTCTCCTAATGTCCTCCATGCTATTTCTTATGTTCCACAAATAAGTGAAACCATATGGTAATTGACTTTCTCCGCTTCACTTATTTCATTTAGCATAATCTCCTCCAGTCCCATTCATGTGGATGTAAAACTTGGGTATTCATCCTTTCTGATGGCTGAGTAATATTCTATTGTGTATATGGACCACATCTTCTTTATCCATTCATCTGTTGAAGGGCATCTCTGCTCTTTCCACAGTTTGGCTATTGCGGACATTGCTGCTATGAACATTGGGGTGCATATGGCCCTTCTTTTCACTACATCTGTGTCTTTGGGGTAAATACCCAGGAGTGCAATTGCTGGGTCATAGGGTAGATCTATACTTAATTTTTTGAGGCACCTCCACATTGTTTTCCAAAGTGGCTGTACCAACTTGCATTCCCACCAACAGTGCAAGAGGGTTCCCCTTTCTGCACAACCTCTCCAACATTTGTTGTTTCTTGCCCTGTCAATTTTTGCCATTCTAACTGGTGTAAGGTGGTATCTCAATGTGGTTTAGATTTGAATTTGCATCCCTTGCTTCCCTTGCCTTTGGCAATGTTTCTAGAAAGAAGTTGCTCCAGCTGAGGTCGAAGAGGTTGCTGTCTGTATTCTCCTCTAGGATTTTGATGGACTCCTGTCTCACATTTAAGTCTTTTATCCATTTTGAGTCTATTTTTGTGTGTGCTGTAAGGAAATGGTCCAGTTTCATTCTTCTGCATGTGGCCATCCAATTTTCCCAACACCATTTGTTGAAGAGACTGTCTTTTTTCCATTGGACATTCTTTCCTGCTTTGTTGAAGATTAGTTGACCATAGAGTTGAAGGTCCATTTCTGGGCTCTCTATTCTGTTCCATTGATCTATGTGTCTGTTTCTGTGCCAGTACCATACTGTCTTGATGATGACAGCTTTGTAATAGAGCTGGAAGTCCGGAATTGTGATGCCACCAACCTTGCTTTTCTTTTTCAACATTCCTCTGGCTATTCCGGTATCTTCTGATTCCATACAAATTTTAGGATTATTTGTTCCATTTCTTTGAAGAAAGTTGATGGTATTTTGATAGGGACTGCATTAAATATGTAGATTGTTCTAGGTAGCATTGACATTTTCACAATATTTGTTCTTCCAATCCATGAGCATGGAATGTTTTTCCGTTTCATTGTGTCTTCCTCAATTACTTTCATGAGTATTCTACAGTTTTCTGATTACAGATCCTTTGGCTCTTTGGTTAGATTTATTCCTAGGTATCTGATGGTTTTTGGTGCAATTGTAAATGGGATCAACTCCCTAATTTCTCTTTCTTCTGTCTTATTGTTTTATAGAAATGCAACTGATTTCTGTGCATTGATTTTATATCCTGCTACTTTACTGAATTACTGTATGAATTCTAGCAGTTTTAGGGGTAGAGTCTTGGGTTTTCCACATAAAGTGTCATATCATCTGCAAAGAGTGAGAGTTTGATTTCTTCTTTGCCAATTCGGATGCCTTTTATTTCTTTTTGCTGTCTGATTGCTGAGGCTAGGACTTCTAGTACTATGTTGAATAGCAGTGGTGATACTGGACATCCCTGTCATGTTCCTGACCTTAGGGGAAAACTCTCAGTTTTTCCCTATTGAGAATGATATTTGCTGTGGGTTTTTCATAAATAGCTTTTATGATATTGAAGTATGTACCATCTATCCCTACACTGTGAAGAGTTTTAATCATCAAGAATGGATGCTGCACTTGTCAAATGCTTTTTCTGCATCAATTGATAGGATCCTATGGTTCTTGTTCTTTCTTTTATTAATGTGATGTATCACATTGATTGATTTGCAGATGTTGAACCAACCTTGCAGCCCAGGAATAAATCCCACTTGGTCATGGTGAATAATCCCTTTAATGTACTGTTGGGTCTTATTGGCTGGTAGTTTGGTGAGAATTTTTGCATCCATGTTCATCAAGGATATTGGTCTGTAGTACTCCTTTTTGATGGGGTCTTTGTCTGGTTTGGGGATCAAGGTAATGCTGGCTTCATAAAATGAGTTTGGAAGTTTTCCTTCCATTTCTATTTTTTGGAACAGTTTCAGAAGAATAGGTATTAATTCTTCTTTAAATGTTTGTAGAATTCCCCTAGGAAGCCATCTGGCCTGGGCTCTTATTTATTGGGAGATTTTTTATTACTGCTTCAATTTCCTTAGTGTTTATGGGTCTGTTCAGGTTTTCTATTTCTTCCTGGTTCAGTTTTGGTAGTTGATAAGTCTCTAGGAATGCATCCATTTCTTCCAGATTATCTAATTTACTGGCATAGAGTTGCTCATAATATGTTCTTATAATTGTTTGTATTTCTTTGGTGTTGGTTGTGATCTCTCCTCTTTCATTCATGATTTTATTTATTTGGGTCTTTTCTCTTTTCTCTTTTCTTTTTTATTTATTTATTTTTTTATTTTATTCTTGTTAATCCCCATACATTACATCATTAGTTTTAGATGAAGTGTTCCATGATTCACTGTTTGCGCACAACACCCAGTGCTCCATGCAGAATGTGCCCTCCTCAATACCCATCACCAGGCTAACCCATCCTCCCACCCCCCTCCCCTCTAGAACCCTCAGTTTGTTTTTCAGAGTCTATCGTCTCTCATGGTTCGTCTACCCCTCCGATTTCCCCCGCTTCATTCTTCCCCTCCCGCTACCTTCTTCTTCTTCTTCTTCTTCTTCTTCTTCTTCTTCTTCTTCTTCTTCTTCTTCTTCTTCTTCTTCTTCTTTTCTTAACATATATTGCATTATTTGTTTCAGAGGTACAGATCTGAGATTCAACAGTCTTGCACAATTCACAGTGCTTACCAGAGCACACACCCTCCCCAGTGTCCATCACCCAGTCACCCCATCCCTCCCACCCCACCCCCCACTCCAACAACACTCAGTTTGTTTCCTGCGATTAAGAATTCCTCATATCAGTGAGATCATATGATAATGTCTTTCTCTGTTTGACTTATTTCACTCAACATAATACCCTCCAGTTCCATCCATGTCGTTGCAAATGGCAAGATCTCATTCCTTTTGATGGCTGCATAATATTCCATTGTATATATATACCACCTCTTCTTTATCATCTGTCGATGGACATCTTGGCTCTTTCCACAGTTTGGCTATTGTGGACATTGCTGCTATAAACATCGGGGTGCACGTAGTCCTTCGGATCCCTACTTTTGTATCTTTGGGGTAAATACCCAGTAGTGCCATTGCTGGATCATACGGTAGCTCTATTTTCAACTTTTTGAGGAACCTCCATACAGTTTTCCAGAGTGGCTGCACCAGCTTGCATTCCCACCAACAGTGGAGGAGGGTTCCCCTTTCTCCGCATCCCCGCCAACATCTGTCGTTTCCTGACTTGTTAATTTTAGCCATTCTGACTGGTGTGAGGTGGTATCTCATTGAGGTTTTGATTTGGATTTCCCTGATGCTGAGCGATATTGAGCACTTTTTCATGTGTCTGTTGGCCATTTGGATGTCTTCTTTGGAAAAATGTCTGTTCGTGTCTTCTGCCCCTTTCTTGATTGGATTCTTTGTTCTTTGGCTGTTGAGTTTGATGAGTTCTTTATAGATTTTGGATACTAGCCCTTTATCTGATATGTCATTTGCAAATATCTTCTCCCATTCTGTCGGTTGTCTTTTGGTTTTGTTGACTGTTTCCTTTGCTTTGCAAAAGCTTTTTATCTTGATGAAGTCCCAATAGTTCATTTTTGCCCTTGCTTCCCTTGCCTTTGGCGATGTTTCTAGGAAGAAGTTGCTTCGGCTGAGGTCAAAGAGGTTGCTGCCTGTGTTCTCCTTTAGGATGTTGATGGACTCCTGTCTCACATTGAGGTCTTTCAACCATTTGGAGTTTATTTTTGTGTGTGGTGTAAGGAAATGGTCCAGTTTCATTCTTCTGCATGTGGCTATCCAATTTTCCCAACACCATTTGTTGAAGAGACTGTCTTTGTTCCATTGGACATTCTTTCCTGCTTTGTCGAAGATTAGTTGGCCATAGAGTTGAGGGTCCATTTCTGGGCTCTCTATTCTGTTCCATTGATCTATGTGCCTGTTTTTGTGCCAGTACCATGCTGTCTTGATGATGACAGCTTTGTAATAGAGCTTGAAGTCCGGAATTGTGATGCCGCCGGCTTTGCTTTTCTTTTTCAATATTCCTCTGGCTATGCGGGGTCTTTTCTGGTTCCATACAAATTTTAGGATTATTTGTTCCATTTCTTTGAAAAAAGTGGATGGTATTTTGATGGGGATTGCATTGAATATGTAGATTGCTCTAGGTAACATTGAGATCTTCACAATATTTGTTCTTCCAATCCATGAGCATGGAACGTTTTTCCATTTCTTTGTGTCTTCCTCAATTTCTTTCATGAGTATTTTATAGTTTTCTGAGTACAGATCCTTTGTCTCTTTGGTTAGATTTACTCCTAGGTATCTTATGGTTTTGGGTGCAATTGTAAATGGGATCGACTCCTTAATTTCTCTTTCTTCTGTCTTGTTGTTGGTGTACAGGAATGCCACTGACTTCTGTGCATTGATTTTATATCCTGCCACTTTACTGAATTCCTGTATGAGTTCTAGCAGTTTTGGGGTGGAGTCTTTTGGGTTTTCCACATAAAGTATCATATCATCTGCAAAGAGTGAGAGTTTGACTTCTTCTTTGCCAATTTGGATGCCTTTGATTTCTTTTTGTTGTCTGATTGCTGTGGCTAGGACTTCCAATACTATGTTGAATAGCAGTGGTGATAGTGGACATCCCTGCCGCGTTTCTGACCTTAGGGGGAAAGCTCTCAGTTTTTCCCCATTGAGAATAATATTTGCTGTAGGTTTTTCATAGATGGCTTTTATGATATTGATGTATGTACCCTCTATCCCTATACTCTGAAGAGTTTTGATCAAGAAAGGATGCTGTACTTTGTCAAAAGCTTTTTCTGCATCTATTGAGAGGATCATATGATTCTTGTTCTTTCTTTTGTTAATGTATTGTATCACATTGATTGATTTGCGGATGTTGAACCAAACTTGCAGCCCAGGGATAAATCCCACTTGGTCATGGTGAATAATCCTTTTAATGTACTGTTGGATCCTTTTGGCTAGTATTTTGGTGAGAATTTTTGCATCCATGTTCATCAGGGATATTGGTCTGTAATTCTCCTTTTTGATGGGGTCTTTGTCTGGTTTTGGGATCAAGGTAATGCTGGCCTCATAAAATGAGTTTGGAAGTTTTCCTTCCGTTTCTATTTTTTGGAACAGTTTCAGAAGAATAGGTATTATTTCTTCTTTAAATGTTTGGTAGAATTCCCCTGGGAAGCCATCTGGCCCTGGGCTTTTGTTTTTTGGGAGATTTTTGATGACTGCCTCAATTTCCTTAGTGGTTATAGGTCTGTTCAGGTTTTCTATTTCATCCTGGTTCAGTTTTGGTAGTTGATACATCTCTAGGAATGCATCCATCTCTTCCAGGTTATCTAATTTGCTGGCATAGAGTTGTTCATAATATGTTCTTATAATTGTTTGTATTTCTTTGGTGTTGGTTGTGATCTCTCCTCTTTCATTCATGATTTTGTTGATTTGGGTCATTTCTCTTCTCTTTTTGATAAGTCTGGCCAGGGGTTTATCAATCTTGTTAATTCTTTCAAAGAACCAGCTCCTAGTTTCGTTGATCTGTTCTACTGTTCTTTTAGTTTCTATTTCATTGATTTCTGCTATGATCTTTATTATTTCTCTTCTCCTGCTGGGTTTAGGCTTTATTTGCTGTTCTTTCTCCAGCTCCTTTAGGTGTAGGGTTAGGTTGTGTACTTGAGACCTTTCTTGTTTCTTGAGAAAGGCTTGTATTGCTATATACTTTCCTCTTAGGACTGCCTTTGCTGCATCCCAAAGATTTTGAACAGTTGTGTTTTCATTTTCATTGGTTTCCATGTATTTTTTAAATTCTTCTTTAATTTCCTGGTTGACCCATTCATTCTTCAGTAGGATGCTCTTTAGCCTCCATGTATTTGAGTTCTTTCCGACTTTCCTCTTGTGATTGAGTTCTAGTTTCAAAGCACTGTGGTTTGAAAATAGGCAGGGAATGATCCCAATCTTTTGGTACTGGTTGAGACCTGATTTATGACCTAGGATGTGATCTGTTCTGGAGAATGTTCCATGGGCACTAGAGAAGAATGTGTATTCCATTGCTTTGGGGTGGAATGTTCTGAATATGTCTGTGAAGTCCATTTGGTCCAGTGTGTCATTTAAAGTCTTTATTTCCTTGCTGATCTTTTGCTTAGATGATCTGTCCATTTCAGTGAGGGGGGTGTTAAAGTCCCCCACTATTATTGTATTGTTGTCGATGTGTTTCTTTGCTTTTGTTATTAATTGCCTTATATAATTGGCTGCTCCCATGTTAGGGGCATAGATATTTACAATTGTTAGATCTTCTTGTTGGATAGACCCTTTAAGTAGGATATAGTGTCCTTCCTCATCTCTTATTACAGTCTTTGGTTTAAAATCTAATTTGTCTGATATAAGGATTGCCACCCCAGCTTTCTTTTGGTGTCCATTAGCATGGTAAATGGATTTCCACCCACTCACTTTCAATCTGGCGGTGTCTTTGGTTCTAAAATGAGTCTCTTGCAGACAGCATATCGATGGGTCTTGTTTTTTAATCCAATCTGTTAGCCTGTGTCTTTTGATTGGGGCATTTAGCCCATTTACATTCAGGGTAACTATTGAAAGATAGGAATTTAGTGCCATTGTATTGCCTGTAAGGTGACTGTTACCGTATATTGTCTGTGTTCCTTTCTGGTCTATGTTGCTTTTAGGCTCTCTCTTTGCTTAGAGGACCCCTTTCAAGATTTCCTGTAGGGCTGGTTTTGTGTTTGCAAATTCCTTTAGTTTTTGTTTGATCTGGAAGCTTTTTATCTCTCCTTCAATTTTCAATGACAGCCTAGCTGGATAGAGTATTCTTGGCTGCATATTTTTCTCATTTAGTGCTCTGAATATATCCTGCCAGTCCTTTCTGGCCTGCCAGGTCTCTGTGGATAGGTCTGTTGCCAATCTAATGTTTCTACCCTTGTAGGTTACATATTTCTTCTCCCTAGCTGCTTTCAGGATTTTCTCTTTGTCTATGAGACTCGTAAGTTTTACTATTAGATGTCGGGGAGTTGACCTATTTTTATTGATTTTGAGAGGGGTTCTCTGTGCTTCCTGGATTTTCATGCCTCTTTCTTTCCCCAAATTAGGGAAGTTCTCTGCTATAATTTGGTCCATTATACCTTCTGGCCCTCTCTTTCTTTCTTCTTCTTCTGGGATCCCAATTATTCTAATGTTGTTTCATCTTATGGTATCGCTTATCTCTCGAATTCTGCCCTCGTGATCCAGTAGTTGTTTATCTCTCTTTTTCTCAGCTTCTTTATTTTCCATCATTTCATCTTCTATATTACTGATTCTCTCTTCTGCCTCATTTATTCTAGCACTTAGCGCCCCCATTTTTGATTGCACCTCATTAATAGCCTTTTTGATTTCTACTTGCTTGGGTTTTAGCTCTTTTACTTCTCCAGAAAGCGTTTCTCTAATAACTTCCATATTTTTTTCAAGCCCAGCTAGTATCTTTAAAGTGATGATTCTGAACTCTAGATCTGACATCGTACTAATGTCCGTATTGAGTAGGTCCCTGGCAGTCGGTACTACCTCTTGTTCTTTTTGTTGAGGTGATTTTTTCCGTCTCGTCATTTTGTGCAGAGGAGAATAGATTAATGAGAGAATAAAATGCTAGCAGAGTAACCATGTCCCCAGAAAATATACTTTAAACAAATCAGAAAAGACCTGAAGCAGTGGGATAAGAAAGGGAAAGAGAGGAAAAAGAAAAAGAAAAAAAAGAAAAAGATAAAGATAAAAACAAAAACAAACAAAACAAAACAACAACAACAAAAGAAAAACAGAATGTGATCAAATATGATCTATATGGTATATAGATCAGTGCCACACACTAGATTTGGGGTGTATTTTGGTCTTTTAGAAGAAAGTGCCTCCCAAAATTTTAAAGAAAGAAAAACTTATATATGTACAAAAATAAGGGTTGATATGATGAAGGGATGGAAAATGACTGTAAAAATGGAAATTATAAAAAATTTTATAAAAGGAATTGATAAGAAGTTTGAAAAAAGAAAGAAGAGGATTTAAAAAAAGAAAAAAGAAAAAGAGAAAAAAGAAGGGAGAGGATGTGATCAGGCAGGGGAATAGAAAACACCATATACTAGAGATTTAGGGTATATTTTAATCTGTTAGAAGAAACTATCTCAAAATTTTAAAGAGAGAACAACTTATATATATAAGCTAAAAATATGGGTAGCTACTATGAAGGGATAGAATATGACTCTAAAAATGAAAAATAAAAACGTTTTTTTTTTTTAAAGGGATTGATAAGTTGTTGGTTGAAAAAGGGAAAAAGAAAAATTCAAAAAGAAATAAAAAGACAAAAAAGACAGTTAAAAAATTAACTTTAAAAGACTAAAGAATCATGGTAAAAAAGCCATGAATTCTATGTGCAGTATTCCCCTAGTGCTGGAGTTCTGCCCTTCTCATTGATCGGTAAACTTGGTCTTGGCCGGCTGTTCTCGCGGATCTTCTGGGGAGGGGCCTGTTGCCGTGGTTTCCAAATGTCTCTGCCGGAGGCGGAATTGCCCCGCCCTTGCCCCCTCCTGGCTAAGTAATCTGCTCGGGTTTGCTCTCTGGGGCTTTTGTTCCCTGCGAGCTTTCCATACAGCTTTGGAGGCGGAGAGTGAAAATGGTGGCCGCCCAATCTCCACCTTGGAGGAGCCGAGAACTCAGGGCCCCGCTCCTCAGTGAGCCCCCAGAGAAAAGCCATCAGTCACTCCTGTCTCCCCGGTCTTCGGCCGCACCCCGTGCTCGCCCGGCCTGTGACCGCGCGCCTCTGTCTCTGGCACCCGACCCCGCGTGCAGTCTCCAAACCGAGCAGATCCCTGCGGTGCACTCCCACGCATCTCCTCCCGGGGAAGGAAGGTGAGTCTCCCCGGATCTGCGGCTTGTTGGGTCCCTGCTGGAGGAGCAGGGGCCCGACTGTGCCGCGGATCACGGTTTATGGCCACCCCGAGCTGAGAGCCCGCGCCTGGGCTCCGCCTCTGCAGCCGGCTTCCCTGCTCCGATACCTGGGAGCTCTGCCACACTCAGGCACCCCCGGTCTTTCTGTGACCCCGAGGGTCCTGAGACCACACTGTCCCGGAGGGTCCACCCCCCGCTTAGCCACCAGAGTGACGTCCCTCAGCGGAGCAGACTTTTAAAAGTTCCGATTTTGTGCTCCGTGGTTCTATCACTTGCCAGAAGCGGCCGACGGAGGCCCCTCCCCTGCCATCTATCCTCCCGAATATCGCCGTGGATTCACTTCTCCGCACGTCCTACCTTCCAGAAAGTGGTCGCTTTTCTGATGAGAGAGTTGTTGCTCTTCTTTTCTTCAATCTCCTGTTGAGTTTGTAGGTGTTCAGAATGGTTTGATCCCTATCCAGCTGAATTCCTGAGAGGAGACGAAATCCAGGTCTCCTACTCCTCCGCCGTCTTGCTATGCCCTCTCTTTTCTTTTTGATAGGTCTGGCCAGGGGTTTATCAATCTTGTTAATTCTTTTAAAGAACCAGCTCCTAGTTTCGTTGATCTGTTCTACTGTTCTTTTGGTTTCTATTTCATTGATTTCTGTTCTGATCTTTATTATTTCTCTTCTCCTGCTGGGTTTAGGCTTTATTTGCTGTTCTTTCTCCAGCTCCTTTAGGTGTAGGGTTAGGTTGTGTACTTGAGACCTTTCTCATTTCTTGAGAAAGGCTTGTATTGCTATATACTTTCCTCTTAGGACTGCCTTTGCTGCATCCCAAAGATTTTGAATAGTTGTGTTTTCATTTTCATTGGTTTCCATGAACTTTTTAAATTCTTCTTTAATTTCCTGGTTGACCCATTCATTCTTTAGTAGGATGCTCTTTAGCCTCCATGTATTTGAGTTCTTTCCAACTTTCCTCTTGTGATTGAGTTCTAGTTTCAAAGCATTGTGGTCCGAAAATATGCAGGGAATGATCTCAATCTTTTGGTATGGTTGAGAGCTGATTTGTGACCCAGGATATGATCTGTTCTGGAGAATGTTCCATGGGCACTAGAGAAGAATGTGTATTCTGTTGCTTTGGGATGGAATGTTCTGAATATGTCTGTGAAGTCCATTTGGTCCAGTGTGTCATTTAAAGTCTTTATTTCTTTGTTGATCTTTTGCTTAGATGATCTGTCCATTTCAGTGAGGGGTGTGTTAAAGTCCCCTACTATTATTGTATTGTTGTCATGTGTTTCTTTGCTTTTGTTATTAATTGGCTCATATAATTGGCTGCTCCCATGTTAGGGGCTTAGATATTTACAATGGTTAGATCTTTTTGTTGGGTAGACCCTTTAAGTATGATGTAGTGTCCTTCCTCAGTTCTTGTTATATTCTTTTTTAAAAAAATCTAGTTTGTCTGATATAAGGATTGACACCATAGCTTTCTTTTGATGTCCTTTAGCATAGTAAATTGTTTTCCACCCCCTCACTTTAAATCTGGAGGTGTCTTTGCATCTGAAATGAGTCTCTTGCAGACAGCATATCGATGGGTCTTGTTTTTTTTATCCAATCTGATACCCTGTGCCTTTTGATTGGGGCATTTAGCCCATTTACATTCAGGATAACTACTGAAAGATATGAATTTAGTGCCATTGTATTGCCTGTAAGGTCAATGTTACTGTATATTGTCTCTGTTCCTTTCTGGTCTATGTTACTTCTGATCCAGTAGTTGTTTATCTCTTTTTTTCTCAGCTTCTTTTTTCTCCATTATTTGGTCTTCTAGTTCACTAATTCCCTCTTCTGCCTCATTTATCCTTGCAGTTAGAGCTTCCATTTTTTATTGCACCTCATTAATAGCCTTTTTTATTTCGACTTGGTTAGATTTTAGTTCCTTTATTTCTCCAGAAAGGGATTCTCTAGTATCTTCTATGCTTTTTTCATGTCCAGCTAGTATTTTATAATCGTCATTCTGAACTCTAGTTCTGACATCTTACCAAAGTCTGTGTTAATTAGGTCCCTGGCAGTTGGTGCTGCCTCTTGTTTTGTTTTGTTTTGTTTTGTTTTGAGGTGAGTTTTTCCGTTTTGTCATTTTGTCCAGAAAAGAATAGATGAATTAGAGAACAAAATGCTAAAAGGGTAATAACGACCCCAGAAAAATATACACTAAGCAAATCAGAAGAGACCTTCCAGAAAGTGGTCACTTTTCTGTTTAGATAGTTGCTGGTAATCTTTTCTTCAATCTCCTGTTGAGTTTGTAGGTGTTCTGAATGGTTTGGTAACTATCTAGCTGAATTCCTGGGACCAGTTGAAATTCAGGTGTCCTATTCCTCTGCCTTCTTCCTCCTCCCTCCTCTTCAGTTCTTTAGATATATTTTCTTCTAAGTCTTTGAACATATTTATAATAGCTGATTTAAACTTTTATTTTAGTATCCTACTCTCTGGGATTCCTCAGGCATGGTTTCTTTTATTGCTTTATTTTTTTCTGTACATGTGCCATGTTTTCTTGATTATTTACACTTCTAATATTTTGTGTTGTAAACTGAATATTTACAATAATATGTGGCTAATGTAGAAATTAGATTATTTCCTTCCCTTGAGTTTGTTGTTGCTATTTATTGTTTTTGTTTTAGTTTTCTAAACTAATTATGTGCATTTTAATGTGAATTCTGTAAATTATATGTTGTGTATGGTCACTGATGTCTGTGTTCAGTTAGCCTAGTGATCATGTGATGATTGAAAAGAAATTGCCTGGAACCAATAGGCCTCTCAGTTTTTGTTAAGTGTATCTGTGTGCTTGTTGTGGCAACACTCATCCAGATAGTTTCAAATCTGCCTTAGCTTTCCTTGTTCAGAGTCTTATGTTTGGCCATAGGTGGGGGCTTATGGTCTTCTCAGTTCTCTCTTGAACACGTGCACAACTCTTGGCATGCATATAGCCCTATATATCTAGGAATGTAATAAAGTTTTTCAAAACTCCTTTTGAAATTACTATTCCATCGTTCATCCTTCTAAACATTTTGATTTAGCTATTGTCTGTCCCAATTGTTATTTACCACTCCAGGAACCTGCAATCTTATACAATTAATACCAATGTTTCTGAAAAAAAATGTCCCAGGTAAAATTCTATTTGCACTGCATGATATGAGTCAGTCATATAAGCCCTGTTAGTGTTATTTTCTGGGAAATATCCAGATAGCTCCAATAATGACAATTAATCTGGGAATATGGTTTTGGAAGGCTTTGAACCTAATTCACATCTCTCCAGTGGCTGTCAGGGAGCTGGTTTTCAACTTTGTTTCCAGACTATTGGCTTTCAAGGCTACTGCAGATCTTAGGAGAGGGTTATGGGAATGGAGCAAGTTAAACATCATAAAGCTCACTATTCTTTCCAATATTCAACCATTTTTCTCTAATAAACATTCCTTGGATTGTTGAAAGCCTTTAGTCGATTTCAAGAGTACTGAAAAAGTTGATTTTGACAATTTTTTTCCCAGTGTTCTTGTTGCTTTTATCAAGGAGAGCACTTTCAGGAGTCTTTATTCCACCATTTTATATTGCAGTTAGAGTTCATTGACCTTCTTAAATGTGTAGATTAATGTTCTTTATCAAGTTTAGGACACTTTCAGTCATTATTTATTTAAATATTTTTTAAATCATTTCTTTCTTCTTTGTTTCCAGTAATCTCATTTTGTGTTATGCACTTAATAATATCCCAGATTTTCTGAGGCTTATTAATTTATCATCTTTGTTCTTCAAATGTATAATCTTTTTATCAGTCTTCCTTTAGTTTTACTTTTCTTTTTTTTTTTTTTCTGCCAGTTTAAACCTACTTTTGGGTCCCTCTAGTGATTTTTCTTTTTGTTTATTGCATTTTTAATCTCCAGAATTTCCATTTTTAAATATAATTTCAATAGTTTATTGATATCTTCTATCTTATAAGTCATTGTCATCACCCTTTCCTTTAATTACCTCAACATAGATTCCTTTAGTTGTTTGAATATATTTATAATAGCTGTTTTGAAGCCTTTGTCTGAGAAGTCCAACATCTTGCCTCCCTCAAAGGAAATTTCTGTATTGCCTGCTCTTTTTCCTATCTATGGGACACAGTCTTCTGATTCTTTGCATGCATCTTATTATTATTATTTTTTTGTAGTGGCTTACAACTGAACAATTTAGATAGTATGTTGCAGCAACTCTGGATGCTGAAAACTTTCCCTTATGTTTTGTTGTCTGTTTGCTTATTTGTTAGTAAGTTGATTAGGTTAGTTCAGTGAATTCTATTTCCATTACAATGTGAAGTAGAAGTTCTCCTCAGAAGGTACAGTCTTAGGCATACATATAGTCTTTTTTATCACTAGGGTTCCTTAGATTTTACCCTAGAAAATTTAGAGGATATCACATCAGTCAGAGTAGACTGGTTAAGGGTAGCATATTCACTGAGATTTGGGATGTATTGAACCTATGGTGGAAATATATTGTAGACAGTTGGCAAATCTGTTCTGGGGGCTTTATTTCTACTTATAAGAGTATGGATTTTAATTTTTGGTGAGATTACCAAGGAAGAGTAAAGAGGAGAAAAGAGGCCTACAGATTGTATGTTTTGGAACACTGAGATTTAAGGCCTGGAGAAGAAAGAGGAGCCAGCAATAATTATAATAACTTAAAAAGAGCAACTAGAGAGGTAGGGCAGCCAGGATACTGCAGTATTAACAAACCAAAGACAGCATTCTATGGAATGTGGAGAAAGACAACTAGCGTTTATTGTAAGGTTATTGTGTTAAAACTTTTAATAAGCAATAACCTCAAATTATCAAAATCAGCCTAAGAAGTAAATACATTATGTCCATTTTATAGATGAAATCACTGAAGCTCAGGTAAGTCATTTAACTCATCTAAAATAACCTGGCCAATAAGTGGCAAAACATAGATTTGAACCTAAGTCTATCTGAAACTAAACCTAGTTTCTTTCCACGGTGTCTTCATACTGGTTAACTATTTTAAATATCAAAGTCCAAGAACAAGAAATAGTAAATAAAGAGCCATCAGAGTTGGTGATTATGATGGATTTGGTAACTTTTCATAAGCCAATTTTAGTAAAGGAGAAAAAGTGGAAGTCAGATTTTAAGTATTTGATTTGGGAAATGAGCACAGGAAAGGTTATCGGCATGGGGAAAATGGGATTATTCAAGTTAGGAGGAAAAAAGATTAGCAATATATAATTGAGAGAACTTTAGAGCCAAACTACACTTGAGTCCAAATACTGGCTTTCCCAGTCATTTAACCTTGGGCCTATTAACTGACTTCTTTTTCAGGATTCTCATGAGTAAGATGGAAATCTCTACTTTGCAGGAATGTTATGAGGATTACAAATAATGGATGTAAAACACTTTATATATTTCAGGCATTTATTCACTGAAGGGATTGAGATAAGAGTTATGCAAAAGAGGCTGGTATTATAATAAGGCATAATCTGAAAAATTTGACCCAATAGCTATTATTATTATTAATTATTATTATTTTTCCCAGTAGTGGTACCTACACTTTTTGGGGGATTACATACTTCTTTCAGAATCTGATGAACATTGTAAATCTTCTCAGAAAATTTTATATATGTACACATTTTAAAGATAATTTCGGTGGATTTACTGATCCCATGAAAGTTAAAAATAATTACTTATATGTGTCAAATGTTTACTGTATGTCAGGTACTAAAATAAGCACTTCATATACATTAACTTGTGCTCATTTTCAGATGAAAGAAACAGGATCCAAAAGTTTAAGAAACTTGGGGGTGCCTGGGTGGCTCAGTTGTTAAACATCTGCCTTCGGCTCAGGTCATGATCCCAGGGTCCTGGGATCGAGCCCCGCATCGAGCTCCCTGCTCAGCGGGAAGCCTGCTTCTCCCTCTCCCACTCCCCTTGCTTGTGTTCCCTCTCTCACTGTGTCTCTCTCTCAAATAAAGAAATAAAATCTTTAAACAAAAACAAAAACAAAAAAACCCCACAAAAGTTTAAGAAACTTGCCTAAGGTCACACAGCTAGAAAGTAAGAAGACTGGGATTCAAACCCAGACCAGTTTATCATGTTGTTTTATCCATTCATACATTGAAAATGATATATTCTTTACAGGACCATTTTCAATAGCAAAACCAAAATTATTAACCACC
Organism: Mirounga angustirostris; assembly: GCF_029215605.1. Classification (NCBI taxonomy): domain Eukaryota; kingdom Metazoa; phylum Chordata; class Mammalia; order Carnivora; family Phocidae; genus Mirounga; species Mirounga angustirostris. The sequence goes on from NW_026991719.1 coordinate 63,441,457, forward strand.
TAAATGATCATGAATAGAGGAAAATTAAATTAATTATTAGATAGTTAATAAGTATCAAAAATAACTATTTTTACTCATAAGCAATTACATCTAAGATATTTTACTAAGTGAAAGATCAAGGTGAAGATCAGTGTATATCGTTTACTGCTTTCTTGTATTAAAAATAAGAAATAAAGGTTATATATGTATGTGTTTGTATGTGCATAGAATATCTGTAGAAGCATAGATAAGAATCTAAATATAGTAGTTGCCTCTGAAAAGGGAAACTGGGAACTCTGATTTCAGTCTGCATTATGTTCTAGAACTAAGTGTATACAGATCTTCTTTGACTTTCAGTGGGGTTATGTCCCTGATAAATTTACTATAAGTTGAAAATATTGTTAAGTAAAAAATGCATTTAATGCACCTAACTGCTGAACATCATAGTTTAGCCTTGTCTACCTTAAACATGTTCGGAACACCTAAATTAGCCTACAGTTAGGCAAAATAACCTAACACAAAACCTACTTTATAATAAAATATTGACTGTATCATATAATTGATTGAATACTATACTGGAAGTGAAAAACAGAATGGTTGTATGGGTACAGGACAGTTGTAAGTGTATCGATTGTATACCCTGTGATCATGTGGCTGACTGCAAGATGCAACCCATTGCTGCTGGCCAGGATTATAAGAGAGTATCATGCCACATATTGGTAGCCCAGGAAAAGATCAAAATTCAAAATACAATTTCTACTAAATGCATATTACTTTTGCACGACCATAAAGTAAAAAATTGTTTGTTGAACCATTGCAAGTTGGATACTGTATGGATATTCCTAACTTTCCAAATTAAATTTTAAATTCCTCCAGAGCAAGGACTTATTGATCACTTAATCTACCCAAGCATAACCTAGCACAGGGTCTTGCAATTAGTAAATGCTCAATTGATTTTAGCTAATCTGGAACTAATCTGAATTAAAATGAATAAGGGGAAAATAATGACAGAGGGCAAAGGTAAAAGAATACTGAAAGTACATTTGAAAACAGCCCAAATAGCTCTACAGAAAACTTGTCACTTTCAGGTTAATGTTAGAATAATATGACATAGTATGTTATAAGTTGATTCTCAGCATGAAATGTTATATAACTGTGTCTGTAGGTATTTGAGCAACATTTTGATTGAATTTTTAAACGCTCCCTTATGAAACATGGTTTGAAACAAGGGGTCTTAATGTGTGGTCTGCAGATCCCTGGAGGCCTTGAGACACTTTTAGTAAGCCCTCAAGGTCAAAACTACTTAAAAGCAATATTAAGATATCATTTACCTTTTACACTGTATTGATATTTGCATTGATGGTACAAAAGCCATGGAAGGTAAAACTTCTGGTGCCTTAATACAAATTGAGGCAATTGTATCAAAGTATACTAGTATTCTTTACTGTCATACGTTTATGAGCCAAAAAGCAGTTTCATTTAAGAATGTCTTGGATGGGGGCGCCAGGGTGGCTCAGTTGGTTGAGTGTCCAACTCCTGGTTTCTACTCAGGTCATGATCTCAGAGTCATGAGATCCAGCCCGGAGTCGGGCTCCACATTCAGTGGAGAGTCTGCTTGAACAGTCTCTCTCTGCCCCTCCTCTTACTCTTTCTCTCAAATAAATAAAAATAAATCTTAAAAAAAAGAATGTCTCTGATGAAGCAAAGTAGTCATCCCTTATCCATGGAGGATATGTTTCAAGATCCCCAGTGGTCATCTGAAATCATGCATAGTACTAAACCATATATATTGCTATTTTTTTCTGTACATATATATGTGTAATAAAGTTTATAAATTAAGCAAGAAAAATTTTTATAATAATAACTAATAATAAAATAAAACAATTATAATAATTACTGTAATAAAACTATGTAAATATGATCTCTCTCTCTCAGAATATCGTATTGTGCTGTACTCACCCTTCTTATGATGACATGAGATGATAAAATGCTTACATGATAAGATGAAGTGAGGTAAATGACATAGGAATTGTGATATAGCTTTTGACCTTTTGATAATATATCAGAAAGAGGGTCATCTGCTTCCAGATGACAGTTAACAGTTTCCCTGAAACCATGGGAAGCAAAACCACAGATAAGGGGGGACTACTGTAGTAAACAAATAAAAATTTTATTAAATCTTGACCCTCGAGTACACATATTTTTAATGTTTTGTGCGAAAAAAATGAGAAATATATATAAAGTACTTCTGCTGCACACTGAAGTATAATGGTTGTCTCAAAGAAAAGGACTTGTAAAACTATTTAAGCTTTGCATTGAACTAGACACTTTTTTCATGGAACACCATTTTTACTTGAAAGAATGACTGAAAGAAAATTATGGCCATTCAAATTTAGGTATTTGGTAGACATTTCTTGGAAATTAACAAGGTGAAACTGTCACTTCAAGGAAAAACCACTGACAATTATTTGTTGCCAATGTTAGAATTTGAATTTTTAAGTAAAAATTAAAACTTTGGACAACTTGCACCTGTCTCTGTGTGCTTGAAGACTTCCTATTAGTAATAAATGTGATGCATTTTTTATTATGCATAGTGAATCATATTAACAGTTATATAACTCAGTGAACCAATATTTTCCAAAATACCAATGCATATTGTTACAAATACTGCATGGCTAAAAGATCCATTCTAAGTACATGATAGATCACTGAATTTTAGTGAAATGGAATAGGAAAAGTTCCTTGATACGCTTTCATCCAAGCAAAGAATCCAAATTGCAATTATCCTGTAGAAATCTACTACTTGCCTAGTGTAGTGTTGTATCAATGAAAAATATGTACACTTAAGTGAAAATGTTATTAAAATGTTCCTCTCTTTCTCATCTATATGCCCATATGAGGCCAATATTTTCTCCCATATTGCAACTAAAATAATATGTCACAAGGGATTGAATGAAAAAAACAGATACGAGAATCCAGCTGTCTTCTATTAAGCCAGATATTAAAAAGGTTTGAAAAAATGTAAAACATTGTCACTCTTCTTATTGTTTTTTTGATAAATTACTTATATCTCATAAGTATATGCTATTATATTAACACATAATGAATTTATTATTTGTAAATGTATTAATAAATGGATGTTTTTAAAACACAGTTTTTAATATCTAATATGGTGAATTTTGATATATACAATCTGTATAAATAAAAAGGTCTTTGGAATCCTAAATAATTTTTAAGAGTGCAAAGGGATCTGAGACCAAAAAGCTTGACAATTACTGATTTGGGGAATCTTTTGCTCGCTGTCAATGTTTGAAATTCCAGACATTTGGAATCTATTCTTTTGTGTTTGCAATGCTCACTAAAAAAAAAAAGTACCTGTTATAGTAGTAAGGATTTACCACTCAGATCACATTCCATTTTGACAACAGGAACCCAGAAGGTCTGAAAAAGGACCGTATCTTTGGAGAGAAAACTGGACAAAAAGGTCAGCAAAGGAAGATGGGGCACAAATACAGTCTTTACCTATTCCACCATTTTTCCAATGATCAGTCCTAATGACAGAAAGTAAGTCCCAAAGCAAGGAATCTGAAATAAGAAACTGATTCAAGATATACCTTTTGCTTCATTCCTTGTACTCTTGCCAATTTTTCATGGCTTTGACTCTATAGAAACCAAACAAACCACCATCAATTTGCAGAAACCTCATAATTCATGTTAATTCACAACATGTATACCCTACCAATCAGTTATTTAGTTGAAGAAAATCTCTTATTATGAAAATTCTCTGAAATACATTTCTTTAAATTCACATTTTGTGATACTAACCATTTTCATTTTCAGGGCTACAGTTCCTCACACGGAATCTCAAGAAGTTGCCCTGTGTTAATACCTGTCTCCAAAACAAGCCTCTGGGGTTGAAGAAAATGAACCCCTCTTCCAGTTACAAAGTGTTTTTTTTTTCTTTCTTTGTTTATTTAAATTTTACTTAGTTAACATACATTGCAATATTGGCTTCTGGAGTAGAATTCAGTGACTCATCACTTAAATAAAACATCCAGTGCTCATCACAAAACGTGCTCCCTTTAATACCCATTACCCATCTACCCATTTGCTACCCACCTCCCTCCATCAATCCTCTGTTCCCTGTCATTAATAATTTCTTATCACTTGTTTCCCTCTCTGCTTTTTTTCTTTTCCCCATTTCCTTATGTTCACCTGTTTTCTGCCTTAAATTCTACATATGAGTGAAATCATATGGTATTTGTCTTTCTCTGACTGACTTATGTCACTTAGCATAATACACTCTAGCTCCATCCACATCATTGCAAGTAGCAAGATTTCAATTTTTTTGATGGCAGAGTAATATTCTATTATATAATAGAATACATAATCACCTCTTCTTTATCCATTCATCACTAAATGGACATTTGGGCTCTCTCCAAAGTTTGGGTATTGTTGATAATGCTGCTATAAATATTGGGAAGCATATACCCCTTCAAATCTGTATTTTTGTACCCTTTGGGTAAATACCTAGCAGTGCAATTGCTGGATCATAGGGTAGTTCTATTTTTAACATTCACAGAACCTCCAAACTGTTCTCCAGAATGGCTGCACCAGTTTGCATTCCCACCAACAGTGCAAGGGGATTCCCCTTTCTCCACATCCTCTCAAACATCTGTTGTTTCTTGTTTTGTTAATTTTAGCAATTCTGACAGGGGTGAGGTGGTATCCCATCATGGTTTTGATTTGTATTTCACTGATGATGAGAGATGTTGAGCATCTTTTCATGTGTCTATAAGCCCTCTGGATGTTTTCTTTGTAAAAGTGTCTATTCATGTCTTCTGCTCATTTCTTAACCAGATTATATGCTTTTTGGGTGTTGAGTTTGATAAGTTCCTTATAGATTTTGAATATTAATCCTTTATCAGTTATGTTATTGGTAAATATCTTTTCCCATTCCGTAGGATGCCTTTTAGTTTTGTTTATTGTTTCCCTCACTGGGCATAAGTTTTGTATCTTGATGAAGTCCCAATAGTTTTATTTTTGGTTTTGTTTCCCTTGCCTTTGGTGTCACGTCTAATAAGAAATTGCTGTGGCGCCTGGGTGGCTCAGTCATTAAGCGTCTGCCTTCGGCTCAGGTCATGGTCCCAGGGTCCTGGGATCGAGCCCCGCATCGGGCTCCCCACTTGGCGGGAAGCCTGCCTCTCCCCCCTCCACTCCCCCTGCCTGTGCTCCTCTCTCACTGTGTCTCTCTCTGTCAAATAAATAAATAAAATCTTTAAAAAAATAAAATAAAATAAAATAAAATAAAATAAAATAAAATAAAATAAAATAAAATAAAAAAGAAATTGCTATGGCCCAGGTCAAAAAGGTTTCCTCCTGTCTTCTCCTCTAGAATTCTAATGGTGTCCTGTCTCACATTTAGATCTTTCCTCCATTTCGAATTTATTTTTGTCTATGGTGTAAGAAAGTGGTCCACTGTCATTCTTCTGCATGTTGCTGTCCAGTTTTCCCAACACCATTCTTTGAAGAGACTCTTTTTCCCATTGGATATTCTTTCCTGCTTTGTCAAAGTTTAGTTGACCATATAGTTGTGGGCCCATTTCTGGGTTTTTTAATCTGTTCCATTGATTTATGTATCTGTTTTTGTGCCAGGACCATACAGTCTTGATAACTACAGCTTTGTAATATAGCTTAAAATCCAGAATCCTCATGCCTTTGGTTTTGTTTTTCTTTTTCAGAATTGCTTTGGCTCTTAGGGGTCTTCTTTGGTTCCATACAAATTTGAGGATTGTTTGTTCTAGCTCTGTGAAAAATGCTGGTGGTAGTTTGATAGGGATTGCATTAAATGTGTAGATTGCTTTGGGTAGTATAGACATTTTAGCAATGTTTGTTCTTCCAATCCATGAGCAAGGAATGCTTTGCCATGGCTTTGTGTCATCTTCAATTTATTGAATAAGTGTTTTATAGTTTTTAGAGTATAGGTCTTTTACATCTTTTGTTAGGTTTATTCCTAGGTATCCTATTGTTCTTGGTGAAATTGCAAATGAGATTGATTCCTTGATTTCTCTTTCTGCTGCTTGATTACTGGTGTTTAGAAATGCAACAGATTTCTGCACATTGATTTTTATATCCTGCAACTTTGCTGAATTCATGTATTAGTTTTAGCAATTTTTTGGTGGAGTTTTTCAGATTTTCTACATAGAATATTATGTCATCTGCAAATAGCAGAAGTTTGACTTCTTCCTTGCCAATTTGATTGCTTTTTATTTCTTTTTGTTGTCTGATTGCCAAGGCTAAGTCTTCCAATACTATGTTAAATAGTAATGGTGAGAGTGTACATCCTTGTCTTGTTCTTCACTGTAGGAAAAAGAATCTCAGTATTTCCCTTTGAGGATGATATTAGCTGCAGTCTTTCTTATATGGCCTTTATGATGTTGAGGTATGTTCCCTCTATTCTTACTTTGTTGAGGGTTTTTATCAAGAATGGATGCTGTATTTTGTCAAATGCTTTTTCTGAATCTATTGAAAGGATCATATAGTTTGTATCCTTTCTTTTATTAATGTGGTGTATCACATTGCCTGATTTGCAGATATTGAACCATCCCTGCAGCCAAGGAATAAATCCCACTTGATCATGGTGAATAATTCTTTTAATGTATGTTGGATTCAATTTGCTAATATCTTGTTGAGAATTTTTACATCCATGTTCATGAGGGATATAAGCCTGTAATTCTTTTTAGTGGGGTCTTTGTCTGGTTGTGGAATCAAGGTCATGCTGGCCTCATAGAAGGAGTTTGGACATTTTCTTCCATTTCTATTTTTTGGAACAGTTTGAGGAGAATAGGTATTGACTCCTCTTAAATGGCTGGTGGAATTCTCCTGGGAATCCATTGTGCCCTGAACTTTTGTTTGTCGGGTGATTTTTTATTACTAACTCAATTTCTCTGCTGGCTATGTGTCTGTCCAAATTTTCTATTTCTTCCTGTTTCAGTTTTGGTAGTTTGTAGGTTTCTAGGAATTTTTCCATTTCTTCCAGATTGCTCAATTTGTTGGCATATAATTTTTCATGGTGTTCTTTTATAATTGTTTGTATTTCTTCAGGGTTGGTTGTGATCTCTCCTCTTTCATTCATGATTTTATATATTTGGGTCCTTTATCTTTTCTTTTTGATAAGTCTGTTTAAGGGTTCATCAATTTTATTAATTCTTTCAAATAAACAGCTCTTAGTTTCATTAATCTGTTCTATGATTTTTCTGTTTGTTTCTATATTGTTTATTTCTTCTTTAATCTTTATTATTTCCCTTCTGGTGCTGTCTTTAGACTTCATTTGCTGTTTAACTAGCTCCTTTAAGCACAAGGTTGGGTTAGTGTTCAAAGACTTTTCTTCCTTCTTGACGTAGGGCAATTGCAATATACTTCTCTCTTAGGACTGCCTTTTCTGCATCCGAAACATTTTGGACTGTCATGTTTTTATTTTCATTTGCTTCCATGTATTTTTTTTATTTCTTCCATAACTTACTATTTAACCCATTCATTCTGTAGTAGGATATTCTTTAACCTCCATGTATTTGTGGTCTTTCCAAATTTTTTCTGTGATTGACTTCAAGTTTCATAATGTTGTGGTCTGAAAGTATGCTTGGTATGATCTCCATCTTTTCCTACTTGTTGAGCGTTGATTTGTGACCCAGTGTGTGATCTATTCTGGAGAATGTTCCATGTGTACTCATAAAGAATGTGTATTCTTCTGCTTTAGGATGAAATGCTCTGAATATATCTGTTAAGTCCATCTGGTCCAGAGTGTCATTCAAAGCCATTGTGTCCTGGTTGGTTTTCTCCTTAGATGATATGTCCTTTGCTGTAGATGGGGTGTTAAAGTCCCTTACTATTATTGTATTATTGTCAATGAGTTTATTTATGGTTATTATTAATTGATTTATATGTTTGGGTGCTCCCAAGTTGGGGACATAAGTATTTATAATTGTTAGATATTCCTGATAGATAGACTCTTTAATTATGATATAATGCTCTTCATCTTTTGTCACAGTCTTTCTATGTTTTTAAAATCTAGTTTGTCTGATAGAAGTATTCTTACTCTGGCTTTTCTTCTTCTTTTTTTTTTTTTTTTTTTTGATGTTCATTAGCATGATAGTTGTTTCTCCATTCCCTCACTTTCAATCTGTAGGTTTCTTTAGGTCTAAAATGAGTCTCTTGTGTACTCTATGTCTTTTGACTGGAGCTTTTATTCCATTTACATTCAGAGTGATTATTGAAAGATATGAATTTAGTGCCATTGTGTTACCTATAAATTTGGTGTTTCTGGTGGTGTTCTTTGGTCCTTTCTTTTTTTTTTTTTAAAGATTTTATTTATTTATTTGAGAGAGAGAATGAGAGACAGAGAGCACGAGAGGGAAGAGGGTCAGAGGGAGAAGCAGACCCCCTGCTGAGCAGGGAGCCCGATGTGGGACTCGATCCCGGGACTCCAGGATCATGACCTGAGCAGAAGGCAGTCGCTTAACCAACTGAGCCACCCAGGCGCCCCTATTTGGTCCTTTCTAGTCTTTGCTGCTTTTGTTTTTTTTTTTTTTTTTCTCCAAAGAGTCCCCCTTAAAATTTCATCCAGGGCTTGTTTAATGGTCAGGAACTCCTTTAGTTTTTGTTTGTCTAGGAATTCTTTATCTCTCCTTATATTCTGAATGACAGCCTTACTGGTAAAGAATTCTTGGCTGCATATTTTTTTCCCATTCAGTACATTGAATATTTTCTGCCATTCTTTTCTGGTCTGCCACGTTATTGTGGACAGATCTACTGCAAACATAATCTGTCTTCTCTTGTAGGTTAAGCACTTTTTTCCCACTTGCTGCTTTCAGGATTCTTTCCTTGTCTAAGTATTTTGTGAATTTGGCTATAATATGTCTTGGCTATGTTTGGCTTTTGTTGCATTTAATAGGAGTTCTCTGTGCTTCTTGGATTTTAATGTCTGTGTCCTTCCCCAGATTAAGGAAGTTTTCTGTTATAATTTGTTCAAATAAACCTTCTGCCCCTTTTTCTCTCTCTTCCTCTTTTGGGACTCCAATGAAGTGAATGCTGTTACATTTTAATAAGTCAGTGAGTTCCCTAAGTCTACCTTCATGGTTCATACCTTTCTCTCCCCCCCCTTTTTTTTTGCTTCGTTATATTCCATTTTATCCTCTATATCACTGATTCACTCTTCTGTTTCATCCATCTTCATTTTTATGTGTTCCATTTGGGACTGTGCCTCAGTTATAGCATATTTTATTTCAGTCTGACTAGATTTTAGTTTTTATTATTTGTGCAGTCAGAGATTTTCTGTGGTCTTGTATGCTTTAGTAAAGGCCAGCTGGTTCCTTATAATCGTTGTTTTAAATTCTAGTTCAGGTATCTTAATTATATCTGTATTGATTAAATCCCTGGCCATGAGTTCTACTTCCTGTTCTTTCTTTCCGGGTGCATTTCTCCATCTTTTCTTTTTGTCCAGAAAAGAAAAGAAGAAAAGAAAAAGAAACAAAACAAAACAAAAAACAAACAAACTAGATCTTGATTGTGTTTTGTTCTGCTCGTTAATAGAATCTAGATTCCCCCTTCCCCAAAATAAAAATAAATAAATAAATTGAAAGTAAAAAAACAAATATTAAAATATATAAAGTTTATATATAAACAAAAATTTAAAAAAATGAAGGAATTGAAAAAATAAGAAAACAAATGAAAAGTAATAATAAAGAAATACAAAAAATAAAAGGAAAAAGGAAGCTAGATCCTGTTTTCCCCTAGAGCTGAAGCTTTGCAGCACTGTATGATCAGTAAAATTGGTGCAAGTGAGTTTTTTCCCTGGTCTTCTGGGGGAGGAGCCCGTTGCACTTTTTCTCAGGTGGCCTTTCCCTAGCGGAAATGCCCCAGAGGAAGGAAAAATGGCAGAGAAGTAGGGGACGCTATTTCAACTGGTCCCCAGAATTGAGCTGGATATCTACCAGACTACTCTGAGCACCCATGAAGCAAGCCTGATATATAAGAAGATCTGGATCTCTACAAGCAGAATATCACAGGTGGTTGGTTTGGAGGTACAAAGCAGGGAGCCCTGATTCCCCGGGCAGATATCAGAGGATAAATGGCAGCAGGAGGGTGCCTGGCCTTGGGGATCCTACACTGTCAGTGAGCGACAGAGCACAGACTCACAGACTGGTAGTGGCAGGGAAGGAATTTTAGGGCAGCCCCTGGGGTGGAAATCCGGAGCGGCAGGGTTGTGGGTGTGAACTGGGAGCAGCTGGCGGTTTTAGAAGCACAAACGGCAGGGACATGCCCAGACCTGGAGGCAGGACTGGGGGCAGTGCAGAGGGGTGCACAACCCAGGATGCTGCAGTTTATAGCAGCATGGACAGAAACAGAGACAGTGTGGCCTGGAGAGCTCACTAAAGAACAGACTGCGGTCTCTCTGCTCTGAGGCAGAGGGTTGGAAACGGTCTTTCCTGCTCTGACTTGCGGAAAAGACGTGGAAAGCTGCCAGAGAACCTGATTCCCACTGAGCCCATCCCCCACCACAGGGAAGCAGGGCAACTCCACCCAAACAGGGTTGCCTGAGTAACAGCGCAGCAGGCCCCTCCCCCAGAAGACAGGCTGGGAAAGCAAGAGGCCAGCAACCCTAAAGTCCCAAGAAAACAGGTGCATCTTGCATGGGTTCTGGTCAATAATTTGCACTCTATACATTCCCTCAAACACCCATCAACAGAATGACTAGGAGGAGGAACCCCAAAAGAGGAAAGACTCAGAGATTATGACTTATGCTGCAGATTTACAAATGGATGCAGATATAACCAAGATGTCAGATGGAATTCAGGCTAGCAATTGTGAAGACAATGGCTAGAATGGAGAAATCAATTAATGGCAACATAGAGTCTCTAAGGGCAGAAATGAAAGCTGAATTGGCAGAACTTAAAAATGCTATCAATGAGATCCAATCCAATCTAGATAATCTAACAGCTAGGGTAAGTGAGACAGAAGAGAGAATAAGCGACCTGGAAAACAATTTAATAGATAAAAAGGGAAAAGAGGAGGCCAGGGAAAAACAACTCAGAATCCATGAAAATAGAATCAGAGAAATAAGTGACACCATGAAGCATTCCAATGTCAGAATAATTGGAATCCTGGAGGGAGTGGAGAGAGAGAGGACTAGAAGATGTATTTGAGCAAATCATAGCTGAGAACTTCCCTAATCTGGGGAATGAAACAAACATTCGAATCCTAGAGGCAAAGAGGACCCCTCCTAAGATCAAGGAAAACAGGCCAACAACCCAGCATGTAATACTAAAACTTGCAAATCTTAGAATGAAGAAAACCATCTTAAGGGCAGTTAGGGGGAAGAGATTCCTTACGTACAAAGGGAAGAACATCAGAATAATGTCAGACCTATCCACAGAGACCTGGCAAGCCAGAAAGGCCTGGCAAGACATATTCAGGGAACTAAATGAGAAGAATATGCAACCAAGAATACTTTATCCGGCAAGGCTGTCATTTAGAATGGATGGAGAGATGCAGAGCTTCCACGACTGGCAGAAGTTGAAAGAATATGTGACCACTAAGCCGGCCCTGCAAGAAATATGAAGGGGGGTTCTATAAAAGGAGAAAGACCCCAAGAGTGATATACAACAGAAATTTACAGGGACAATCTATAAAAACAACGTCTTCACAGGCAACATGATGACAATTCATATCTTTCAATAATCACTCTCAACGTGAATGGCCTAAATGCTCAGGGTTGCAGATTGGATAAAAAGACAGGACCCATCCATATGCTGTCTACAAGAGACTCATTTTGAACCTAAAGATACATCCAGACTGAAAGTGAAGGGATGGAGATCCATCTTCCATACCAGCGGACCTCAAAAGAGAGCTGGGGTAGCAATTCTTATATCAGACAAATTAGATTTTAAACTAAAGTCTGTAATTAGAGACACAGAAGGACACTATATCATTCTTAAAGGGTCTATCCAACAAGAAGATCTAACAATTGTAAATATCTATGCTCCCAACATGGGAGCAGCCATCTACATAAGCCAGCTGTTAACCAAAATAAAGAGTCATACTGATAACAATATGTTAATTGTAGGAGACCTCAATACTCCACTCTCAGCAATGGACAGATCATCTAAGCAGAAAATCAACAAGGAAACAAGAGCTTTGAATGATACACTGGACCAGATGGACCTCATAGATATTTACAGAACATTCCACCCTAAAACAACAGAATACTCATTCTTCTCGAGCACACATGGAACTTTCTCCAGAATAGACCACATACTGGGTCACAAATCAGGTCTCAACTGATACCAAAAGATTGAGATTATTCCCTGCATATGCTCAGACCACAATGCTTTAAAATTGGAACTCAATCACAAGAAAAAAAAATGACAGAAATTCAAACACTTGGAAGCTAAAGACCACTCTGCTCAAGAATGTTTGGGTCAACCAGGAGATCAAAGAAGAACTTAAACAATTCATGGGAATCAATGAGAATGAAAACACATTGGTCCAAAACCTATGGGATACTGCAAGGCAGTCCTAAGGGGGAAATACATAGCCATCCAAGCGTCACTCAAAAAAATAGAAAAATCCCGAATTCACCAACTAACTCTACAATTTAAAGAACTAGAGAAAAAGCAACAAACGATGCCTAAGCCATGCATTAGAAGAGAAATAATTAAAATTAGAGCAGAAATCAATGAATTAGAAACCAGAAACACAGTAGATCAGATCAACAAAACTAGAAGTTGGTTCTTTGAAAGAATTAATAAGATCGATAAACCTCTGGCCAGACTTATCCAAAAGATAAGAGAAAGGACACAAATTAATAAAATTATGAATGAAAGGGGAGAGATCACGACTAACACCAAGAAAATAGAAACAATTATTAGAAATTATTATCAACAACTACATGCCAATAAACTGAGCAATCTGAATGAAATGGAGGCCTTCCTGGAAACCTATAAGCTGCCAAGACTGAAACAGGAAGAGATTGACAACTTGAATAGGCCAATAACCAGTAACGAGATTGAAGCAGTGATCAAAAACCTCCCAGAACAAGAGTCCAGGGCCTGATGGATTCCCTGGGGAATTCTACCAAACATTCAAAGAAGAAATACTACTTATTCTACTGAAGCTGTTTTAAAAAATAGAAACAGAAGGAAAAGTTCCAGACACATTCTATGAGGCCAGCATTACCTTAATCCCCAAACCAGGCAAAGACCCCATCAAAAAGGAGAATTTCAGACCGATATCCCTGATGAATATGGATTCCAAAATCCTCAACAAAATCCTAGCTAATAGCATCCAGCAATACATTAAAAGGATCATCCACCATGACCAAGTGGGATTTATCCCCGGGATGCAAGGGTGGTGCAACATTCGCAAATCAATCAATGTGATAGAACACATTAATAAGAGGAGGAAGAAGAACCATATGGTCCTCTCAATTGATGCAGAAAAAGCATTTGACAATATACAACATCCTTTCCTGATTAAAACTCTCCAGAATATAGGGATAGAGGGAACATTCCTCAAGTTCATAAAATCCATCTATGAAAAACCCACAGCGAATATCATCCTCAATGGGGAAAAGCTGAGTGCATTTCCTTTACTATCAGGAACACGTCAAGGATGCCCACTCTCGCCACTTTTGGTCAACATAGTACTAGAAGTCCTAGCAACAGCAATCAGACAACAAAAAGAAATAAAAGGTATTCAAATTGGCAAAGAAGAAATCAAACTCTCTTTTTGCAGACGACATGATACTTTATGTGGAAAACCCAAAGGACTCTACCCCCAAATTACTAGAACCCATCCAGCAATTCAGTAATGTGGCAGGATACAAAATCAATGAACAGAAATCAGTTGCTTTCTTATACACTAACAATGCAACTGTAGAAAGAGAAATTAGAGAGACGATTCCATTTACAATAGCACCAAAAACCATAAGATACCTTAGAATAAACCTAACCAAAGAGGTAAAGGATCTATACTCTAGGAACTACAGAACACTCATGAAAGAAATTGAAGAAGACACAAAAAGATGGAAAAATACTCCATGTTCATGGATCAGAAGAATAAACATTGTTAAAATGTCTATGCTACCCAGAGCAATCTATACCTTCAATGCCATCCCGATCAAAATTCCAATGACATTTCTCAAAGTGCTGGAACAAACAATCCTAAAATTTGTATGGAATCAGAAAAGACCCTGAATTGCCAAGGAAATGTTGAAAAAGAAAAACAAAGCTGGGGGCATCACGTTGCCCGATTTCAAGCTATATTACAAAGCTGTGATCACCAAGACAGCATGGTACTGGCACAAAAACAGACATATAGACCAATGCTACAGTATAGAGAACCCAGGTATGGACCCTCAACTCTATGGTCAAATAATCTTTGACAAAGCAGGAAAAAACATGCAATGGAAAAAAGACAGTCTCTTCAATAAATGGTGCTGGGAAAATTGGACAGCCACATGCAGAAGAATGAAACTCGACCATTCTCTAACACCATTCACAAAGATAAACTCAAAGTGGATGAAAGACCTCAATGTGAGACAGGAATCCATCAAAATCCTAGAGGAGAACAGAGGCAGTAACCTCTTTGACATCACCCACAGCAACTTCTTTCAAGATACATCTCCAATAGCTAGTGAAACAAAAGCAAAAATGAATTTTTGGGACTTCATCAAGATAAAAAGCTTCTGCACAGCAAAGGAAACAGTCAACAAAACAAAGAGGCAACCCACAGAATGGGAGAAGATATTTGCAGATGACACTACAGATAAAGGGCTGGTATCCAAGATCTATGAAGAACTTCTCAAACTCAACACCCAAAAAACAAATAATCAAGTCAAAAAATGGCCAGAAGATAGGAAAAGACACTTCTCTGAAGAAGACGTACAAATGGCCAACAGACACGAAAAAATATTTATCATCATCAGCCATCAGGGAAATCCAAATCAAACCCACATTGAGATACCACTTTACACCAGTTTGAATGGTAGAAATGGACAGGGAAAGAAACAACAAATGCTGGAGAGGTTATGGAGAAAGGGGAACCCTCTTACACTGTTGGTGGGATGCAAGTTGGTACAGCCACTTTGGAAAACAGTGTGGGGGTTCCTCAAAAATTTAAAAATAGAGCTACCCTATGACCCAGCAATTGCACTCTTGGCTATTTACCCCAAAGACACAGATGTAGTGAAAAGAAGGGCCGTATGCACCCCAATGTTCATAGCAGCACTGTCCGCACTAGCCAAACTGTGGAAAGAGCTGAGATGCCCTTCAACAGATGAATGGATAAAGAAGATGTGGTCCATATATACAATGGAATATGACTCAGCCTTCAGAAAGGATGAATCCCCAACTTTTACAACAACATGGATGGGACTGGAGGAGATTATGCTAAGTGAAATAAGTCAAGCAGAGAAAGTCAATTATCATATGGTTTCACTTATTTGTGGAACATAAGGAATAGCATGGGAGACATTAGGACAAGGAAGGGAAAAATGAGGTGGGGGGGCGATTGGAGGGAGAGATGAACCATGAGAAACTATGGACTCTGAGAGACAAACAGGGTTTTAGAGGGTAGGGGGCAGGGGGGATTGTTTAGCCCAGTGATGGGTATTAAGGAGGGCACGTACTGCATGGAGCACTGGTTGTTATATGAAAACAATGGGTCGTGGATCACCACATCAAAAACTAATGATGTATTGTATGGTGACTAACATAACATAATAAAATTAAAAAAAAAAAAAAAAAAGGAAATGCCCCTCCAGGTCAAAGGTGGTCGAGACTTGGTGTAAGCAGCTCTGACACCCACTAGGTGGCAATTTCTTGCTCCTTGAAGGCTTTCAGCACTGATGGGTGGGATGAATATGGCAGCACCTTGTTTGCTAGATCCAGAGCTGAAAGTCCATGCCCCCCACTCTTCCGTGAGCTCTTCCAGAAAAGCAATCAATCACTCTTGTGTTTCTGGTTTCTGTCAGAATTCTGCATTCACCCTGCTTTGTGACCGAGTTTCCACCACCCCCCTCAGGCACATGAATGACTTTTAACATTCCAAATTTTAAGGACCCCTGAGGAGCAGACCTGCACTGTTCCTTCAGGGGATGGTCTTGCCAAGCTTTTGCCATTTGCTGGGCCCATCTCAGGAAAGTGGTCACACAACTGTACAGCAGATCACAGTTTATGGCAAAACAGAGCAGAAAGCCAGCACTAGGACTCGCTGTTCTCATCCAGCTTCTGACCTCCTGTGCCTGGGAACAGTGTAGCACTTAGGTGCTACCCATTCTTCTTGCAACCCAGGGGGTCCTCAGACCATGGTGTCACACCTAGGATTCCATCCCACTTTGCTACCTGAGGACCTAGAAGCTAGGCACATCCCTCACTGTAGCAGACTTTTACAAGTCCATATTTTGCACTCTTTGCTGTTTATAATAGTTTAGGGTAGCCTCTGTAAGCAGGCTCCCTCCCCACTACCATTTCCATAGCTAAATCTTCCCCAATTCAAGTCTCCATACCTCCTACCTTCCCAGAGGTGGCTGCTTTTCTACTTGTAGACTTGCAGTTTTTGTTCTCACAAAACTTCAGTTTATTTCTTGCTTGTTCCAAATGATTTTATAACTATCTAGCTGTGTTTGAGGGACGAGACAATCTTAGGGTCCTGATAATCTTCTACCATCTTAACTCTTCTACAAAATATTTCTTCTATTTGAAGAAAGATACTTCAGTGTATGGCTCAAAAAAGTTTTAGTGAAAAATATGCAAAAATTAAAACTCTTCAGGGAGCTAAGATGGTGGCATAGTAGGAGGACCCTAGGCTTGACTCATCCATTGAACACAGCTAGATAATGATCAAATCATTCTGGATACTCAAGAAATCAACCTGAGGACTGATAGAACAAACTGCAAAACTAGAGGGAGAGATGAAACTATTTCAAGGAAGGTGGAGACATGGTTTGGGGGAGAAACAGATTGTAGGTGCTGTGGAAGGGAGGGAGCCCTGGTCATAGAAAAAGGTGAGGAGTGGAATGCACAAGGATATGTACCAGGAGAACAATTGTCCAAAGCCATTGGCTGGGAAAGTGAGAGGGGCTGAATTTCATGTGCTTTTGGAACCAGTGGGGCTCAAAGACTGGGGTTTCAGAGGTCCCTGGGTTTAGCTGGGATAGAAACATGAGGACACTACCTTATTCCTGGAGTAGAATCAGGCAAACAACCCCGGGGCAGACTATGTGATCTGAAGATTGCCTAGTGGCACAGGGAGACACCATTCACTCTATTTGGAGTGCATCTGTGAGAGTGCTTTGCCACTCTGGGGACAAAAGAACTGATGGGTGCGATTTTCCTCCTCTGCTACCACCATATGTGCAGACACCTGCTGAAGACAGGTAACCAAGACACTGGCTGTTTAGCCTGCTTGCTTCAAATCACATGCCCATGTGTTCTGGTACATTTGTCCTAGGTCAAACCTGCATCTGTCCCAGTGTGGTGAGACCCTGTCCCAAAGGACCAGTGTAGGGTGAACACACCAGGTCCCTGAAGTTTGGAATTTTAAAAGTCAACAGGCCTGCCTAGGGTAAAGAGCAAAGTACACTGTGCTGCTCCAGGAAGGCAAATGACCCAGAGACCAAAAGTGTGAAAACACTGATCTGAAAAACACCTGTGACACACAAGGGAAAATTATGCACTTTTGTGAAAGTGCTTCCCTGAGAACAGCAAACACAGACATCCCTCTCCAGGGACAAAGGAGAGGGCTGGCACCATTTCCTTTCCTCACTCCTCAGCATAAACCACTTCAGTAAATAGTACTTGGTCAACACTGGCTGCCTAACCTGCTTATACAATGTCTTGTCTCCTCCCCCTCCCTGTGCTCTGCTGGTACTGTTTTTCTAGGGCAAATATGCCTTAGGAACAGCACAGTGGGTCTCTCCCCCAGAAGACCAGCAGAAACTCCTGCACACACCATGTCTACTGACCATAGAGCTCTGCAAATCTTCAGTTCTAGTGGAAATAGCATCATGTCCCTTTTAACAAACAGACCAGAGCACACCTAGTTAAAACTCACCACACTCTGCCCAAGGTCAAAACACTCTCCATTGCAGGAAAGGAGAAAATCTATAGATGACTGACCTGAAGGACAGAGCATCCAAAACAGCAGCAGAGTGCATGCAGCACACACCAGAGACACTTCCTGAAGCCCCACGTTTTGACATTATATGACCTCTTCTTCATAAAGCCTTTGCTCTCAGGAGCAGGAAACATAACAGGCTTTACTAACACAGAGAAGGACACAGAGACCTAGAAAAAAATGCCAAGATGGAGGAATTGATCCCAAAAGAAAGAAAAAGAAAAGGTTACAGCCAGGGATCTAATCAAAACAGATATAAGTAACACACCTGATCCAGAATTTAAAGCAACATTCATAATGATAGTAGATGGGCTTGAAGAAAGCATAGAAGGCATCAGAAAGACCCTTACCACAGTGTTAAAAGACATAAAAACCAATCAGTCTGAAATGAAAAATACAATAACTGAGAAACTAAACCAATTGGATATAATGACTACAAGGAAGGAAGAAGCAGAGGAATGAATAAGTGATATAGAAGATAGAATTATGGAAAATTATGAAGCTGAATAAAAAATGGAAAGGAAAATCTTGGGTCATAAAAGTAGACTTAGGGAACTCAGTGACTCCATCAAATGTAATAGCATTTATATCACATGAGTCTGAAAAGAAGAGAGAGAAAATAAGGGCAGAAGGTTTATTTGGGGAAATTATACCTGAAAACTTTCCTAATCTGGGGAAGGAAACAGACACCCGAATCTAGAAGGCACAGAGAACTCCCATAAAAATCAACAAAAGCAGGTGAACACCAAAATGTATTATAGTTACATTTGAAAAATATTGAGATAAAACATTCTAAAAGCACCAAGACAAAAGAAGCCCCTAACTTAGAAGGGAAGACCAATAGGTTAGCAGCACAACTCTCTACAGAAATTTAGCAAGCCAGAAGACAGTGACATGATATGTTCAATGTGCTGAATGTGAAAAATCTACAGCCATGAATACTCTATCTGATAAGGCTATCACTCAGAAGAGAAGGAGAGATAAAGAGATTCCCAGCAAAACAAAAGCTAAAGCAGTTAATGACTACTAAACCAGCCCTACATGAAATATTAAAGGGGATTCTTTAAGTGGGAAAGAAAGACCAAAAGCAACAAAGACTAGAAAGGAACAGAGAAAATCTCCAGAAACAATGACAAAAGAAATAATAAAATGGCAGTAAATACATATCAGTCAATAATTACACTGAATGTAAATGGACCAAGAACTTCAGTCAAAAGATATAGGGTGTCAGAATGGATAAAAAACAAGAACCATGTATATGCTGTCTACAGGAGACTCGTTTTAGAATTAAGACACCTGCAGATTGAAAGTGAAGGGATGGAGAAATATTTACCATGCAAATGCATATCAGAAGAAAGCCAGAGTAGCCATACTTATAACAGACAAACTAGATTTTAAAACAAAGACTTCATCAAGACATGAAGAAGGGCACCACCTCATAATAAAGGGGTCTATCCAACAAGAAGATTTAACAATTGTAAATATTTATGTCCCCAATTTGGGAGCACCAAAATATATAAAACAAATAATAACAAACATAAAGGAACTCATTTATAATAATACAATAATAGTAGGGGACTTTAACACCCCATCTACAGCAATGGACAGATCTTCTAAGCAGAAAATCAACCAGGACACAATGGCTTTGAATGACACACTGGACCAGATGGACTTAACAGATATGTTTAGAGCATTTCATCCTAAAGCAGCAGAATGCACATTCTTTTCAAGTGCACAGGGGACATTTTCCAATATAGATCACATACTACGTCACAAATCAAGACTGAAAAGTACAGAAATCTTGTGCTCATACCATGCATGCCTTCTGACTACAATGCTAAGAAACTTAGACTCAACTACAAGAAAAAAATTGGAAACACCAGAAATACATGGAGGTTAAAAAATTTACATGGAAATTTAAAAAAAAAATTTTTAAAAATTAAAAAAAAAATTACATGGAAATAAATGAAAATGAAAACACGATGGTCCAACACTTTGGGATGCAGCAAAAGTATTCCTAAAATGGAAGTATATAGCAATACAAGCCTGCCTCAAGAATCAAAAAAATCTCAAATATGCAACC